>NC_064928.1:170113407-170713407 GCF_023897955.1 Schistocerca gregaria
TGGAGCAAGTTTACATCGAGCTATTTGCATTAGATAATTACATGAAACTTTGAAAGTAGCAGACAGTATGATTATTATTTGATTCACATAATTTTCCTGTGAGGCACTGTTTGCTTTTTGCCCACTACTGTCTACATTTTGCACGCTTACTTTTGTTTAGCACAGCATTGTCTACACTCGAATTTTGGTACAATTAATTGTAATAACCCATATGACTTTAAATACCGTAGGAATTTCATTCGCGCATTAGTTTTTAACACTGATAGCACCTCTGCAAGTGGTTGAGTTTGCAACATTTGATCAAATATTTGACGATATACGAAGTATAAACACTACCTAACAACACATGTTAAGTATCTAAATGTAATTATTCGACATACCTCTGATTCATACGTAATATATATTTGATTAAAAATCTAAATATGTATCATGTGCCTAGTTCTTCATTCAGTTCAACTTAGTACATTAACCCTGTTAGTATTTTTAATAATTTATATGGAAATACAATATAAGTACTTGACATTCAACAAAGTACCTTCGTCTGTAATCTAACACTGCGACTTTTTCCCTGTGTGACTTGCAATTTTTGTAGCACAAAGTTTATTAGATACAGTATAAGGTGTAAATATAGACATCAGGTTAGGCTATAGAACAATCAGCTGTCATCTACATTTAGCATTTGCATTAATTTGCTTTGCAAACACTATACCTTTTTCAAATGAGTTGGAAATCCAAATACTGTCGGTATAGCATCGTCCTTCAGTTGACGTCTATTTTCATTATTTCTCATGTAACATTTCTCTTCAAAATGAAGAGAGCACAGTAAATGATTTGCTGCGAAAATAACAATGTTGCAATGGGTTTACAATTTTTCTTACCAAAGGAATCCTACTACTTTTTGCTGCATTATGAATTTCGATTATTATTTCACAAATGAATTCAAAAATAAACGTAATAAACAGCACATGATTGCGTAGTTAATGATAGAAATTTTAAGTGTGAAAAATTTTGTAATTTCAAATATTTATAAAAAAATAATAAAAATAATTGTAACTGTATTTTCAGAACTAGTACTTGTGGATTATAAAATTGAAACTAACATTTTTATAAAGTAATTCCTTTTCATAAATTTTAGCTTGAAATATAACGTACTATATATAAAGTTGTACGAAAGTTTGCAGAAAAGCAACTGAGATAATACTGACTTGTCCCAAATTCTAAAACAGTACTTGTATCGACAACTACTGTTGAGGAAAAATAATGCTAGAGGATGTAATGGTACTTGAATTACGTAACCATTACGGCAGCTGACCTGAACCTCTCGGTAACAGCAATATTATACTGCGTTTCTGTAAAATAATTAACATGTTTCTGAGCTAACATTCAGATTTGATTTCATTAATGTAGAGGTACTTTGATACATCGATATGTTTATGTTGCAATGATATTATTCTTATGTGCATTCTCTCTTTTGTCACTATGATCTTTGACGTTCTTGTAACTCTGATTTTTGGGCGCGTAAGCGATTATTAGTTAGTTAGAGTCGGACCTTGCGAAAGTCAAGTCTTGGACGTCATGTTTGAAAGACGCGTATCGTAGTCAGCTTATAAAATGCGAACTTTAACAGTGAGGAAGATGTTTTCAAGTATGTTTTGTATTGTGAAGTGATGTTTTGTGTGTTACGTAATATTGCAACAAAAGCAATAAAAAAGAAGTGTTACTTAAATTAGGAGTGCTGATTATTTGCTTTTTACATCACCATTGTGGTAACTTTCAAAGGTTTAATCATCAAAAATGGTTTGTGAAACACATCTATAAAACTTTTGAATATCGCATAATAAAACCTAGGCCTCTTTGCATCCGAGCTTGGAATCATAACCACCTAGATTTTCGACGATTGAGCCATGATTATACAACGAGACCATCGTGGGAAGCACGAAAAGATGAGTGCCTAGTTTATTCATTATTAAATGAATTGACTTTATTAACTGTGCTCTAATGGCACCTGCTACTTAAAAACTTTGTTGTTGCCCGAAAATGCAGTATTTAGCAGCTTGAGCAACACCATAATCATTATTAAATTTTTACCTTTGTTGTGGTAGGGTTGTTAGAAGGAGAATATCCCATTAAATGGCGATTTTCAGCACATCAGTAACTGCCAAAATAGCTTCATCACTGAGATTCCTATTAGCGATGGGCTGTATCGCAAGAGCTCCCTGCTTCTGCCTAATTCCCACGCTAGCATCCAGTTTTTGTTGGTCCAGTGGAGATTGGTGACGCTAGCACACTCGTCTAGGGAAGAGCGACATGGAACGGAAAACCAGTTCTGGACGTCATCTGTGCTTCGCTCCAGGGGAGCGTGCAACGAAGTGTATTTTTTTGCTGACGCCGACCACAAAACAGCGAAAACCTCATGACCGGGCCAGCCAGTGATCCATCCAGAATAAGCTAGAGGGGACCCCGAGATTGCTCTGACGGCAAATAAGTCTTCATAAAGAGCTTTCTGGGTTGGTTGGGGGGAGGGGGGGGGGCGGGGAAACTGAATTTACGCATATTCGCTATTAGGGTGACGGCGAAGTGCCGGATGAGTCACAAGAAGTAGCCATCAGGGCGTGGGACAGGAAGAGAGAGAGAGAGGGGGGATTCCCAGCGCCGGCAGGGCTGCCAACATTGTCGCCAGCTCATTTTCCTCTCCAACGGCGGGTGGGAGCCGGCCATTTTGTCGCCGCCTAACGAACCCACTGGGGAGAATTTGCAGCCCCATGTGGGGGCGAGGTGGCGGTGAGGAGGTGGGGGGGGGGGGTTAACATACTAGAACGTGGCCACTCCCCATCCTGTTTCACCCCCAGCAACACACCAGGCCGCCCTGGTCCGAGCGGGCAGGCTAATGCGATTACGGCAGTGAGAGATTTCTTTTCTTTTTTTTCTGCCCCAGAGCAACCCCTAACTGCGCGTTGTACGCACCCCTCGCTTCTGTGTGTCGTCCTGAATGAGCCGTTAGCGCGTTGTGTGCAGCCCTTGTGTCGGGAAAAGGGTCGTTAGGGCCAATAACCGCCACCCCTTATGGCGCTCGTAGTTGGTCACAGACGTGCGACGTTCACATTCAGTTGCGACAGGCTTTTGTGTCGGAATATCGGTGGGCTCTCTGCATAACAGCCTCCGTTCGGCTGTAAGTTGAATACTAAAAGAAAAAAAAATAGAAACAAACCTAAATGTACCATCTTAATAAACTGGTCTGCAAAAATTAAGGATGAAAGGAACTTTTCCGCGATGTGATACTGCCACACAGAATTTCTGCAGTGTAGTATTGTACAGGAGGTAACTGACACAAGTATGCAACAACACGAACCGGAACGTCACTTATACAGGGCGTTACAAAAAGGTACGGCCAAACTTTCAGGAAATATTCGTCACACACAAATAAAGAAAAGATGTTATGTGGACATGTGTCCGGAAACCCTTAATTTCCATGTTAGAGCTCATTTTAGCTTCGTCAGTATGTTCTTCCACCTACGCTCAATGGAGCACGTTATCATGATTTCATACGAGATACTCTACCTGTGCTGCTAGAACATGTGCCTTTACAAGTACGACACAACGTGTGGTTCATGCACTTTGGAGCTCCTGCACATTTCAGTCGAAGTGTTCGTACGCTTCTCAACAACAGATTCGGTGACCGATGGATTGGTAGAGGCGGACCAATTCCGTGGCCTCCAAGCTCTCCTGACCTCAACCCTCTTGACTTTCATTTATGGGAGCATTTGAAAGCTCTTGTCTACGCAGCCCCGGTACCAAATGTAGATACTCTTCGTGCTCGTATTGTGGACGGCTGTGATACAATACGCCATTCTCCAGGGCTGCATCAGCGCATCAGGGATTCCATGCGACGGAGGGTGGATGCATGTATCCTCGCTAACGGAGGATATTTTGAACATTTCCTGTAATAAAGTGAAATCACGCTGGTACGTTCTGTCGCTGTGTATTTCCATGATTAATGTGATTTGAAGAGAAGTAATAAAATGTGCTCTAACATGGAAAGTAAGCGTTTCCGGACACATGTCCACATAACATATTTTCTTTCTTTGTGTGTGAGGAATGTTTCCTGAAAGTTTGGCCGTACATTTTTGTAACACCATGTATTAATAGACAGTAATTACTCTGAAGTCGCTGTACGTCTATCCATGCATCCCATGCGTGCTCCATGGGATTTAAGTGCACGATACTCAGCAAACAAAATACTCTACCAAACTTTTCAAACTATGTTTTGTTGGCAGCAAACAGACTTCAAAATTACATGTAGGAGAACTGTGAAGTCTGGAAGATAGGACACTAGATACTGGCGGAAGTAAAGCTCTGAGCTATGCTCGTGGCTATTTCAGTTGGTACAGCACTTGCCCGCGAAATGCAAAGGTCCCGAGTTCCAGTCTCGGTCCAGTGAACAGTCTTAATTTTTCCAGGAAGTTTCATATCGGGGCCCACTCCGTGGCAGAGTGAAATTTTGTTCCTAAAACGTCCCTTAGGCTGTGGCTAAGCCATGTCTCCGCAATATCCTTTCTACCAAAAAATACGGTCTTATTTATACCATTCAACATGGTAAAATGCATAAATTTGATTCGCTGTACACAAATTGTTTCGGCTTACTACCACCTGTTTGGACATATAGCTGACATTCCTCTAAGCCTAGACATAATTTCCAATTACCATTCTCCGTATGAACAACTGAACAACACCGCACGCTTGTAAATCTCGAAACCTTCCTCCCCCCTCTTTCAAGATACTACGTTTTACGGAGCTCCTAACATTTTTTTTCAACTGCAATTCCTCTCTAATTACGTCCCGTGAGATCATTAATAAGTTTTAATCAGCCGGAAGATACATCAGATTGCAGTAATCAAATGTAAATTGAGTACGATACGTCCTTCATTTCTGTCAATCATTCATGCATCCATTTTTTCTTATGTTATTGTTATTCTGACAGTGCTATATCCAAATATCTAAGCAGAACATATTTCTAAAAATTTCAGAAAGTTCTTTGCCGATTTAATTCAAACTTTTATACGAATTCTGCCAAAACCTTAAGGCGGACATAGGCTATAAATTTTTTTAACAAAAATGTACATGTTTTCTGTTACCATAGACAGCGAGAAAGAGAATGTTACGCTCTGCGGTGAAGATGCGTGGTTTCGTTCCCTTTCTCACAGTCCGGTTTATCTGCGAAAGTAGGCCGTTGGAACCATAGACTAATTGTTTCACCCATATACCTGTTTCAGCACCAACTGTATACAAAACAGTGTGCTGGTTTGTTTTCTTCTTCGCAATCTGTTTTGAAAGAAAAACTGTACATTAGGAAAGTTTTATTTATGACTTATCGGTTTACTATCCTCTAGAAAATGTAATTTTAGCTTTACTGCAAGTTTCGTTGAAATCGACAAGTTAATTGTTATAGTGGGTTAAATTCCATTAATATCGCAATTGAATTTTAGTCATCGTTTTTTTATGTTAGCTTAATTTGCTTAGTACTTAAAAAGATAGAGAAGGGCTGAAGTCTTGGTAACAGCTCGAAACTGTTACGATACTACATCTACACGTACATCTAACACCATACTCTATAAACAACGATGAAGTGCGTAGCAGAGGATATATCCCGCTGTGCTAGTTATTTGATTCTTTTTCCCGTTCCTTTCACTTAGGAACGCGGGAAAAATGGCCGAATGCTGCAATTAATGCAATTTTGTCTTAACCATTCCTATTCAAGCGATATGTAGGAAGTTGTGATCTATTTTAGACCTTTCATTTAAAGCCGGTTCTTGAAACTTTGTTAATAGACTTTCTTGGAACAGTTTGCGTCCATCTTCATGCGTTTGCCAGGTCAGCTATTTTGTACATTTCCGTGACACATTCCTAGGAGGCAATCAAACCTGCGACGTGTTGTTACGCCCCAAATCCTTCAGCAGTATTCTGAGGCGGCGCAAGTGATCTCATTTTTGTACTGACTGTCTTTCCCTGACATTGGTGAATGTGATACTGAAATATATCACGCAGAATAAGAGTAATTTTAGTTGTTCCAAATTAGACCGGTTGGCAACATTTAGTTCTCGCCATTATAAATTTACTTTTTCTAAAAAGCAGATGTAAAGTAGTTGAGGTGGTGATACACATATCCTTACGGAACGTGAGAACCTGATGGATCGAAAGGATTCATTCACTGTCTGCAATTCGTAAAAGCTCTTTTATTTACATGATTTTGAATAATAATATGTTTGACGAAAATAGGAATTTAGAAATACTCAGTAAATTTCTCTGTAGTATATAACCTGACGGCATAACTAAGGGCAGAGCACAACACCACAAGAAGATTCCGTGTAAACCAGCAGCTGAATGACCAGAACAATATATATCAAATTCTTTAAACTTATACCCATAGTTGATATCTACTGTACATAACATGTGCAGCAAAGCCCGAGCAACACGGTTTGGAAAAAGGGTGCATTTTGAACAGCAGTTAAATGAGCAGAACAAAACCCGAGTACAACGGCTCCAGCAAGTATCAATTTTAAAGAGCAGTTAAAAGATCAGAACAAATAATGTCAAGGTCCTTAAAATTATAGCAAGTCTCGATATTTACTGCACACAAATTCACCATAACACCGATCACAAAAGCTCCAAGAAAAAACATACTTACCAATGTTGTTGTTGTTGTGGTCTTCAGTCCTGAGACTGGTTTGATGCAGCTCTCCACGCAGTACTTACTGCAACCTACATCCTTCTGAATCTGCTTAGTGTATTCATCTCTTGGTCTCCCTCTACAATTTTTACCGTCCACGCTGCCCTCCAATGCTAAATTTGTTATCCCCTGATTTCCTACCAACCGGTCCCCTCTTCTTCTCAAGTTGTGCCACAAACTTCTCCCCAATTCTATTCAATACCTCCTCATTAGTTATATGATCTACCAATCTAATCTTCAGCATTCTTCTGTAGCACCACATTTCGAAAGCTTCTATTCTCTTCTTGTACAAACTATTTATCGTCCATGTTTCACTTACCTATATGGCTACACTCCATACAAATACCTTCAGATATGACTTCCTGACACTTAAATCTATACTCGATGTTGACAAATTTCTCGTCGTCAGAAACGCTTTCTTTGCCATTGCCAGTTTACATTTTATATTCTCTCTACTTCGACCATAGTCACTTACTTTGCTCCACAAATAGTAAAACTCATCTACTACTTTAAGCGTCTCATTTCCCAATCTAAATACCGCAGCATCACCAGATTTAATTCGACTACATTAAATTATCCTCGTTTTTGATGTTGATCTTATATCCTCCTTTCAAGACATTGTCCATTCCGTTCAACTGCTCTTCCAAGTCCTTTGGTGTCTCTGACAGAATTACAATGTCATCGGCGAACCTCAAAGTTTTTATTTCTTCTCCATGGATTTTAATATCTACTCCGAATTTTTCTTTTGTTTCCTTTACTGCTTGCTCAATATACAGATTGAATAACATCGGGGAGAGGCTACAACCCTGTCTCACTCCCTTCTCAACCACTGCTTCCCTTTCGTGCCCCTCGACTCTTATAATTGCCATCTGGTTTCTGTACAAGTTGTAAATAGCCTTTCGCTCCCTGTATTTTACCCCTGCCACCTTCAGAATTTGAAAGAGAGTATTCCAGTCAACATTGTCAAAAGCTTTCTCTAAGTCTACAAATGCTAGAAACGTAGGTTTGCCTTTTCTTAATCTTTCTTCTGAGATAAGTCGAGAGGTCAGTATTGCCTCACGTGTTCCAAAATTTCTACGGAATCCAAACTGATCTTCCCCGTTGTCGGCTTCTACCAATTTTTCCATTCGTCTGCAAAGAATTCGCGTTAGTATTTTGAAGCTGTGACTTATTAAACTGATAGTTCGGTAATTTTCACATTTGTCAACACCTGCTTTCTTTGGGATTGGTATTATTATATTCTTCTTGAAGTGTGAGGGTATTTCGCCTGTCTCATACATCTTTTGTCAGGACTGGCTCTCCCATGGCTGTCAGTAGTTCTAATGGAATGTTGTCTATTCCCGGGCCTTGTTTCGACTCAGGTCTTTCAGTGCTCTGCCAAACTCTTCACGCAGTATCGTGTCTCCCATTTCATCTCCATCTACATCCTCTTCCTTTTCCATAATATTGTCCTCAAGTACATCGCCCTTGTATAGACCCTCTATATACTCCTTCCATCTTTCTGCTTTCCCTTTTTTGCTTAGAACTGGGTTTCCATCTGAGCTCTCGATGTTCATACAAGTGGCTCTCTCTTCTTCAAAGGTCTCTTCAATTTTCCTGTAGGCAGTATCTATCTTGCCCCTAGTGGGATAAGCCTCTAAATCCTTACATTTGTCCTCTAGCCATGCCTGCTTAGCCATTTTGCACTTCCTGTCGATCTCATTTTTGAGACGTTTGTATTCCTTTTTGCCCGCTTCATTTACTGCATTTTTACTTACCAACAGAAAACAGTAACGGATCATAGGTTGCATTTACTGGTTCACTAAAATTACCTGCGAACTTGTCAGAGACGAGAAATCCCTGCAATAAGGGCAAATGAACTTATCTTAAACGGTGAACTCGACTCGACGGACCGAGGTGAATGGTATTGGGCGTGTGGTTGCTTGGGAGGGGGGGGGGGGAAGAGGGGGGGGGGGTGACGTTACTGCTTAGCGCAGTTTGGTACGCCGCACGCACGAGACCTAAAAACAAGCGAGCCGGGAAACAGCTCTCGTGCAGAGCTAATTGCAACCGATGGCATACGTCTGTCGCGACCGACTCGCAACCAAATCAGGCAAGTTTAGTGACCGATACCTGAGCACAGAAAAATTTCATTGAAGACTCGCAGAGATTAAACACAGGACCTCGGTTCAGTATTACCGATCTCTTAACAACAATTAAGTAAACAATATAACTGACTCCTCCGGGCAGAGCGATATAACTAGTCACAAGTCTTGGATGTCCAAACTTAAAACACAGCCCAGGCTAATATAACAAGAAAGATGTTTCACAGAGGAAGACTGCACTGTACTTCCTTCTCTAGATTGGCACACAAATGACAAAATGGTAGATAGCAAAATAGACGACAGAGGGATAGAGAAACAATTAAAATCGCTCAAAAGAGGAAAGGCCGCTGCAGCTTATGGGATACCAGTTCGATTTTACACAGAGTACGCGAAGGAACTTGCCCCACTTCTTGCAGCGGTGTACCGTAGGCCTCTAGAAGAGTGTAGAGTTCCAGAGGATTGGAAAAGGGCACAGGTCACCCCCTTTTTCAAGAAGGGACGTCGAACAGATATGCAGAACTATAGACCTATATCTCTAACGTCGATCAGTTGTACAATTTTGGAACAGGTACTATGTTCGAGTATAATGACTTTTCTGGAGACTAGAAATCTACTCTGTAGGAATCAGCATGGGTTTCGAAAAAGACGATCCGTGTGAAACCCAGCTCGCGCTATTCGTCCACGAGACTCAGAGGGCCTTAGACACGGGTTCACAGGTAGACGCCGTGTTTCTTGACTTCCGCAAGAGACCAATTGTGTGATTCGATTGAAGAGTTCCTAGATAACAGAACGCAGCGTGGCATTCTCAATAGAGAGAAGTCTTCCGAAGTAAGAGTGATTTCAGGTGTGCCGCACGGGAGTGTCGTAAGACCGTTGCTATTCACAATATGCATAAATGACCTTGTGGACGACATCGGAATTTCACTGAGGCTTTTTGCGGATGATGCTGTAGTATATCGAGAGTTTGTAACAATGGAAAATTGTACTGAAATGCAGGAGGATCTGCTGCGAATTGACGCATGGTGCAGGGAATGGCAATTGAATCTCAATGTAGACAAGTGTAATGTGCTGAGAATACATAGAAAGAAAGATCCCTTATCATGCTACAATATAGCAGGTCAGCAACTGTAGGTAGTTAATACCATAAATTATCTGGGAGTAGGCATTAGGAGTGATTTAAAATGGAATGATCATATAAAGTTGATCGTTGGTAAAGCAGCTGCCAGACTGAGATTCATTGGAAGAATCCTAAGGAAATGCAATCCGAAAACAAAGGAAGTAGGTTACAGTACGCTTGTTCGCCCACTGCTTGAATACTGCTCAGCAGTGTGGGATCCGTACCGGATAGGGTTGATAGAAGGGATAGAGAAGCGTGCTTCGTAACAGGATCATTTAGTAATCGCGAAAGCGTTACGGAGATGAAAGATAAACTCCAGTGGAAGACTCTGCAAGAGAGACGCTTAGTAGCTCGGTACGGGCTTTTGTTAAAGTTTCGAGAACATACCTTCACCAAGGAGTCAAGCAGTATATTGCTCCCTTCTACGTATATCTCGCGAAGAGACCATGAGCATAAAATCAGATAGATTAGAGCCCACACAGAGGCATACTGACAATCCTTCTTCCCACGAACTATACGAGACTGCAATAGAAGGGAGAACCGATAGAGGTACTCAAGGTACCCTCCACCACACACCGTCAGGTGGCTTGGGGAGTATGGATGTAGATGTAGATGTAGAACAATAAATCACAATTATCTCAAATGTATAGTTCATTATAAACTTATAGTGTTATGAAATCACAAAGCCTCAACTTTCTAAAAAAATTACACAGACGCAATAAATGGCAATACATAGTCACAGTCTCCAGGCGGCAGTATCTCGCATGAAGTGAAGCATATTCGATACAGTTGGCGTGTGTGTGTACAGGGTTATATACGATGTCTTCTGGGTGCTTTTTCTTTGCCAGGCAGTGCAAATCTGCTCTTACAGTCAGCAGCGTTACAGCACGAACGAAAGTTTGGTAACTTCCTATGGGACCAAACTGTTAAGGTCATCGGTCCTTAGGCTTTACACACTACTTAAAGTAACTTAAAGTAACATTCGCTAAGGACAGCACACACACCTATGCCAGAGAGAGGACTCGAACCTCCGACGGGGAGAGCCGCGCGAAACCTAGGCTTAGCGCCTACCCCGCTCGTTGGAGCAGAATTACAATTTCATACACCACTAGCGTAAAAAAAATGTCATAAATAACGTAAGTCCATTAGCAAACCAATATCGGAAAAAATGTGCCATCTGCTACAGAGTTTCTAATGCATAAATTCGTTGCTTTACTGGGACCGACTTACGTTTTCCTGATGTGTCCTCCAATCCAATATCCATATTTCAGTGATCTTTATTGCGCCTTAGTCTAGATTATATTAGCGCACGCATGCCATCTTCAGCAGGTTAACATAATATTTTCAAGAACCGTGATATGTATGCTCCATGACTATAATCCATTTAGCATAAGAATAAACCGGATGTAAACAAACACAAACACAATGATTGGTTAGAAGCCAGAGCATACGTACACTGGTGTCGTGACGTTCTTAGAAGTAGGTCCTACCTATGTTTTATATGTATGTTATTACTAAGTTACGTTAAATGAAACTTTAAGACATTCAAATGTATTAGTAACCATCGACGTTTTTCTTAATCAAGCTTTAGCTACGTTGTTTTTATTTCAAAAATCGTGAGCCGTCACAGCCTCTGCAGTGTTGTGCTCTTATTCGCGCTGTTAATGCACAGTATGAAAATGGCTGAGGCTGCTTTCTGTTACCTACTGAAACACGCGCGTGGGAAACGGTTACAAAGGGCCGAGAAATAGGCTGTTCTTAACGATTTTCATCAATTTACGAAGATGATCGACTTTCAAGTATTGTATATAATGCAACTAACAACTATTCGTTGTTAAGTGTAACGCAGTCGGTAGCATAATGGATTGTGAAACGAACGCGATTGTTCGTGTTGTAATTCAAAATCTTGCGGTATCATTTTATTTTGCTCGTTCAGTTGAAATACCTGCATCTCGTAATTACAAAACTCATCACCATTTCTTCTGAATAATGCACGACTTCTTAATTATATATTGGACGCGGAATTCCTGTTTCCATTTCCAATACAAATTCTTAATTATCGATGTTTTATGAAAAACTGTACATAAAAGTTGTTGAAATTAAGAAAATGTAACAATTTAATTTTTTAAAGCAAAAATGGAAAACCAAACCCCTCTTTATTTGGACTGTGTCCTTCGTATTATACCACAGAGGTAGATACGTATCTTAGAAACATGAAAAACAATCATTTTTCACAGCATCGAACACATCGTAGAAACGTTGCATTTTTTCATATGTGACTGTACCATTACAATACGAACCCAACAGTACTGATCTGGAGCCAAGTTAAGGGATTTGGCCCGAGAAGTAACGAGACTGTTAAGCAGCCAGACGTACTGGAACTAACGCACACAGCTTTTTCACACATCACTGTCGGACGCTCGCGGGATATAGAACGGCTCATCATAAAAGAAGAACAGAAAATGCTGCGTCTGGTTGGCATTGTGGATTCTGTTATTGATATGCTCGTTAACAACGTAGCGGGTGACACGTTCAGAACTGAAATGTATATTTCTGCCACGGAGAAGGAAGGAACTAAGAGATTACCAAACGGCTGACTGTAAGTACACTACTGGCCATTATAACTGTTACTCCAACAAGAAATGCAGATAATAAACTGGTATTCATTGGACAAATATATTATACTAGAACTGACATGTGATTATATTTTCACACAATTTGGTTGCATAGATCCAGAGAAATCAGTACCCAGAACAACCACCTCTGGCCGTAATAACGGCCTTGATACGCCTGGGCATTGAGACAAACAGAGCTTGGATGGCGTCTACAGGCACAGCTGCCCATGCAGCTTCAGCACGATACCACAGTTCATCAAGAGTAGTGACTGGCGTATTGTGACGAGCCTGTTGCTCGGCCACCATTGACCAGAAGTTTTCAATTGGAGAGAGATCTGTAGAATGTGCAGACCAGGGCAGCAGTCGAACGTTTTCTGTACGCAGAAAGGCCCGTACAGGACCTGCAACATGCGGTCGTGCATTAACCTGCTGAAATGTAGGGTTTCGCAGAGATCGGATGAAGCCACGGGTCGTAACACATCTGAAATGTAACGTCCACTGTTCAAAGTGCCGTCGGTGCGAACAAGAGGTGATCGAGATGTGTAGGCAATGGCAACCCAAACCATCACGCCGAGTGATACGCCAGTATGGCGATGACGAATACACCCTTCCAATGTGCGTTCACCGCGATGTCGCCGAACACGGATGCGACCGTCATGATGCTGTAAACAGAACCTGGATTCATCCGAAAAAATGACGTTACGCAATTCGTGCACCCAGGTTCGCCGTTGAGTACGCCACCGCAGGTGCTCCTGTCTGTGATGCAGCGTCAAGGGTAACCACAGCCATGGTCTCCGAGCTGATAGTCCATGCAGCTGCAAACGTCGTCGAACTGTTCGTGCAGATGGTTGTTGTCTTGCAAACTGATGACTCAGGGACCGAGACGTGTCTGCACGATCCGTTACAGCCGTGCGGATAAGATGCCTGTCATCTAGACTGCTAGTGATACGAGGCCGATGGGATCGAGCACTGCGTTCCGTATTACCCTCCTGAACCCATCAATTCCATATTCTGCTAACAGTCACTGGATCTCAACCAACGCGAGCAGCAATGTCGCGATACGATAAACCGCAATCGCGATTGGCTACAATGCGACCTTTATCAAAGTCGGAAACGTGATGGTACGCATTTCTCCTCCTTACACGAGGCATCACAACAACTTTTAACCAGGCAACGCCGGTCAACTGCTGTTTGTGTATGAGAAATCGGCTGGCAACTTTCCTTATGTCAGCACGTTGTAGGTGTCGCCACCGGCGCCAAGTTTGTGTGAATGCTCTGAAAATCTAATCATTTGCATATCACATCATCTTCTTCCTGTCGGTTAAATTTCGCGTCTGTAGCACGTCATGTTCGTGGTGTATCAGTTTTAATGGCTAGTAGTGTAATACCCTCAGTGGCTTCAATATTTGACTATACAGTGAAATCCTTCCATACTCTCTTACGATACACATAGCTTATGGAGAAAAATTACCCTTTGTTTATGTCAGGAATGATCATCATTCTTGTTTTTAATTACAATAGTATCTTAGCTAAAACGATAACATTTTGCGGTTTCGTCTACTCGCCTAAGGAGCGTATTGTGGGAGACTTGAAGTGTATTATTTCATTCTACTTAAAAATTAAATTACATTCGAAGCTGTACTGCTCCTCTGATCGTCTCTTTTTACGTGTGAACTGCATCTGGCCACGCCGCTGCAGGCTGGCTGCACGAGCTGACCAGCCAGTCAGTGCTGTCCAAGTTAAATGCGCCGGTAAAGCTGTTGTCCCGTATCATCGCGAACTCGATGTGCAAGTAAAGCAGAGCACAAAACGTCCTCCTATTATCGTACTTGATAGTACTCCCGACAGCTTCACTGCACTTGCACGTGAAACGGAACTCCAATGAGGTTCCAGCAAACGCGCAAGAATACATAACGCAATGTTTACAAAAGGTTTATTCTTATGGTGAACAGATTATAGTGTTAAATTTATTTAATGTCCAACTCAGACGATTACTGAGAAAGGTATGTTCACTTATTTATTAGTTAATTGCTGTTATTTCGTCTGGGCTCTACTGGTCCCCACGACGTTAAACGAAGGACATTTCAGCATTTTCTTTTAGACTTTTTTGTGACCATACCGTTTTCTTTCTTTCACAGTGGACCTGCCCATAGACAGCATGGCCCAGCTTTTATCGATATTTCTCTCTGGCCAATAGACCATTTGCGACTTTCTTGCCTCAGGTTTTTTATCACTCGTATTTTCTATTATATTCGTCGTTTCATAAGTTTGCAGTTACCTCGCCACTAGCTCTCTCGTTAACTCATTTCCAGTTTTCCAACCGAATATTACTTGAAGGTTAATAATAAGTGCAATTCCTCTTTCTTCTGGGAATTGGAATATACCGCTGAGATTTCATAAGTTACTCATGGCACCTCATGGTAAAATTCAAACTGAACATTTTCTAAAATGATGATTATTTTCCTTTTTGGCACATAAGTAATTTAATAAATTTACTATTTATACATTAGTTTTTACTTCCTTGTATTTTACTTTGCTTTTTGTTATTCGAACATTTTATTTTTTATTTATTCCAGTGTAATATAATAAAATAGCTTAAGGCCGAAATCTACATAGTGAAATAAACAAATTGTGTATAGTGAAAGGGCGGAATATCTATTCGAAAATTATCCAGTCTGTCGACTTTCTTTAAGAAAAAAAAGTACTGTCTCAGCTGTTTTCGTGTGACGAATTTTCTTAAGTCTCCTGCTACCGCAAAGATCCAATTCATTGCTCCAATTTTATTGCAACTGCGAAACTTGTACAGTTTGGATTGATTGTTACATACTTTTAATAAGATCATAGAATTTTAGCAAGCGTCACTTTTTCACCAAAAATTTTTGTAAATTTCCGAATTTCGTTACGTGGTCTTGATTTGTGGTTTCCTTCTTCAATGTGTTATAGACCTGAATTTACTTTTCATTAACCTTTGGATTCCTCTCTTGAGCATTATAAACGTTTTTCTTTCTGATTAAGATGTGTGTTTCACACACATGAAGACACTTTTTCTGTTGTCTGTTTGGCACATTTTCATAACCATTTTTTTTTATTATTCTCGCAACGTCGTTTGGAAATTCCACGACAGTTTGTGTCAACGAATTCCATGATCATTCCTTTTCCAGGCCAGTCTCTAGAATATTTTTACCTAAAAATGTAACTGAAAACACTTCGGTTTCTCCGTATCTAGTTCCCAGAATTCTGGCTATCAGGTTGTTGCAAGACACGAATATTATTATATCAGAATCTTATTTGCAGCCATACTCTTCAAGAACCCCTACCTATATTTGAGTGTTTTAGATGTCCTGATTCTAAGTCATTTAGTTTTCTACTAAAGCCAAGCGCGTATCCTAATTAGAGAAATTCGGAGTAGTTGCTCAATTTCTGGCATGACTTCTCGCCAAACTTGAAAAATGATGAAGAGGATGCAGGAATAAATTTGATGTCGTTCATCTCTCCCCTCACTTTCTTGAAGAGTTAGTGTTACTTGGATGAATCCCTCGCCAAACAGCCAGTATTAGAATGTTTTGCGCCCATAACAACCCGAAACAAGAAGTTTGTATTTAACTCATGGCATTACCATTTATCTACATCATCATATATACTCTAAACACGTTAAAATCCTTTGAACTACCGACACTTATACCGCCACGAAACTAACGATCCCAATTGACACAGAGCCTATATGGACTGTTTATGAAGTATTAGCGACATATTCTAACTGCGAGAGAAAAAAATGACGTTCAAGAGGAATGCGTATTTCATCAACCTTCCAACAAAACAGCACACTGGTAATACTGAAGATTAGGTGTGTGTATTCCTATAATTTACTGCAACATAAAACTGTGTACTGAAGTCTTGGTGTGTGTATTCCTATAGTTTACTGCAACATAAAGCTGTCTGAATGCTTGGAAAAGCGGCAACGATTCGACAAAAGGCCGTAGACTATGATGGGTATGGGCTACGCCTCTGTGCTTCCAAGGGTGATGCTTTTCAGTGTGCACACATTGTATGGTGATTCAAGGTCAGACAGATGCGTCTTTGTCAGATCACACGACTTACGTTGTCTTACATCGCATAACCCCTTGACTCGAAGTATGGAAACTGTGAAGGCAAAGACGTATTATGATACTTGAAGTAAGGGTAAGACGAACGCATTCGCCTTAGTTTCACAAGAAGTCCGCAGAAATCCTTTCACCATGCAGCTCGACAGCTCAACATGCCCCTGATCTCCGTCTGGCGTGTGATGCGTCCACGTTTACACAACAAACCATACAAAATTCAGCTACTGCAAGCTCAATGTAAAGGTGGCAAACAACAACATGTGAGGTTCTATAATTTCGTTCTTGGCAAGATGCATGATGACAGTTTTTTTCCATGCTTAGTGTTTAGTGATGGGGCAACATTCCATTTAAATGGAAAGGTGAACCGTCATAATGTGAGAATATAGGGTACGGAACAGCTTCGCGAAGTTGTACCACATGAGAGGGACTAACCAAAATTTAATGTTGTAAGATGGCAAGAACTATGCCCCTTATATGAAGTCATTAACGATCACCTAACTCACATTGAGCGAACAGTATGGATGTATTGAAATAATTAATGTCGGGGTGTTGGTTTTCAAATAATTCACTCGACATTAAAACTTTGTGGAAACGCGTCCATTTCCTGGAGGCTAGTTTATCCCAGAGAAGTACCCAGAACTGACCGTGGACGCCATGGGAGAGGCGAAGGGAAGCGACAAAAGGCAGCTTAGGGTGGCTCAAGCTCTGAGAAAGTGGCAACAGGGTGCAGCCTCCAGGCGTCTTAAGATGAGTGACAGTGAGTGGGTGGTTGATCCCATGCTGCCATATCGGGAAGCAGACGGAGAACTTGTACGCCCGTTGATAAATGTCTGTCGTCCTGTTTTCAGTTAAACATGCGAGAAAGCTGTGGTGGAGCAGTCAACAGAGGTCAAAATATGCTTGTTCGTGCTTATAACAACTTCACGCTGAATTCACGGTTTGCAGAGCCTGAAGTAAATCAGGTGAAGAGCGACAGAATGAAATGCGCCGGCCGCCGATGGCGGACCAAGGAATTTGAAGTACTCTCCTTGGAGTCAGAATTCCGGAAAAATTTGTGTTTTGTGCAGACGTTAACCTTGATGGGTGGCCTGGGAGGAGCTAAATAGCAGAAGTTGAGAGGAAGGAAATTTTGTGGGAATTTGTTCACTTCCCAGAGCAGGCATTGGTCGGCGCTGGGAAGCGACGCATAATTAACGCGACTTGTGCTGCAATTGGCATAAGTGATTTTGCTGCAGGGGAATGCTCCGGCAAGCTGAATTCGGTGATATTGCGCCCATTCCGGCCACTGATTAGTTTGCTGGATCACGTCGCCAAAGTTTCCACGAGGGTTTCATGGGCCGTGTATTGTAGAATTCTTCTCACACTTTGCATTATGCCTGGGTCAGTTGATAGGAATTACTTTTGATTTATCGCACTTTACTCCAAGCAAACGCAATTTATTACCACTGCCTGTTAGGAGAGTCATTTAATGTGATGATTGAAGGTCGTGAGTTAAAATAAATCTGTGCTAATCGACTGCATTTGTTTTCAATCAAGTAGTTGAAATCCCAAGTCACTTTCTTAATTAATTTTATGTTCAACATTTGCATCTGGTGTTCAATAGCTGAATATAACATCAATGTTCACCCCTTTTTATTTAAAAGGGATCAATTCTGAACCAATTAATGTCAACACTGCCACCGCAGTTCAATCAGGAGTCACAGGGCCTTATTACTTTCTTTTCGTTATCCGACATTGCGGCAGTTTTGCAGTCTCTGTTGATCTGTTAGTCAATTACCTGGGGTGAACACACACCAAAACCAGATAAGTGAAGGGTGGGGTGTTACAATGTGTTTTGTGCAGTTTTATGGGAGAAGGTCTGTGGTCCATTTTTCTTTGCCGAGAGCTCTTACAGTAAGCACAAAACTCGATACGCTTGAGAACTTTCTTGCCCCTCAGTTGGAGACTGATTCGAACGACTGCATTTACCAACAGGATGGGACATCGCCACGCTACCATCTGGAAGTGTGGAAATTTTTAAATAGAAGGATTACTGAATGATGGATCGGCCGCACTGGAGCAAATGGTTCAGTCTTACATCACTGGTCTCCAAGGTCAATGGACCCCGCTGCATGTGATTATTTCTTGTGGGAGTTTATAAAAGACTGTGTTTATGTGCCTTCGCTACCAACAACAATGAATGAACTGAGACATCGCATAACAGCAGCTGTGGAAGCTATAACTCAAGAGATACTGGCTGCAGTGTGGGAAAAATTTAAATACCGCACTGACATATGCCGTGCATATCAAAGGGAGCATATTGAACACCCATGACAGGGTATGAAAAGACTTTTTGAGTTTCCCGTTCACCAAAAAAAAAATTAATTTTGTATGTAAATTAGTTTCAGAAATATAGACGTGCCAGACCGGATGATCCTTTTTGATACACCGTTTATAATGAACTAACTGTGCACTTTGCCACTGATGATAAAGGAAAGAGTCGTATATGTAAAATATCGGTGCTATTTCCATATTTCGGAGAATAAGTCGAAAATACGATATCCTTGTGAAACAATCTCATTCTTCTGCTGTTACTTCCTTCGTTACCTTCCTTGCCCCTGGTCTCGGTCTGTTAAGATGCGTGTGTCATTGTAAGCTCGTCGTTGTTGTGGTCTTCAGTCCTGAGTCCGGTTTCATGCAGCTCTCCATGCTACTCTATCCTGTGCAAGCCTCTTCATCTCCCAGAACCTACTGCAGCCTACATCCTTCTGAATCTGCTTAGTGTATTCATCTCTTGGTCTCAGTCTACGATGTTTACCCTCCACGCTGCCCTCCAATACTAAATTGGTGATCCCTTTATGCCTCAGAGCACGTCTTACCAACCGATCCCTTCTTCTAGTCAAGTTGTACCAAAAACTTCTCCCCATTTCTATTCAATACTTCCTGATTAGTTATGTGATCTACCCATTTAATCTTCAGCATACAGGTGGGAATAATTACTTATTTTCAATCAAGCAGTGAGTCGGGTGTTATTATTTATTACCACTAATCTCTTTAATGTGTTACTGACTGGATACCAGGTAACAACGTGAGCGAATCGGCATGGCCGATATCTGTTCAGACGCCATTGCGGCCATTTCACCGAGATAACTATGAATTGTAGTAGTTGCTTAGAACGTGCATATCATTTAATTGAAATGTCAGACTGTCCAGTGCTATTCAGATATAGCACTTGAAATATTCTAAAATTTCACAGTCGTGAAACTACGAAATCAAGCCAATTACTGCAAAATAATAACATTTCCTATTTCACAAAGTATCAATCTCTAGGCTTTTCGTGAATTTAACTCGCCCGGTGCAAAATAGGGACAATTTAAAGTGTTACGCAATCCAAGCTATGAAGTAATTCCTTTTCTCCTAGGATCGAAAGATGGCACACTATTTAGAGCCACTCGATTTGCTTGTCGTCTACAGAAATAAAGGAAACGGGAAACGAAACAGCCATGAATTCCACAAATGTGATACGTCTATGGCCACAGCTACACACCACAGGAAGTAATTCTCATATAAACATGTAAAAAAAGGTTTTGCATCATCCCGGTTCACGGAACGCCTGAAGATAGACGTTGACTGTGGGTATTGTATCACAGGCACAGTCCCTTTGACTGTTCAGAGATGTCACTAAAGCCGCCCAAAGATGTAAACAACCATGCATGAGCAGCGCCTATTACACGGAGGGGATCCGACAGCCGATCAGTTCCAGTCATTCCGCCAGGAAGGAGTTACACGGCTCGTGTTGTCTGTAGTTCAACCGCTGTTCGATCGCGTCCGCGTTGTTGTTTTCTGCCAGGAAGAGCTCTCAACAAGGGAAGTGTCCAGACGTCTCGGAGTGAACCAAAGCAATGTCTCATGGAGGAGATACAGAGTGTCAGGAACTATCAATGACATACCTCGCTCAGGCCGCCCTAGGGCTACTACTGCAGTGGATGACCGCTACCTACGGATTATGGCTCGGAGGAACCCTGACAGCAACGCCACCATGTTGAATAATGCTTTTCGCGCAGCCACAGGACGTCGTGTTACGACTCAAACTGTGCGCAGTAGGCTGTATGATGCGTAACTTCACTCCCGACGCCCATGGCGAGGTCCATCTTTGCAACCACGACACCTTGCATCGCGGTACAGGTAGGCCCAACAACATGCTGAATGGACCGCCCAGGACTAACATCACGTTCTCTTCACCGATGAGTGTCGCATATGCCTTCTACCAGACAATCGTCGGAGACGTGTGTGAGGCAAGCCGGTCAGGCTGAACGCCTTAGGTACACTATCCAGCGAATGCAGCGAGATGGAGGCTCCCTGCTGTTTTGGGGCGGCATTATGTGGGGCCGACGTAGGCCGCTGGTGGTCAAGGAAGGCGCCGTAACGGCTGTACGATATGGGAATGTCATCATCCTACCGATAGTGCAACCATGTCGGCAGCATACTGGCGAGGCATTCGTCTTCATGGACGAGAATTCGCACCACCATTGTGCACAACTTGTGAATGACTTCCTTCGGGATAACGACGTCGCTCGACTAGAGTGGCGTGCATGTTCTCCAGACATGAATCCTATCGAACATGCCTGGGATAGATTGAAAAGGGCTGTTTATGGGCGACGTGACCCACCAACCACTCTGAGGGCTGTACACAGAATTGTCGTTAAGGAGTGGGACTGTCTGGACCAACAGTGCCTTGAAGTTGTGGATAGTATCCCACGGAGAATACAGGCATGCATCAATGCAAGAGGACGTGCTACTGGGTATTAGTGGTACCGGTGTGTACAGAAATCTGGACCACCAACTCTGAAGGTCTTGCTGTATGGAGGAACTATATGCAATGTGTGGTTTTCATGAGCAACAAAAAGAGCGGAAATGATGTTTATGTTGATCTGTACTCCAGTTTTCTGTACAGATTCCGTAACTTTTTTGCTGTGTGTATTATTCGTTATTTTCATGTTTGTTCGATTTACTGTCAAAAGTTATTGTGTGCTCAGTAGCCTGTGCATTCAACTCAACATCTCCTGTAGCGCTTCCTTAGTTACACTGAGCGTAGCTAGGTCTTCAGGTAATCTTGTCACTGACATCCTTTCACCTTGGATTTTAACCCCACTTCTCAACCTGTCTTTGATTTCCGTCATTGCTTCTTCGATGTGCAGATAGGACCTTAGCGGAGAAAGCCTGCATCCCTGTCTTACCGTATTTGTAATCCGACCACTTCGTTCTTAGTCATCCACTCTCATTGCTCCATCTGGTTTCCTATTCTGCGCTCTGGGTTTCAACTCTTTTTACATTTTCCGGGGAGCGGCGTGCGGGCTGATGTAGAACTTTCTTCTCTTCAGCCGAATATGCCGACAGGGTGGAAGAGCTCCAGAAGGAATGGAAGTATGTTGGAGCGTTTTCCTTGAACTAGGATTCCCCTAATGACCCTTCTTGACATTCTTAATTGGAACCAGGAGATTGGAAGAATTTTGCCATATTTCTGGGTCAATTCTGTGCATTTCGAAAACGAGTTTTCATCCTGCTCGTTGATTAAAACCATGTGCTTAATGCATGTCAACAGCGAATTATAGTTGCAGGAGAAAACAATCATACTGAAGACAAAATGCATATACTGTCGATCTTTAGATAATATTTTGCAGCTGTAGCACTGCCGATTTATTAACGCTGTCGCAATGTGTTCGGTGGGCCAGGAATGGCCTGCTTGGAAATGCAGCAATGAAATGATGAGAGAGCCACAGAGGATGATGGATACAGCGTACGCATAGAAGAATCCTTCAGTGCACTTGGTCGCTTAGGATATTTCTGTTTTTCTTTTTTTTTCTTCTGCACAAAATTTCGACGTCAGACGTTTTACTCAGACGTTACGACGTAGATGGCCTCATCGTGTGGCTTCTATCCACTGAAGCTTTCTAGCGAAGAAACGCATCGTTACGTCCACACACCATAGAAAACTTTTTTTGAGTTATCACTCTTCTGTCTAGTCTCCTCACTGAAAATTTTCTGTGTTGTTAGGCCGCCTCATATGTCCTCTCAAATAATCAACGTTCCAACCCTTCTGCTGGGATTTTCCTCAGGATATTCCCGTGTCCACTACTGCTAGAACACTGTCAGAGACCAGTGTCGTGCTCTCTTCTAATGAGGAGTTTTCCTGCGTTCGTTCTGGAGAAGTGGTAGTATTCGTTAAAATTCTTATGGCTACCGTTGGCGGACCATCGTCACAGGCTAATATTCCCGCACTGATGCAGAAGAAGGGGCGTTGAGGGCTGAATGTTGTGGATACTATAGGTGGCCCATCGTCATTGGATAGAAATGCACTGTCCCATACTTACGCTCGATAAGGGTTGTTGTTGTTGTGCTCTTCAGTCCTGAGACTGGTTTGATGCAGCTCTCCATCCTACTCCATCCTGTGCAAGCTTTTTCATCTCCCAGTACCTACTGCAACCTTCATCCTTTTGAATCTGCTTGGTGTATTCATCTCTTGGTCTCCCTCTACAATTGTTAGCCTCCACGCTGCCCTACAATATTAAATTGATGATCCCTTGATGCCTTAGAACATGTCCTACCAACTGATAGCTTCTTCTAGTCAAGTAGTGCCACAAACTTCTTTTCTCCCCAATCCTATTCAACACTTCCTCATTAGTTATGTGATCTACCCATCAAATCTTCAGCATTCTTCTGTAGCACCACATTTCGAAAGCTTCTATTCTCTTCCTGTCTAAACTATTTATCGTCCATGTTTCTCTTCCATACATGGCTACACTCCATACAAGTACTTTCAGGAACGACATCCTGACACTTAAATCTGTACTTGATGTTAACAAATTTCTCTTCTTCACAAACGCTTTCTTTGCCATTGCCAGTCTACATTTTATATCCTCTCTGCTTCGACCATCATCAGTTATTTTATCCCCAAATAGCAAAACTCCTTTACTACTTTCAGTGTCATTTCACCCGACTTAATTCCATTATTCTCGTTTTGCTTTTGTTGATGGTCATCTTACAGGGTGTTTCAAAAATGACCGGTATATTTGAAACGGCAATAAAAACTAAACGACCAGCGATAGAAATACACCGTTTGCTGCAATATGCTTGGGACAACAGTACATTTTCAGGCGGACAAACTTTCGAAATTACAGTAGTCCAATTTTCAACAACAGATGGCGCTGCAAGTGATGTGTGAAGATATAGAAGACAACGCAGTCTGTGGGTCCGCCATTCTGTACGTCGTCTTTCTGATGTAAGCGTGTGCTGTTCACAACGTGACAACATGGTTTATTCCTTAGAACAGAGGATTTTTCTGGAGTTGGAATTCCACCGCCTAGAACACAGTGTTGTTGCAACAAGAAGAAGTTTTCAACGGAGGTATAATGTAATCAAAGGACCGAAAAGCGATAGAATGAAGAATCTGTTTGAAAAATTTCAACGGACTGGGAACGTGACGGATGAACGTGCTGGAAAGGTAGGGCGATCGCGTACGGCAACCACAGAGGGCAACGCGCAGCTAGTGCAGCAGGTGATCCAACAGCGGCCTCGGGTTTCCGTTCGCCGTGTTGCAGCTGCGGTCCAAATGACGCCAACGTCCACGTATCGTCTCATGCGCCAGAGTTTACACCTCTATCCATACAAAATTCAAACGCAGCAACCCGTCAGCGCCGCTACCATTGCTGCACGAGAGACATTCGCTAACGATATAGTGCACAGGATTGATGACGGCGATATGCATGTGGGCAGCATTTGGTTTACTGACGAAGCTTATTTTTACCTGGACGGCTTTGTCAATAAACAGAACTGGCGCATATGGGAAACCGAAAAGCCCCATGTTGCAGTCCCATCGTCCCTGCATCCTCAAAAAGTACTGGTCTGGGCCGCCATTTCTTCCAAAGGAATCATTGGCCCATTTTTCAGATCCGAAACGATTACTGCGCCACGCTATCTGGACATTCTTCGTGAATTTGTGGCGGTACAAACTGCCTTAGACGACACTGCGAACACCTCGTGGTTTATGCAAGATGGTGCCCGGCCACATCGCATGGCCGACGTCTTTAATTTCCTGAATGAATGTTTCGATGACAGTGTGATTGCTTTGGGCTATCCGAAATATACAGGAGGCGGCGTGGATTGGCCTCCCTATTCGCCAGACATGAACCCCTGTGATTTCTTTCTGTGGGGACACTTGAAAGACCAGGTGTACCGCCAGAATCCAGAAACAATTGAACAGCTGAAGCAGTACGTCTCATCTGCATGTGAAGACACGTTGTCAAAGGTTTCGGGTAATTTCATTCAGAGACTACGCCATATTATTGCTACGCATGGTGGATATGTGGAAAATAACGTACTACAGAGTTTCTCAGACCGCAGCGCTATCTGTTGTTGACAATTGTAACTATTGTAATTTCGAAAGTTTGTCTGCCTGAAAATGCACTGTTGTCCCAAGCATATTGCAACAAACGGTGTATTTCTATCGCTGCTCGTTTAGTTTGTATTGTTGTTTCAAATATAGCGGTCATTTTTGAAACACCCTGTATATCCTCCTTTCAAGAAACTATCCATTCCATTCAACTGCTCTTCCAAGTCCTTTGCTGTCTCTGACAGAATTACAATGTCATCGGCGAAACTCAAAGTTTTTATTTCTTCTCCATGGATTTTAATACCTACTCCGAATTTTTCTTTTGTTTCCTTTACTGCTTGCTCAATCTATAGATTAAAGGACATCGGGGAGAGGCTACAACCCTGTCTCACTCCCTTCCCAAGCACTGCTTTCCTTTCGTGTCCCTCGACTCTTACAACTGCCATCTGGTTTCTGTACAAATTGTAAATAGCCTTTCGCTCCCTCTATTTTACCCCTGCCACCTTCTGAATTTGAATGAGTGTATACCAGTCAACATTGTCAAAAGCTTTCTCTAAGTCCACAAAGGCTATAAATGTAGGTTTGCCCTTCCTTAATCTATTTTCTAAGATAAGTCGTAGGGTCAGTATTGCCTCACGTGTTCCAATATTTCTACGGAATCCAAACTGATCTTCCCCAAGGTGGGCTTCTACTAGTTTTTCCATTCGTCTGTGAAGAATTCGCGTAAGTATTTTGCAGTCGTGACTTATTAAACTGATAGTTCGGTAATTTTCACATCTGTCAACGCCTGCTTTCTTTGGGATTGGAATTATTATATTCTTCTTGAAGTCTGAGGGTATTTCGCCTGTGTCATACATTTTGCTCACCAGATGGTAGAGTTTTGTCAGGACTGGCGCTACCAAGGCCGTCAGTAGTTCTAATGGAATGTTGTCTACTCCCGTGGCCTTGTTTCGACTCAGGTCTTTCAGTGCTCTGTCAAACTCTTCACGCAGTATCGTCATTTCATCTTCATCTTCATCTACATCCTCTTCCATTTTGATAATATTGTCCTCAAGTACATCGTCCTTGTATAGACCCTCTATATACTCCTTCCACCGTTTCGCTTTCCGTTCTTTGCTTAGAGCTGTGTTTACATCTGAGCTCTTGATGTTCATACAAGTGGTTTTCTTTTCTCGAAAGATCTCTTTAATTTTCCTGTAGGTGCTACTGCTACTGGTTGGTCGTCATCATTGGCTAGATGCGAAATGGACAGAGCAAGAGAGGGAAAATTGTTCCCTAAATTATTATTGTCAGCCGAGGTGACTTGCAGCGCGTTGTTTATGTTGCTCGCACATCGTGGCTGCGTATTCACTTGCTTGATGGCGGGGAGCCACAATGCCGGAAGCCTCCCTATTGAAATTAGACGCATTCTTGGAAACTGCAACTGCTTCTCGGATCTTTCTTCTATAAATAATTGTTACTTAGGCAGCACGAGTACGTTACTAAAATCGTTGTCAGAGTCACAGTTCTCATGACGTTCCGCTACTGCCAATTTTACACATTGTTTTAGCCGCGTTAAGGCGTAGCGCCGTATAACGATCCTGCCTTGGAGGCGATTAAGTGGGGCTGGCCGCTGTGGTCTCGCGGTTCTAGGCGCGCAGTCCGGAGCCGTGCGACTGCTACGGTCGCAGGTTCGAATCCTGCCTCGGGCATGGATGTGTGTGATGTCCTTAGGTTAGTTAGGTTTAAGTAGTTCTAAGTCCTAGGGGACTGATGATCACAGCAGTTGAGTCCCATAGTGCTCAGGGCCATTTTTTTTTATTAAGTGGGAGATGTGTCTCAGAGCTGGATAGTGACAGATGGTGACGCGAGACTGGACGCGCACGTAGTTTATGTATCAGCCGATAGAGGATAGTATTGGATAGGGGACTGTGATTTTAGTTTCGATTGTGCCCACTAGAGTGCACTAAAGTAATAGAATATTTTTCATAAACTGTTCTAGTATTATCATAAAGTGCTATTAGGTTTTTTTGTGTATGTAAAATGTTATAAATGTTTTTTAGCAGTATGAATGATGCGTGAGTGTGTTTTTAGTTTAATATGAAGATAACTGTTTAACGAGTTATGTAGTGGGATTTAGTGTGGAAACATTTCGAAGAAGTATGGATATGGATAAAGGGGATTTTTGTAGAATAGATTTGTAAAGTACGTTTATGGTAAAGGGAAAGTTAATTCAGGTATAAATAACAATAGTAAATAACTTTATGCATAAGCAAAACTTCAGCATATTAGACAATTACGTCGGTAAAAAGTGCAGTCGTGAGGTTTACTATTTTGCGATTCGTTATGGATGAAAAGCGGGGACTAACGCTATTGGCTGTTGAGTAAACTGACCAATGGTAAAGCAATACACTTCGCGCGCCTTTCTCTGCTGTAAAAGAAGATTTAGAGTATTCTAGAAAGAGTCGGAGCCCAGCCATGAAACAGTTCGGGCGTGTGTTGTAGTAGTTCCGATGGAAATGATAAATTGCTGGATATAGCAGTGTTTCATACATCAAAAGTGTTCGAAAGTAACGGCATGATTATTCAGATGTGTGTGTACAATTTCGGAATTTTTAAGTACATTTTGTGACGAGAAAAGAAATACACTCCTGGAAATGGAAAAAAGAACACATTGACACCGGTGTCTCAGACCCACCATACTTGCTCCGGACACTGCGAGAGGGCTGTACAAGCAATGATCACACGCACGGCACAGCGGACATACCAGGAACCGCGGTGTTGGCCGTCGAATGGGGCTAGCTGCGCAGCATTTGTGCACCGCCGCCGTCAGTGTCAGCCAGTTTGCCGTGGCATACGGAGCTCCATCGCAGTCTTTGACACTGGGAGCATGCCGCGACAGCGTGGACGTGAACCGTATGTGCAGTCGACGGACTTTGAGCGAGGGCGTATAGTGGGCATGCGGGAGGCCGGGTGGACGTACCGCCGAATTGCTCAACACGTGGGGCGTGAGGTCTCCACAGTACATCGATGTTGTCGCCAGTGGTCGGCGGAAGGTGCACGTGCCCGTCGACCTGGGAACGGACCGCAGCGACGCACGGATGCACGCCAAGACCGAAGGATCCTACGCAGTGCCGTAGGGGACCGCACCGCCACTTCCCAGCAAATTAGGGACACTGTTGCTCCTGGGGTATCGGCGAGGACCATTCGCAACCGTCTCCAAGAAGCTGGGCTACGGTCCCGCACACCGTTAGGCCGTCTTCCGCTCACGCCCCAACATCGTGCAGCCCGCCTCCAGTGGTGTCGCGACAGGCGTGAATGGAGGGACGAATGGAGACGTGTCGTCTTCAGCGATGAGAGTCGCTTCTGCCTTGGTGCCAATGATGGTCGTATGCGTGTTTGGCGCCGTGCAGATGAGCGCCACAATCAGGACTGCATACGACCGAGGCACACAGGGCCAACACCCGGCATCATGGTGTGGGGAGCGATCTCCTACACTGGCCGTACACCTCTGGTGATCGTCGAGGGGACACTGAATAGTGCACGGTACATCCAAACCGTCATCGAACCCATCGTTCTACCATTCCTAGACCGGCAAGGGAACTTGCTGTTCCAACAGGACAATGCACGTCCGCATGTATCCCGTGCCACCCAATGTGCTCTAGAAGGTGTAAGTCAACTACCCTGGCCAGCAAGATCTCCGGATCTGTCCCCCATTGAGCATGTTTGGGACTGGATGAAGCGTCGTCTCACGCGGTCTGCACGTCTAGCACGAACGCTGGTTCAACTGAGGCGCCAGGTGGAAATGGCATGGCAAGCCGTTCCACAGGGCTACATCCAGCATCTCTACGATCGTCTCCATGGGAGAATAGCAGCCTGCATTGCTGCGAAAGGTGGATATACACACTACTAGTGCCGACATTGTGCACGCTCTGTTGCCTGTGTCTATGTGCCTGTGGTTCTGTCAGTGTGATCATGTGATGTATCTGACCCCAGGAATGTGTCAATAAAGTTTCCCCTTCCTGGGACAATGAATTCACGGTGTTCTTATTTCAATTTCCAGGAGTGTATATTCCGCTTGGCGTTTTGAGCAGGTCAGAGGCTAAAAATTGCGACTGCATTAGGTACCGACAGACGTAATATTTGGCGAGCATTATCAATGAAAAACTATTAGTATTTTTGTAGCTATTACGTTTCTAACATTCTGCGTGCTGCCTGTTTGTTCTATATCGTGTTTCCCTACCACTTTCGCGCAACGACGCTCTGAGCGTGTTTTTTGGGGAACTGACTAGTTTGAACCTGGGACCTGTTGCTGACAAGGAGACGCCAGACCACACATGACATGTAGAGTTCACAAGAGTTCAGTGAGACTACCGATGATATAACCAAATACTTAATTATTTCAGCGTCAGCTCCACTGTACTCCCTGTAAAAGAATCTTAATACTATCTAATTTTAGTGGAAGGGGTTCAAGACTTTCCTATTTTTAGTTAGCTGGTAAAATGACGTCAAAAAAGCAGTTAAGTTTACCACTGGAAATTTTATTCTACTCACAAAACATTGTTTATAAATTGATAAAAGGAAATGTTTTAATACAGGATGGTAAAAACTGGTAAAAACCAACTGCGTTCAACAAAAATGTGAACGAATATTCTCTGAATGAGTTTCCAAGTTCTACAATGGATCGAAGGATGACCTATGCCATATCACATCTATAATCTAGGTTTAAATTAAGTTTCACAAAAGATAAAACTATCAAATGGTCTACAGTGACCCTCAATTATCTTTAATTACTTCTCTAACTTGTCATAAATTACAGTGGCTTATGTGGCTTCCCAATAACTATATAACAGAAAAATCATCGCGTTTCAGATTTTTACTTCGAGTAGCAAATGTGAACACCATGAGCTTTAATTGACGATAGACACTAGTATTACGCAAAAAGGGGGTGTAACAGATGAGACTTCTGCAGTTCTGAGTGAAGCCTTATGCGCTTTTATGCGGCATCGTGTGCGTTCATTACCTTGTCGGTGTTCGTCTGGGGGCGGCGAGCAGCACAGCTCCGCTCACCTTGCCGACAATTTACCGAAGTTGGTTTAAAAAAACTATCTGGCTGTGTTTTCATCTGACCAATCAGGGTCTGAATGTTAACCTTAAGCTCCGCCTACAAAAATTCTGTCTATCCAATGAGAAACGTTATACTTTTCGTGGTGGGGCAATGTTTTTAAAGTTTGCAACGTAACAGAGACGCGAAAAAGTCTCACGCTAAAACTTGCAGCTGGTGTGGTCCTTCTAGTGTTATCGTAAGATCTATACTGTTCTTCTGGAGGGCTCTAGCTTTTAACATGGCCTTGGGCGTGGTCCTAGCGGTTAGCTGTCGACATGGGTGTCCGTCCCTTATCGCAGGGCCTTCTAGCTTAACACGGTTCTGCTCTCGGCTTCTGTTCTCGTTTCTCCCCTCGGAACTGCGTCTGTCTCACGGTGGGAAGGTATGACATCCATTTAGGCATTCTTGTGTTAGTCTGTGGTATTCCATTTGCCCACTCGTTACTCGTATTACTTTGGTTAATTTAATGTCACGATTTATTCGGAGCTATGTGACATACTACTGGATTTCCTTATCATGTCAGGATTTTCATGGAAGGTGTTGGATTTGACTGACACCATAAACTTGCTAACGTGAGCGAAAGGAATTGTGAGTGACTGTGTTTAGCACGGGCTTGGCAGTGATACTTGTTCACCTACGTTTGAGGACAAAATTTCCAACCTTTCATTTCGTGTGAAAACTTTCTCCCGGAACGCAGATTAGTGACTTCAATTTCAGCCTGGTTCACGTCGAAGTACAGTAGGTTTCGCTCGGCTTTCCTACTGATGATCTGCTGAGACCATTGTCACAGGTAGGTGCAGGTTCGTCGTAAAGGGACGGAAAGAACCGCGCCGCCGCAGCGTGTTCCTTAATGCGTTCTTTAACAGTTCTTCGTGTTTCACCTATGTGTTTGCTGCAGCCACATGTCACTTGATGGACGCCTGCATTGCGGATCCGTTTTTCGCCGGAAAAAATCTTTAATTTTGTTTTTGACTAAACAAATATGTCTGAATACCATTTTTGTTTAAAATTCTGCTTATGCGGTCACTGACCCCAAAAAACGAACGGTAACCTAACGGAGTGAGACGGCGGTCCCTCGCCATTCTTATTAGCGTGATCAATATTCCCCCTAAAAGCCCTGTCTATTGAGCGTCTGTCATAGCCATTTGCCTTCAATGTCGTCTTTAAAAACTTCAACTCCGATTCCAAGTAGTCGTCATCGCTGATACGGAAGGCACGTGAAGACAAAGTGTTGAGCATTGCTATCTTGTGGGTTGGGTGATGGTGCGAAGTGACATCTAAGAACCTGTTTGTGTTGTTCGGCTTCCTATACACTCCACCACCTAGTGTGTTATCAGATATTCTGTATACCAACACATCTAGGAACGGGAGACCGGCCTCATTCTGAATTTCCAAGAAAAATTTGATTTTGGGGTGAAATTTAAGAAATTGTGGAACGCATGAAGTTCTTCTTCGCTGTGCGGCCATATAATAAATGTATCGTTTTCTGTTTGATGCCTCCCGCCACGAATTCCTCTCCTGTGCCAAACTCTTCGTCTCAAAGTACCACTTGGAACTTACGTCCTCAATTATTTTCTGGATGGGTTCTAATCGCTGTCTTTTTTTGCCCTCCACAGCTCTCTCAAGCGCTATGGAAGTCATTCCCTGATGTCTTAACAGATGCCTTATCATCTTATCCCTGCTACTTGACAGTGTTTTCCACATACTCCTTTTCTCTCCGATTCTGCGCGAAACCTCCTCATTCCTTTTCTTCTCAGCCCACCTAATTTTCTATATTCGTCTGTTGCACCACCTCTCAAATGCTTCGACTCTTCAATTCCGGGTTCCCGCAGGTTATGTCTCACTATCATACAATGCTTTTCTAAAATGTACATTGCCAGAAATTTCTTTCGCAAATTAAGGTGTGTTTGATAGGCAGTAGACTTCTCTTGGCCAGTAATGCCCTTTTTGTCAATTAGAATTCCTTAGCTTCATCTACTTCGTGACCGTCATTCCTGATGTTCAGTTTCTCGCTGTTCTCATTTCTGTTTCTTCTCATTACTTTCGCCTTCCTTCGATTTGCTCTCAATCCATATTCTGTACTCATCAAATCGTTCATTCCATTCAGCATAGCCTGTAATTCTTCTTCGCTTTCATTCAAGATAGCAAAGTCCTCAGCGAATCGTCTCATTGATACCCTTCTACCTTGAATTTTAATCTCAGTTGTGAACCTTTTTGTTTTATTTCCATCATTGCTTCTTCGATGTGCAGATTGAACACTAGGGGCGAAAGGCCACATCCTTGCCTTGCAGCCTTTTTAATCCGAGCACTTCCTTCTTGGTCGTCCACTCTTATTATTCCCTCTTGGGTCTTGTACATATTGTATATGACCCGTCTCTCCCTATAGCTTACCCCTAATTCTCTCAGAATTTCTAACATCTTGCACCATTTTACACTGCCGAACGCTTTCTCCAGGTCAACAGACCCTATGAACGTGTCTTGATTTTTCTTTAGTCTTGCTTCCTTTATCACCTGCAACGCCAGAATTGTCTCTCTAGTGCCTTTCCCTTTTCTAAGGCCAAACTGATCGTTATCTAACACATCCTCAATTTTGTTTTCCATTCTTCTATATAATACTCTTGTCAGCAACTTGGATGCGTGAGCAGTTAAGCTGATTGTGCGATTATTCTCGCGATAGTCAGCTCTTGCAGTCTTCGGAATTGCGTGGATGATATTTGAATTCTGAGTCTAATACTGGATCCCCTGTCTCTTCTAAATCGACTCCTGTTTTGCCTGAAATAGGAGCAAGATTGTTGAGACTATGAGGAAACTCTTCACCTTCTTCGTACATCCATCTTCTGGTGAATACTGCACAACAGCTGTTACCGTATCTTATATGTGGTAAGACTAACGCCATCAGCAGATACAGCTGTGGTGTTATTCTTGCTGGATATTGAGCTACGTAATCTTGTCTCAGCTTCATTTTAATGACAATGTGACTCGAAATCTCTCCCCTCAATTTCCGTTTAAGATTAGCGTCATTTACGGAAAAGCTATGACCGTTTGTTTGTTTGCTAAAAATTTTTTTCACTTCCTTATCACGGAAGACAGCAATGTTGTTACGAAGTCATACAACCAACTACAAAAATATCATGTTACCACTGGAAATGTCGTACATTTTTATTTTTCAATTTCTGCCCACCTATTCCCATCTCAGCCTACGTTGATAGAATTATCTGGCCTCTGTCTCATGGTTATAAAAAGTATTAAAACTATTTTAAAAATTGACTGACTTGTTAAAAAGATTTATAATAATATTGACTGTATAGCTTGTAAGAAATAAATTGCTATAGATGGAACGTATTGCTTTGATATCAGATAGTTGCGCCGGCCTCGGTGGTCTCGCGGTTGTAGGCGCGCAGTCCGGAACCGTGCGACTGCTACGGTCGCAGGTTCGAATCCTGCCTCGGGCATGGATGTGTGTGATGTCCTTAGATTAGTTAGGTTTAAGTAGTTCTAAGTTCTAGGGGACTGATGACCACAGCAGTTGAGTCCCATAGTGCTCAGAGCCATTTGAACCATTTTCAGATAGTTGCATGTCAAGTAGTAAAAAAGTGTTTTCAATTCGATCGCTGATTTCATATAAGAAACAAAATTGCAATTGAAAAGCCATGAAAACTTGGCAGACGCTAACGAGAGAAAAGAACGCTAGAAGAATTTTTTTTATCAACTCGGTTTGGTTACCGTATGTTAAGAGAAGTTACAACATGAGCAGACACGAACTTGTCAAACTTCGCCGAGTGTTAATTTAGCTTTCCCTGCCAATTAGCTTTGAACGAGCTTAGGGTCCACTCTGTTTATGAAACGGCAAACTTGGGTTGGTGTGTTGGATACTAGTAACTGGAACTGAACACATTGCACCGCTGGTGAGGCTGAGTTACAGCTTGCTTCGCTCTAGTTCGGAGCTCACCGCCTCTTTCGTGCCGACCGACCCCAAGTTCACCCTAGTCAGATGTCTATATGTCCACTAACGCTCGCGAGCGTTATTACAAGGCTGTCTACATAATTTGATACCGAAAGACCAAAAATTGCGTGCTATGCGGTAACCGATACGCTCGTGACTGCTATGTACACAATTGTCGATTGGGGAACCGCGAATCTCGGGTTGGTTAACTGAATCGAATGGTAATCCTCGTAAGCGGAACAAGACGGCATTGGCAGCCTGAAGATCAGATTATGGTTGCGCATGGTGGCTGGGGTGGTGAGGGTGGGATGAGTCACGGTCCGGGCATCGGGTGGGGACGCTTACATTATTATAATTCACCTATATACTTTCGGCAGCGCGAGCAGTTTAATAGCTATTGACGGCATAATGTAGCTGCGAGAGGAAGCAATGGCGTCCGAGACGATCTTTGCCCATCCTTCTCGTCCTCCTCCATCTCCGGACCTTCATCGGATACCTACACGAAGTCGATGTCTTCATCTGTATTTGGCTATGTAAGTGGTAGAGGGTGGCCGGATGATCTCGCTGTTTGCACACTTTACCCCTGCACCCTCCTCTGGAACTGTATAAGCGTACCCCATCTGTCTGCGTGTAGTGCTATTACACTTGAAAGTCTGAGAACGATTTTCCAGATATTTCTGACTCGTGACGGGACGTCGGTATTCACCTAGTCGTATGGGGTAAACGGCCTAAAAACCGCATCCAGGCTTGCCAGGCAACACGCCCTCGTCGTTACGCCGCCTGGCGTGTTTTATCCGGGCCAACTCCCAGAATCCCGGGAGCCAAGTGCTGACGCGTGTAGCTACCCGGACGGCTGTGTAGGCTGTGCGTTTTTTCGATATTGAACAAAAATTTCGAACTGGTGATATTACTGATTTGTTTGTAATATCGCTGTTGTTGACTGACAAATAAATCAATCCGAATGCAGTGAGATGGCGAGAGAACTGCGGGGCATTGCTAATGACGTGACCTATGTCTCGCTACTTTCAACGTGTGTGCCACAGAGTGTACTGACCGTCTGATAATTTCAGTTTCGTTCTTCCACACATTATTTCCACACGTGATCGGTTCATCTTCCTTAAATGCGTTGAGTTACACTGTCTTACACGCTGTTGCTGCCTGGGTTTTAGCCACAAACGTTTCTGTGATCCGCGAAAGTTACGTTGACACATATGAAGTTAACAACATTACTCGCTTTGGAACGTGTCAAATAAGATCCGAAGTCTTCGACGAGAGTAGGAGAAAACACAATGCAGAGAGACTGGGGAGGGACTTAAGTAACCACGCCTAAAACTGTTCAGTAGGAAGATAAACGATAGGAAAATGTCAGAAATAATATACTTTTGTTTATTTAACATTATATACTATTGAAACCGCTCAGTATTAAATTAGTAGCATGTATCACAGTTGGAAGAACGTTGTGTTGACACGAACATAGGAGCAGGTAATTACTGTAGCTGCACCAACGTTTAGGATAGGGAAAGTTAGTTTCGTGCGGTATTCAGAGCACGAGTTACAGCCAGGTGCAGGCTGGATTGCAGTAAGTTATGCATATCAGCAGTTGCGAAGGCAAATATAGGCCACGGGGGCGTAGAACTGCCGGAGAGGGCGTACACAGCAGTTTCCATGGCGCAAGTCACAGGCAGAAGAGAGCGACTAGCCAACCTAAATGTTATGCATACGCGACGCGAAGCGGTGAGTTAGCAAAACAGGGGCGCGCAGCCGAGTATGAATAGGTGTTGTTTTGTAACGAGAGTCATTCAAGTGTGGCAGCTCTCATGGATGGCAAGACGTGTCACACCGCCGGGCTGCACGCAGCAACAGATGGGGCGCCAGCATCCCAGTCCACGGCAGGTCATTGGTTCGACCCTCTGAGGCCGACACGGGGTCTGCAGCCAGCCGGGGCGGGCCACTCTTCAGCTCACTACAGCAGGCAGCCGTCTTGGCTCCCGACACACTTCCGAGGCGAGGGCCGCAGATTTGGACGCCAGATCACGGATGGTCGTTGCCGCTGCATTCTCAGCTGGGGCGCCATGGCTCCCGTTTCAAGCACGTGTTTAGCAGTGGCTGCAATCTGCCTGTATCAGAGTCGCATGTTGTTCCGCAAGTTGCCGATCCATACAGTAGGGGGGAATTGTGTCGTTGCTCTATACATTTCTAATTTCGTTAATTGGTTTAGATTCCTGCTCGTGAAAAATGGCGTGAGTGCACGAATCATCTTCATAGTATCCAATTTTCTATCTCGTATGTGTGGGGTACCAGTCATCCCTTCATCCAGTATCACTCCCAGGTATTTCGTGGTCGTAGTCCAAGGTACTGGCTGTCCTCTCATGGCCAGTCGCATCCTCGGTTCCAGCCGTTTCGTCGTAAACAGTGTTGCTGCAGTTTTCGTAGGGTTGAGGGTAATTTTATTGCTCTTCGCTCCCTGTTGGGTGACATAACGTTATCGCTACATCCTGTTCACAAGTTGTTATATGTTTCTAGCAGAGGTTAGGAAGACCGCACCACCGGCATAGAGACAGTCGGTGACGAATGGTGGGAATGTCGTTGATACAGTAATTGAACAGGCATGGCTATGTCATCGATTCCTTTGGGATGCCGCCTTCTGGCTGTGAACAATCCCTATTGAAGGGTAGATGGCCTTCTGGTAGCTAAGCCACTACGTTGGCGGACGACGTTCAAACCATTATCAGTACATCTACTCTCCCCTGGTGGCATACGCTGCCATCGGATCAGAACTCCAAAAAATGTTCAAATGTGTGTGAAATCTTATGGGACTTAACTGCTAAGGTCATCAGTCCTTAAGCTTACACACTAGTTAACCTAAACTATCCTCAGGACAAACACACACACACCCATGCCCGAGGGAGGACTCGTACCTCCGCCAGGACCAGCTGCACAGTCCATGACTGCAGCGCTAATCCCCCGCCACATCAAAACTCACGCTGTCTTCCCAGGTGAACTAATTTTTTCCTGCAGTGTGTAGGTACATACATTTTTATATGGTATGTACGGATGTCGTCTTGCTATCTGACGGACTATAGGATTATGCTGGAGAGGTTTATGTTACAGCGATATCGCATTGCCTTGGGAGGCGAGTGCACGCGACACCCTGCGCAGAGTCGATGGTCTAGCTCAGCGCTACAGTGGCACAGCCGGAAGGCGAAGATGTGTGGTGTTCCTCTGAGCCGTTTGTCAGGCGACCGGAAGGCGTCGTCTCGTCCAGTACTCGCTCTGCACACGCGCGTCTTCCCTACCCACACATGTGGCCAACAGTGGCTATCCTAACCTGTCTGCACATCTGCCACTGTCACGGCACTTCTCGCGTCTGTCGGCCCTCGAGATTTAATATACACTCCTGGAAATGGAAAAAAGAACAACCGGTGTGTCAGACCCACCATACTTGCTCCGGACACTGCGAGAGGACTGTACAAGCAATGATCACACGCACGGCACAGCGGACACACCAGGAACCGCGGTGTTGGCCGTCGAATGGCGCTAGCTGCGCAGCATTTGTGCACCGCCGCCGTCAGTGTCAGCCAGTTTGCCGTGGCATACGGAGCTCCATCGCAGTCTTTAACACTGGTAGCATGCCGCGACAGCGTGGACGTGAACCGTATGTGCAGTTGACGGACTTTGAGCGAGGGCGTATAGTGGGCATGCGGGAGGCCGGCTGGACGTACCGCCGAATTGCTCAACACGTGGGGCGTGAGGTCTCCACAGTACATCGATGTTGTCGCCAGTGGTCGGTGGAAGGTCCACGTGCCCGTCGACCTGGGACCGGACCGCAGCGACGCACGGATGCACGCCGAGACCGTAGGATCCTACGCAGTGCCGTAGGGGACCGCACCGCCACTTCCCAGCAAATTGCTCCTGGGGTATCGGCGAGGACCATTCGCAACCGTCTCCATGAAGCTGGCCACGGTCCCGCACACCGTTAGGCCGTCTTCCGCTCACGCCCCAACATCGTGCAGCCCGCCTCCAGTGGTGTCGCGACAGGCGTGAATGGAGGGACGAATGGAGACGTGTCGTCTTCAGCGATGAGAGTCGCTTCTGCCTTGGTGCCAATGATGGTCGTATGCGTGTTTGGCACCGTGCAGGTGAGCGCCACAATCAGGACTGCATACGACCGAGGCACAGAGGGCCAACACCCGGCATCATGGTGTGGGGAGCGATCTCCTACACTGGCCGTACACCTCTGGTGATGGTCGAGGGGACACTGAATAGTGCACGGTACATCCAAACCGTCATCGAACCCATCGTTCTACCATTCCTAGACCGGCAAGGGAACTTGCTGTTCCAACAGGACAATGCACGTCCGCATGTATCCCTTGCCACCCAACGTGCTCTAGAAGGTGTAAGTCAACTACCCTGGCCAGCAAGATCTCCGGATCTGTCCCCCATTGTGCATGTTTGGGACTGGATGAAGCGTCGTCTCACGCGGTCTGCACGTCCAGCACGAACGCTGGTCCAACTGAGGCGCCAGGTGGAAATGGCATGGCAAGCCGTTCCACAGGACTACATCCAGCATCTCTACGATCGTCTCCATGGGAGAATAGCAGCCTGCATTGCTGCGAAAGGTGGATATACACTGTACTAGTGCAGACATTGTGCATGCTCTGTTGCCTGTGTCTATGTGCCTGTGGTTCTGTCAGTGTGATCAAGTGATGTACCTGACCCCAGGAATGTGTCAATAAAGTTTCCCCTTCCTGGGACAATGAATTCACGGTGTTCTTATTTCAATTTCCAGGAGTGTATTATTATTATGTTGATTGTGAAGGCAGCAGAGGATCAAGTAGGTAAAAAGATTAAGGCTTGTAGAAATCCTTGGGTAACAGGAGAAATATTGAATTTAATTGATGAAAGGAGAAAATATAAAAATGCAGTAAATGAAGCAGGCAAAAAGGAATCCAGAAGTCTCAAAAATGAGATAGACAGGAAGTGCAAAATGGCTAAGCAGGGATGGGTAGAGGACAAATTTAAGGATGTAGAGGCTTATCTTACTAGGGGTAAGATAGACACTGCCTACAGGAAAATTAAAGAGACCTTTGGAACTAAGAGAACCACTTGTATGAACATCAAGAGCTCAGATGGAATCCCAGTTCTGAGCAAAGAAGGGAAAGCAGAAAGGTGGAAGGAGTATATAGAGGGTCTATACAAGGGCGATGTACTTGAGGACAATATTATGGAAATGGAAGAGGATGTAGATGAAGATGAAATGGGAGATACGATACTGCGTGAAGGACAGAGCACTGAAGTACCTGATTCGAATCAAGGCCCCCGGAGTAGACAACATTCCATTGGAACTACTGACGGCCTTGGGAGAGCCAGTCCTGACAAAACTCTACCATCTGGTGAGCAGGATGTATGAGACAGGTGAAATACCCTCAGACTTCAAGAAGAATATAATAATTCCAATCCCAAAGAAAGCAGGTGTTGACAAATGTGAAAATTACCGAACTATCAGTTTAATAAGTCACAGCTGCAAAATACTAACGCGAATTCTTTACAGACGAATGGAAAAACTAGTAGAAGCCGACCTCGGGGAAGATTAGTTTGGATTCCGTAGAAATGTTGGAACACGTGAGGCAATACTGACCCTACGACTTATCTTAGAAAATAGATTAAGGAAGGGCAAACCTAGGTTTCTAGCATTTGTAGACTTAGAGAAAGCTTTTGACAATGTTGACTGGAATACTCTCTTTCAAATTCTGAAGGTAGCAGGGGTAAAATACAGGGAGCGACAGGCTATTTACAATTTGTACAGAACCAGATGGCAGTTATAAGGGTCGAGGGACATGAAAGGGAATTAGTGGTTGGGAATGGAGTGAGACAGGGTTGTAGTCTCTCCCCGGTGTTATACAATCTGTATATTGAGCAAGCAGTGAAGGAAACAAAAGAAAAATTCGGAGTAGGTATTAAAATCCATGGAGAAGAAATAAAAATGTTGAAGTTCGCCGATGACATCGTAATTCTGTCAGAGACAGCAAAGGACTTGGAAGAGCAGTTGAACGGAATGGATAGTGTCTTGAAAGGAGGATATAAGATGAACATCAACAAAAGCAAAACGAGGATAATGGAATGTAGTCGAATAGTCGGGTGATGCTGAGGGTATTAGATTAGGAAATGAGACAATTAAAGTAGTAAAGGTGTTTTGCTATTTGGGGAGAATAATAACTGATGATGGTCGAAGTAGAGAGGATGTAAAATGTAGACTGGCAATGGCAAGGAACGCGTTTCTGAAGAAGAGAAATTTGTTAACATCGAGTATAGATATAAGTGTCAGGAAGTCATTTCTAAAATATTTGTATTGAGTGTAGCCATGTATGGAAGTGAAACATGGACGATAAATAGTCTGGACAAGAAGAGAATAGAAGCTTAAGAAATGTGATGCTACAGAAGAATGCTGAAGATTAGATGGGTAGATCACATAACTAATGAGGAAGTATTGAATAGGATTGGAGAGAAGAGAAGTTTGTGGCACAACTTGACCAGAAGAAGGGATCGGTTGGTGGGACATGTTCTGAGGCATCAAGGGATCACCAATTTAGTATTAGAGGGCAGCGTGGAGGGTAAAAATCGTAGAGGGAGACCAAGAGATGACTACACTAAGCAGAGAACTGGAACATGAAGAAGCTTGCACAAGATAGAGTAGCATGCATAGCTGCATCAAACCAGTCTCATGACAGAAGACCACAACAACAAAATGTTGATTATTGCCGACTTACGTGGTGGCCCTTAATAAAAATGATGTTTCGTTTTTTTAGAATTAAATGCTTTTGTGAAGTTCTCTTTTTTAACAATAATAATCTTCAGTGAAATTAGACTCGCTGCATCTTAAAACGTGAACAATGGAATAAACTTTTCTTATTAATTTCCTCGCCTAGTCAGCTCACTTTAAAGCAAAAAATCTGTAGTTATTAATTACAATTGCGGCCCACACACACGTGAGAGTATTTCTTCTTACCTCCGTTAACCATTGCATTGTAGTCGTAGTCCTGGCTCTGGCACTCGGCTGTTGTACTGAAAATAAGAATCTTACAGCTACGTGTTTTCTGCAGCGTCGGGCGGCTGTGGAGAAAAATATGTATTATGTTAATAGCGGGCGAGTTTTTCGCTTCCGCAAATTTTTTATAAGTTAATATCGCCACGTAATGGCGTCGCTGGCTGCATCGGCCGCTGCGATTGTTGCACTGTAAATTACTCGAACGCAGGTTAATTAAAGGAAGGCGGACGTGAAATCGGGATCACCTCTTACAAATTAAAAGTGAACAATGATATTAAATCAATATATTATATGCTTAATTAGTACAAATATGCTTACATTTGCCAGCACTAGCATGATGTCCGTCTACACGCAACCGAGGCTAGAGAAGAAGTGAAGACGACTAAAAAATTAACTAAAGAGCATATCTTGTCGTCTTTTTAGATCATTTTGTTATACTTCTTTGCCCTCGAAATATACACAGAGAAATTATTATTTTACGGCTACATGAGAAAAATGTATATTATTCAATATTTAAATGTCTCTTCTTTATAAAAACTGTTTTTTAAAGTCTTTTCGTATTATTTCACTGGGGACGCTATAGACTCCAACGTAACCGCCATGCGCTCCATGTAATTAAGTTACTCTACCAGTGTAACATCCAACGTAGACGCGTCCAGTTATTGTGGATGGAGGGACACACTAGTATCTCTCAGCTGTCTATAGTTGTGGTTATCAAACCGTGGGATGCGACCCTCGCTCCAAACCGTGGACGGGAGGGAGGGGGGGGGGGGGGAGGGGGAAGTGTGTGTGGGTCCAGTGGCGTGAAGTGGGGGTGGGGACTGTATTAAAAAATTTTCCGCGACTATTGTCACAGTCAGTAAAATTTTTCTTGATTTGTGATCGCATTGTCAGTATTTAAAACTACCGACGTTTCGGTCACTGTTGCAAGTGACCTTCTTCAGGGTGATTTCTTTACTTTAGTTTTACGTTCTGTCAATGCGGTCACAAACCCAGAAAAATTTTATTGTCATTCACATTTATCTTTTGTTCGAAAGAAAATGCAGTTGATCTCAATTGGATTTCGCCCGACTTCGGTGTTACGACACAAGCGCTCGATGACAATGAGAACGCGCTCAGATTTTTAGCGTTGTTTGAAATGATCGAGCGAGCTAGCCGACGTCGGCCGTCGGCGGAATGGTCCGTTGTCGGCTACACTGCGATTATTGTGTACACTCAAATATAGTATCATGCGCAGTGTAAGCTGTTGCTTCTGCATCTCGATACCTCCCTACAGTCTTTTAGAATGAAGCGGTTCCTGGTTAGCGACAAGACTTGAAGACACATCAACTGGTGGAGGGGAGTAAGACACTCCACAGGAGAGAACGAGAACGTGTGATGAAAACTATTGTAAGTAGGCTGTTTAGGTTTTCTTATTGGTAACGCCACATAGCGCTCCGTATAAAAATCACTGGCTGTGCCGTGTGCAGTCTGTGGCTGGTTTGCATTGTTGTCTGCCATTGTAGTGTTGGGCAGCGGCAGCTGGATGCTAACAGCGCGTAGCGTTGCGCAGTTGGAGGTGAGTCGCCAGCAGTGGTGGACGTGGGGAGAGAGATGGCGGAGTTTTGAAATTTGTAAGAATTGGTGTCATGAACTGCTATATATATTTTGACTATTAAGGTAAATACACTGTTTGTTCTCTATTAAAATCTTTCATTTGCTAACTATGCCTATCAGTAGTTAGTGCCTTCAGTAGTTTGAATCTTTTATTTAGCTGGCAGTAGTGGCGCTCGCTGTATTTCAGTAGCTTGAGTAACGAAGATTTTTGTGAGGTAAGTGATTTGTGAAACGTATAGGTTAATGTTAGTCAGGGCCATTCTTTCGTAGGGATTTTTGAAAGTCAGATTGCGTTGCGCTAAAAATATTGTGTGTCAGTTTAAGCACATTCGTGTATAATTGTTCAAAGAGGACGTTTCACATAGACCAGTCTTGTATAAATTTTTCTAAGGGGACGTTTCATATGTCGACCCTTAGCCAAGGATACCTCACTGGAATCTTCTGATTTTTTCTTGTAGTTTGTGTAATTAGTGTAGCTTTTGTTTATTGCTAGCGCGTAATCATAGAATTTCCTTTGTAGTTGCAGTCTTTCATTGTTGTACAGTAAAACAGTTGTGGCATGCATGTAGTTTTGCACAAAGTATTTCGCAGCTGCGCTTGCAATTAACTAGATATTATTTTCAGTGATATGTTAATGTGTTCTCTTATTTTTGCTTTTCAAATTGTGCTTTTTTTGTGTTGTCGTGTGAAATATTGTGACAATAATGGCGTGTGAAAAACGTAATAGTAGGCTCCAAAGTAAACTGAGAAATGACAGTGAAGACGAAAGCAGTGTGTTAGCGCCACCATGTAATGAATTAACTAATGTTCAAAGTAGTAATTTGGTAATTGTGCATAGGGAAATGGAGCGGGTTGCAAATAATGGTGTAGGCAGTGAAACAATTAGTGAACAGGAAAGCGTTATCGATCGATCGGTCGGCAACAGTTCGCCTCAGGATTCCGAAATGACAGGACACAATATTGCAAATACTGTACATTCAGGTTTTGCGTCCTCACCGTTTTCTCAAATAAGTCAAGACACATTTTCTGTTTTTCAAACTGCGAATATTGCCGGTGCAAATGCATTGCCCAATAGGACTAAGGAACATGTTTCAGACACCAGTGCATTGTTATTACAATTAATGCAACAAATGGGACAAAAGCTTCAAAAGTTAGACACAATGGAACAAAATCTTCAAAAGTTAGACACAATCGAACAAAATCTTCAAAAGTTAGACACCACACTTGAACAAACACATGAAGATTTATCTAATGAGTTACATAACACCGAATCGAAATGTCAAAAAGTCTGTAATGACGTAAAAACACAAATTTGTGAGCATTTCCAACCTATTTTTTCGCGGCATGAAAATGCATTACAGAATCACGAAGCAGCCATAAAAGAACTGCAAACTATTGTTCATGAAAATCATGAGACCTTGCAAGCTAAAATTGACTCAGTTGCATCTACCGATTCGGTTACGCAACTTGCAAAAACTCAAGCGAACTTAAAGGACACAGTAGATACTCTGAAAATTGGTTCAGAAAGACACACAGAGGAAATAATTTCACTGTCTGGTAAAGTAGCCGAACTTTCAGATCAGTTCACTAACTTATCTACGAAGGTAGATGATGATCTGAATGACACAAAACCTGTAGCCTTCACTGACACTGAAGACTATGAACAAATTAGGAAATTCAAACAGAATCAAAATCAAATCAACACACAGTACAAAAGAGAAATGCGGGAAGTACAAGATCAGTTGGCTCAAGTAATACAAGAATTACATATTTCAGAGGACACTCGCGCCCCAGTATGGGAAGAGGGACATAGCAATACGGAACAACCACAAAATAATAACACAGGGCATTTCGGAAATCATGAAAGTAATTGGCAAGGTGCACCGAATTTTGAGATGGAACCGCCGAAACGACGTAACAATGACCGACATGCAACCCGCCGACACGTTGATTTTGACTATAAGCTGTTCATTACTACACGTAAATTCAAAACATTTAAGAATTCTGGCAACGACATTCATCCACAAGCGTGGCTCCATCAATTCTCTCATTGTTTTCCTCCCAACTGGTCATTAGAGCACAGATTAGAATTTATGTGTGGCTACTTAGAGAATGAACCAGCTGTAAGAATGCGATCGGTCATTCACGATTGTCACAGTGAAGGAGAATTTTATCATACCTTCCTCTCAGCATATTGGTCTCAAGCTACACAAGACCGAGTAAAACATAGCATCATAATGATGAAACATTTCGAACAATCTGAATTTTCCAGTCTTGTCAAATATTTTGAAGACATGTTACATAAGAATCAGTATCTTTCAAACCCATACAGCCCCTCAGAACTCATCCGCATTTGCTTAATCAAATTACCTGAACATTTACGACAGATTATTTTAGCAGGACGATGCAAAGACGACATTGAAGCTTTTCAGGGACTGTTACAAGAACTGGAAATTGACACTGACAATCGCGGAACGCGAAAGCAGGAGCACAACAATTACAGGTCACACCTGTCACAATTCCGCGATGACAGAAATAATACACGACAAGGCTATTCGTACAACGTAAATCGTGACCAAAACAGACACCACCCGTATGACAACCGTTGGCAGAGTAGTAATTATTACAGGGAAAGATCACCTCTCCGCGGTAATGACTATCACAGAGACAATCAGAGAAACATACAATATGGAAACCAAAATAATTATTATCAAGGGAGACGGAATAACTTAAGACGCAACGGTCCAGCGCGCAGTTACGATTCAGGGAGAAATTCTCCACCACGTGACCGACAAGAAAGAAACTATGGAATCTACCGACATGACGACACACGATATGATCGTAACGACAGACCTGAATTGCAGCAGAACTGGCGGGAATCAAACAGAGCAGGGCCCTCTCGACAAGATGAATTTGTAGAAGTTAGGTCTCCAAATCCCAATAACGACGCGCGCCAACAAAGACACAATAGGCAATGACTCATACCGCTGGCAGCCTCAAAACGTACTTATGAAACTGACGACGCAGCTGCCGTAGCTAGTAATTACGTTAAAATGGAAGACATTAGGGACATCTTACTCCAGGAACAGGACGTAAAACATAACAACATTGCATATCCTGTGATTCACATTACAGTAAATGACGTAAAATTTACGGCAGTACTTGACTCAGGCAGTCCCATTTCAGTAATTAGTGAAACAGCTTTTAGTAAATGCAGCAAATCGAAAGATTGCCCCACACTTCCGTTACGCAAGATTAAATTACAAGGTGCAGTCATTGGAAAAAGTGTAGATGTACGCCAACAAACCAACTTAGAATTCTTTTGTCAAAGCCACAGCTTCTCTATGAATTTTCTTATTGTTCCATTATTGTCGACGGAAATTATACTGGGAGTAGACTTTTTGAATGAAAACAAAGCAATCTTAAACTTTCACGATGCTGAAATAAGTTTAGAGAAAGAAGGTAAGTCAATAGCTTTGAAATTTAAAGATTGGCTCTCAAACCATGACGAGGAAACTAATCGGCTTTACCTTCTGTTAGACAACAGTTCGGAATTTTCTACGGAACTAGACACTAACAGTCGCTCTGCAAGTACTGACAGGGATGATATCGACGGCACAATTGAAACTAATGAGTTAATTCAGAATAAAATTCGAACAATTGAGAATTGTAATGACACTGATAGGCAGGACCTTTTTGAGATTTTACAAGCACATTCCACAGTTTTTACTTACAAAACAGGAACAATCAAGGGATTTCAATACCAATTTCGTGTTCGTGAGCATACAAAATTTTGTGTTAGACCATACGTAATTCCAGCACATTGTAGGGACCGTGTTAGAACAGAAATACAATCTATGCTTGACCAGGGCATTATTGAGCCTGCAGTAAGCTCATACAACAATCCATTACATGTTGTTGAGAAGAAAAATGGATCGATCAGGCTTGTCTTAGATTCGAGACAAATCAATACTATCATTATTCCTGAAACAGACAGGCCGCAAACGTTGGAAGAACTTCTTCAAAATTTTAATGGTGTAAAAGTGTTGTCTTCCATTGATCTCAGATCCAGCTTTTATCAGATCGAACTTCATCCAGAATGTAGAAAATATACAGCTTTCCTTTGTTTCGGCGTTTGTTATCAGTTTCGGAAACTTCCTTTTGGTTTGAACATTTCCTCGGCAGCATTCATTCGCGGGCTAAATTCCATATTACCTGAGCTCTTAAAACGTCACATCACCTTATATGTGGACGATATTCTGATAGCAGAAGCCTCATGGGAACAACATAATCGCATCCTCAACAGCGTGTTACATATCTTTGCAGAATCTGGAATTACAGTTAACTTGGAAAAGTCTGAATTCGGTAGGACAAAAGTGAAGCTTTTGGGACATATTATTTCTTCTGAAGGCATCCAGCCGGATCCTGATAAGTTAGAAGCAATCAGAGCCATTCCAGTTCCATCCACAAAAAAACAAGTCCGCAGTTTTCTAGGTCTCGTAAATTTTTACCGTCGTTTTCTGAATATGCAAATTCTAGTTACACCAAAACTTTGTTCTCTCACTGGAAAAAATACTATTTGGAACTGGGACGACCAAGCACAGTTGGAATTCAATTCTTTGAAAGAATCGTTACTAAACGCGCCAATACTAGCTCATCCAGATCTCTCACAAGATTTTTGCCTTAGCACGGATTCTTCTAAAGTCGGTCTTGGTGCCCATTTATTTCAAGAAGTCACAGAAAATGACATTACTGTTCAGAAAACCATTGCTTTTGCTAGCCGAGTGCTAACAAAATCTGAAAAAAATTATTCCGTTACTGAATTAGAAGCTTTAGCTATCGTTTGGGCATTTAACAAATTCCGTTTCTTTCTTTATGGTAAGCACGTTAAAGTATACAGTGACCATCGTGCATTACAATTTCTTATGTCTTCAAAATTAAATCATGACAGGTTAAAACGTTGGGCATTGTTTCTGCAAGAATTCCACTTCACAATAGTCTACATTCCCGGCAAGGAGAACATTGTTGCGGACGCACTGTCACGCGCACCGGCTGGGCTCGAGAAAAGTAACACAGAAAGCAACCTCGAGAGAAATTTTAGTATTCTTTACATCCAGAAAGTCGCCTTTGAAAACTTCATCACCACATCTTTAAAGCACATTGCTCATGAACAAGATAAAGATCCGATTTGGAAAGACATCAAAAGTAAATGGCATGAAAAGACACACACACAGATTCGGCATTATTATCTGGTTAGAAACAACATACTGTTCAAACGATGCACTGTTGATGACAAGCTATGGGTACTTTGCATTCCAGACGATTTTGTTAATAAGCTCATTTGGTACATTCATTTCAGCTATGCACATTTTGGTCCACGAAAATGTTATCATATTCTTCGAACGACTTGTTATTTTAACAATATGGAAAAGAGAATTCGAAGAGTCTTGTCTATTTGTAAACTTTGTCAAAAGGCGAAACCATCTACTGTCACTCATCGTGCTCCATTGTTTCCTATCATTCCTTCTAAATTAAAAGAATTTGCTGCTGTTGATCTCTTGGGACCGCTTGTCAGAACATCTAATGGATTTTCGTACGTTCTAGTCGCTGTTGAACTTACTTCAAAATTTGTTTCTTTCACTCCGTTACGTAAAGCCACTGGACGGTCTGTATCCAACGCCTTTGTTAGAAATTTCTTACGTGAAGTTGGACACGTTAGTAAAGTAATTTCAGATAACGGACCGCAATTCAGATCTGCTGTTTGGTCACGCATGCTTCGTAACCATAAAATCAAATCTGTTTTTATTTCATTGTACTCACCACATTGTAACCCGTCTGAACGGATTATGAAAGAAATCAATAAGCTTTGCAGACTTTATTGTCACAGAAAGCATCAGCATTGGGACAGATATTTACACTTATTTCAAAACGTGCTGAATGAAATGCCTCATGACTCCACTGCTTTACCACCTGTTCTTGTACTGAAGAATAAAGAACCACCTAACAGAATCAGAGAGCTTGTACCTTTTCCGAATACACGTAAACTTCGACACAAAGACATAATTGATTTGGCTATTAAAAATATAAATTATGCTGCAGACAAAAGAAAAAAATTACATGGTAAAGCAAATGCAAAGAAATTATATATTGGTCAGAAAGTTCTCATTAAGGCTCATCCATTGTCACATAAGAAGAAACACTTGAGTCACAAATTCTTTCTAGTTTACAATGGACCTTACAGAATCCGACATATACCACATGATAATTGCGTTGAAGTTGAAACTCTGCGTACTAGGAAGAGTAAAGGTTTACACCACATTTCACATGTAAAACCGTTTATTGAAAGATAATCTGCTTTTTAACTTAGTCTTTGCTATAAAATTTTTCATTTCACGTTACCAGTATGCTTTGTCAGACTCAGAATCTGTTAACATGCAACAATGTTTGAAGTTAAATATCCAGTCAAGAACCAAGAGAACTTATTTAAACAGAAATTACGAATGCATTGTCATAGTGAGCACACGACACAGTGTTATTTTGTGTGTACATTCTTGCTTGTTAGTTGCACGATTACGTAACGACTATAAGGCTGACATACTTAGAACAGTTACCAGTACTGCTAATGAGATTTTAATGCAACATTTTGGTTTACTTGAAAATAAATTCTAGATTTAAAGTTCTTTCTGTGAGATTAAAGATGACTTAGCATTTGGTTTCTTTGATAGCTACACGATTATATCACGACGCTACTGATATGTGACATGATTTACATTGTTGCTTTTGCGGTGTATCTGTTTTATATCAGAACAGTTTTTCTGAATTTTTTCTGGAAAGTAAAACATGTTTTAGTGGTAACTTTTGTGGTATAGCTACAATTAGACAGCCTTTTCCATAGCACAGCAATACGTTGCAGCATAGTACTGTCTTCATCACGGCAATAAGCGTAATAACTAAGATATTTATACGCAAAGCAATTCACTTCCTTTATTACGAGGTAGGTACATTGACTTCAGTAGAACTTTGCTTGCAGAGGACGATAACTACGACACTTCCACATAATTATCTTGCAACAAGACGCACAGTTTATCGCTACAGTACACGTATTTGAGTGATTAATTTTGTACTTAAAACATTTATTTTTAAAGATATTTGAAGTACAATGATACAAAGGTTTTCTGTGATACATTTCATTCCATTGCTGTAATCTGTAACACCTGAGGATATAATCACATTAATCCTCAGGGGGGTACACGCTTGCTTTGTGTACCATGTGTTTGGCAAGCACAAGGAGCCCTAGCTAATATGGTATTTGCTTATACAACTCTACACATCGGTACCGTATTTATCTAACACATAAATTACACAGCTATCTGATCATTTAACTGAGAGAAACAGACATTTATTATACTACATCAGTGACAGATGTTTACGTAATTACACAGTTGGATAACTTCACACTTACGAAGTTGTATTTTGTGAACTGTTCATATTTTTTCGGAAACATTGTGATACTATGAGAGCTTTGAATGACATATTTGGTATGGGATCACGATTTTTAAAGTACGTTTGAGGTAGATGACACTTTTGACATGAGCAGAGAATTTTTTTAGGTTTTGAAATTATTGGAGGAAGCTACGACGATTTTGAGAATTTGACTGAGGTGTTATGATGTTATTATTACGACGACAATGTGAATTATACTGCTGAGGTATGTTTAAGCTGATGCTATTTGAGGAATTTGATTATGCTACTTATTTATTATGATGAAATATTGAAGAAGTGTCGACGAATAAGGTAAGGAATAAAGAGTAGTGGTTAGGGACTCTGATTTGTGAGAAAGGATGTTGAAAACCGAGAATCGTACTTTAAGAGTTATAAAATGAGTGTATATGCGTGAATGTATCACTATGTGGCGAAAATTATTTGGACACTATTCTATTTAAAGGATTTTGTTTCTACATATTTGTAACGCAAATTCTTGACCTGTGAATTTTTTTATATGAGACTGCCACTGTAGGGGAAACTGGTGTCGTAAATATTTCGATAAGACAGTTAAGTGACCACCTGCATGTAATGCGTCGTGGGCACCCAGCTGCGCGACAACCACCTGACAAACGAAAGCCATTAGTGTGTGCCTGTCAGAGGCACAGGTGGAGGAAAAAAAAAAAAAAAAGATGCCGTTATCCTCGCTATTGACATTCCTTTGTAGAAAGCACCGCAAATACGACACGCTCATTTCTCGGAAACATTCTTACATCTGCACACCTGATTATGACAAGTGTCTTTCTACGAGAGTTGAGAGAACTTCTTCTGACTTATGAAATGCCAAATAAGCTATTGAATGATGTTTTTATTCTTTACTTTGCATTATTGCTTATTTCAGTTGATATCTGTTTTCCAGCTGTGTTACAACATTGGTTTTATAAAATAAAAGTAAATGCATTTGCTAATGTGAAAACTTTCTGTCAACAGATCTGTTAAATAATAATTTAATGATCCACATTCTTAAAAAAAAAAAAAAAAAAAAAAAAAAAAAGAGCACTTGGAAAGGAAAGAACAATAAGAAGGAACTAGTAACAGGAACTGCATACATAATTTTCTTTTCAAGTACTTGGTAATTTATTTCACAGAATAAGTTGTGGTGCACCACTTTAATTACATAGCCATTAAGATGTGATTATATCTTTCCCTTATCTGCATTGTTGTCTTTAGTGTACTATTTTTTTCTGCTTGTAGCTTTTTCATGTTTAGGTATAAGTTATAGCAGTTGCTGCGGCTGTTTGCCATTCATATTGCTACTGAATGTCACTTTGTATTACTAGGATAAGCCAATTTTATTACTGATTTATTTTTCTTGTTTGCTGCGCATTGCCTTATATTAGTTGTGATATTGCTGCCTTTTTTGCCAATTTCCATTTTTTTTTTATCGTTGTTTGTGTAAATTGTTTTGTGCCGCTGCATTGCCTCGTCCCTTAGTTAAGCATCTGAGCTCAGTAGATTTAAGTTAGCTTATGAGGGGGTAGCCTATATAAGAGAATGAGTTGCGATGGATTTGAAGAAATGCACTGAGAGGTTATATAAGAAAAGTACAGAAAGCAGGTATAGATAGGACTTTTTGGAAATAATGAAGAACGAAGGGAGATCTCCGAGAAGTAAAGAAAGTTTTGTTTGCAAAATACTGCAGTAAAACAAACCCTGCCCTTTCCTTGTGTTATCCCACTATGTGTTTGTGTACCCTTGTGTATTTATGTTCTTTCTGTCTTTATATGTTTATCTGATAAGACTTATGTTGCAGAATTTTTCTAATACTAAGCTACATTCACTATGATGAGGAATACTGTTATCCTCAAATATAATTTGCATTAATAACATGTTATTTACTTTGTAAAGATGTTTACACATTATTTATTCTGTTTTGTTCTAATGCTCATGTGTGAAGTTGATGTTTCAAAAGTTATTCTGATCTTTTATGTATGTACTTATGTCGTAATTTTTGTAACACTGATGTATTTGCTATTTCGATTCTTTTGTAAAGCCTGTACTACTGCAAATGTTCTCTGTATTGTTATGTTCTTTAAAGATGTATTTTGTACCTTTGTTATTGTATTTTCATGTTATAAAATTGTAATTGACACCAGTTCATCAAATTAAGTAACTTGTAAATTACATTCCACTGCACACGTTTCTGTTGGTCATTGTATATGGACAATATGTGAGAAGTAGGGACTGATAGTGTTTGCACGTGTGTTCATAATTCAGTAAGGGACTGCATAACAGCATTGCTGGTTGTAAGGACATTTCAAAAACAATTTTTGTGAGTGCACAAGTAGTGGTTATGGCCTTGCTATATTATCTCCAAGACTCTTCAATGGTGATTGTGCGCCTGCACAGTCAAACAGATGGCTGCTGGCCATCTCTCCAAGGACTACAGTGGGTCTGCACCTTTGATGACCCACCAATACCATTATTTCTACAAGGACTGCAATGGGTCTGCACCTCTGGTGGCCCACCAATACCGTAATCTCTACCAGGACTACAGTGGGTCTGCTCTGTGATGACCTACCTACCGATAGTTTTCAACGTCGACTGACTCTGCTGTGGCCCATTACCTGACTGCTTGTCAAGAGTCAGCACTGCCTTTCTGTTGGAAGGACAACACTTCCTCAAGACTGCATGGAAATCCACTACTTCCGTGTGCATTTTCTTTTACTGCTCAGACTTTGAGAAAAACACTGCAATTTTACTTTGATGAATGATCAGGACTGTCTTTATGGACTGTGAGAAAATTTTAGCTTTTGACCAACATTGTATCGATAAGTGTGTGCATTTCTTTGTTATTGTAATTATGAAAAAAATTTTCAAACCTGTATTGGCCACTGCCCAAAACAATTTGTAAATTTTTTTGTGGGGAGCATGGGGGCTATGTAAGTAGGCTGTTTAGGTTTTCTTATTGGTAACGCCACATAGCGCTCCGTATAAAAATCACTGGCTGTGCCGTGTGCAGTCTGTGGCTGGTTTGCATTGTTGTCTGCCATTGTAGTGTTGGGCAGCGGCAGCTGGATGCTAACAGCGCGTAGCGTTGCGCAGTTGGAGGTGAGTCGCCAGCAGTGGTGGACGTGGGGAGAGAGATGGCGGAGTTTTGAAATTTGTAAGAATTGGTGTCATGAACTGCTATATATATTTTGACTATTAAGGTAAATACACTGTTTGTTCTCTATTAAAATCTTTCATTTGCTAACTATGCCTATCAGTAGTTAGTGCCTTCAGTAGTTTGAATCTTTTATTTAGCTGGCAGTAGTGGCGCTCGCTGTATTTCAGTAGCTTGAGTAACGAAGATTTTTGTGAGGTAAGTGATTTGTGAAACGTATAGGTTAATGTTAGTCAGGGCCATTCTTTCGTAGGGATTTTTGAAAGTCAGATTGCGTTGCGCTAAAAATATTGTGTGTCAGTTTAAGCACATTCGTGTATAATTGTTCAAAGAGGACGTTTCACATAGACCAGTCTTGTATAAATTTTTCTAAGGGGACGTTTCACTATTCGTTGATACACTTCGCGAAAACTATAATCAAGGGTGAAGAGCTTCCTAATTGCACAATTTGTTTAACCACAGTAGCTGCTGATAGCAAGAAACCTACTGCAAATTTTACGCACTTTAAGACGCACCTTTTTCTTCCAAAAATTGCTTCTAAGTTCAGGTGCGTCTTATCCTCGAAATTAATATTAAAATGTTCAGTGTTTTATTTAAAATCTCCGCCAGTCTTAAAAATTCCCATATATTGGATCTCGCGGGAAACCTGTCTCTGTTTGGCAACATGGGATTCAACTGGCACCAGGAATGCACCGAAGCGACAAACATTAGTTGCGGGGATTCGTAAGCTTGCCAACACCGTCATCGTACTGCCCCGCCATCACAAACCCAGAACACTGCCTGGCCTATGAGGCGTCATTGCATTCTCCGGTGTCAGTGAACTTGAATTAAAAGTGTTACTGGTAACTACGATATTTTATTAGTTTTTTTGTAGGGAGCACATTGTGCTGATGTGTGAGCTATCTAGATGCTCGTAAAACAATAAACCGGTAGCCAATATCGCAGGAATTCGTTTTATTCCATGATTACCGTTTTCGGCAAAACCAAAGGCAACATCATCGGATTATATATGACCAGATACTCTCGGTAGATTTCATATATCACCAGACTAATGTGTTGTGTATAACCCTGCAGATCCCATAAAATACCTACGTAATGGACTAGGCAGATGTACATTTTTGTAACTCCGCAGTGCTCATGAAATCTGCATTTGCTTTTCGATATGACGTATATGTGACCAGGCAGATGTGCAATTGTGTAGGTCTGCAGCTTTCATAAGTCTTGTATATGTTAACGTGATACAGTATTCTCTAGAATTACGTACAAGCCATAATGACGTAGTGTCACCACACACGCAGAGCCTGTTACGACGCGAGCTGTGACAGTCATTGGCGTCTCTTCTGCTTGCGCCATCTCGCGACGCGGCCTGTAGTGTAAGAACAGAGCCGGAGTTGCGGTAGTACCTAGCTTGCGCTTGTATGTGATGAAGACACTTCACGTTTATAATGTCATCTCTCTTGGACCCTTATGTGTTACGTATGACAATTTTGTAAGGCCTGCGTGTTATAGGCAGCTATTAATATCACCATTGCTTGCCTTAATGTTGTAACCTGTATGTGTCCCAAGGTATGTAACTAAAATTTACATGTATACATGTTACATGAATAGAATCCAAGCCCACTTTTATGGTGTTATCTGCCCTCCCTAGAAAGGATGATTGCGGCTTTAGTTTCGCCGAAACCTGTTATCATGAAATAAAAAGAAATCCTGCGATCTTGGCTACCAGTGTATTGTTTTACAATTTGTATTAGTAGCTAGCTTTGTAATGAAAAAAAAATATAAGGTATTCATATGATGCGGCCTATAAATTGAAAGTAATGGCATATGCAGAACAACATGGGAACTAACCAGCTGAGAGACATTTCGACCCTTCATCAACAGAAAAAAAAACCTTCGCGATTGATGGGCTAGTGAAGAACTGAAAAAAATGAGGAAGACTAAATTTACAAATAGAAGACAAAACGTCCAAAAGTAGATGTATTGAAATGGATTGAAGGACATCGTCAAAATCTCACTGGAATTAATAGAAAAACGATTCAAATACAGGCTTGTAAGGCAGCCCTACAGAGGAACTTAAGACTGTAAGGGTGGAGTTGGTTGGTGCTATAGGTTTATGAAACGTGAAGGACACAGCATGCGAACGAAAATGCCACAAGAGTATGAAGAGAAAATATCTTTCCATCGCTTCATTATTCGGTACCGAAAGAAAGCCAGTGTGGAACAAAGCCAAATAGCGAGTACTTCCAGTGTTCATTTTCAAGTGCAGAACAACATCAAAACCGTCTGCAATATCGTCTGATGTTGTTGTTCACGTACATCACAAGGGTTGGATGGACGCGGCTGGTATGAAATTATGGATTTACAGAGTGCAGAAGAGAAGGAAACGTGCTTTACTGAACAACAGTTCTCTTCTTGTACTAGATCAGTTCAGTAATGATTCGAAATATTCTGTGAAAGGGAAACTGAGACTTGGAATACAGAGCTTGCTGTCGCTCCGGAAGGACTTACTTCACATTTCCAACATCTTGATGTCTCGATAAATAAAACGTTTAAAGTGTATGTGAGAGAGTAATGGAACAAATGGATGATGGATGAAACCCAACATAAATTCACGCAAAAGGTAGCTTTAGAACAACCTACAATTGATGTAGTATCACCAATGTTTGGTGGCTCAATTACCTAACAGTTGGAAACTTTCCTATCTCCAGTGGCACAGTGAGCAGAAGACTTTTAGACATTTCCGACCATTCACTCGATCAGTTAATCGATAAATTGCATAATAACTCCTTTGCACTTGAAGTGGACGAAGCAGCTGATATTCATAAATATGCTAATTTGATTGCTTATATTCGCTTCATATAACTTCGAAATGAATTGCTTTTCATTGAGCCGATGCTCAAAATAGCTACAGCTCAAAGCCTTTTTGACACGATAATAGTTTTTAAACAAAATGGGTTATCAATGAGTAGGTGGACTGAAGCATACAAAATGGGTTATCAATGAGTAGGTGGATTGAAGCATACACAGATGGAAGTCGCTCAATGAGTTCATCGTGGATTTCATGAGAAAGTTAAAGCTGTAACTCCTGATGTAGTGCAGTATTGTCTCACTGCATGATACATCGAGAGGCTACGGCCGGTAAAGATCTTTGACAGCCCCTTCATGAAGTCCTGCAAACGGTTACAGAAACAATTAATATTATTAGTCCAAAGTCCAGAAATTCAGATCTTTTTAAAGCGCTGCGTGAGGAGATGGCTGATGAACATATTCAGTTCCTGTTTTTGACTAACACATGATGGCTTTAAAGGGGTAAAGTGCTAAAAAGGAACTGGGAAACGGAATCGAGGTATTCTGTTAATTAAAAGAGAGAAATCACTCGCTGCTACAGCAATGTAGATTTTGTGCCGAAAATGGCTCACTTGACTGACATTTTAGAGAGAATAAACATTCTTAACACTTTACTCCAAGGTAAGCAGGCAACTGTACTATTCTGGAGTGAAAAAGTGAAGGCGTTCCTAGAGAAATTATAGCTGCGGCAAAACGGAGTGGAACGTGGCCTGTTAGACATTTTCCCTATTTTGTTAGAGGACACAGATAATTCGATACTTCCAATAGAATAAAAGCCTGCTTTGTCCAACACTAAAAGTTCACTGCCAAAAGGATTTCAGGGACCCTTTTGATCAATTTCATTGGATTAAAAATCCATTCAAAAATGGTCCTTGGCTATCATGTCTAAGTATAAAAGAGCAAGAAGAACTTACTGATCTCACTTTTGATACTCCACTGAAGAGTTAATAAAGCATCTCTGTTGGAGTTTCGGACACATGTTAGCATGGAATTCCAAACGTTGAGTCAAAATGCAGTGAAAATCCTGATGTCTTTGCAACAACATACTTTCGTGCGACGGGGTTTTCCAGCTGTGGTGGCTATGAAGTCGAACTAACGTTCAAAGCTAAATGCAAGTAAAGATCTTCGAGTGGCTGTTTCTCCTAAAATACAGATAATTTTAAAACTTGGGCAAGCATAGCTGAAACAGTTACTCATGGTTAATTGACAATTCATATAGTATACAGTTTTTTTTAAATACTAAATGAAAAGTTCAATAGTCAGCTGTAGCTCTATTTATTTCAGTCAATTACAGACCCACGTAACTGATTTCACAACTTGTAAGTTCCAACTTCTGACGTGTGTAAATGCTGTGCCGTATGGTATGGAGAACAGTTATAGAATGCTGCAGAGTAACTGTTGGCGTGGTTAGGCGAAGTTCTCATCCCTCAACTGATAAAAAATCATCATCAGTTGATTAAAAAACATTATAAGTAGGCTGTTTAGGTTTCTTTATTGGTAACGCCACGTAGCGCTCTGTATGAAAAATCACTGGCTGTGCTGTGTGCAGCCTGTGGCTAGTTTGCATTGTTGTTTGCTATTGTAGTGTTGGGCAGCTGGATGTGAACAGCGCATAGCATTGCGCAGGTGGAGGTGAGCCGCCAACAGTGGTGGATGGGGAGAGAGAGATGGCGGAGTTTTGAAATTTGTACTTTTAAACACTGGTAAGGTAAATACATTGTTTGTTCTCTATCAGAATCTTTCATTTGCTAACTATGCCTACCAGTAGTTAGTGCCTTCCGTAGTTTGAATCTTTTATTTAGCTGGCAGTAGTGGCGCTCGCTGTATTTCAGTAGTTCGAGTAACGAAGATTTTTGGTGCGGTAAGTGATTTGTGAAAGGTATAGGTTAATGTTAGTAAGGGCCATTCTTTTGTAGGGATTATTAAAAGTCAGATTGGGTTGCGCTAAAAATATTGTGTGTCAGTTTAAACACAGTCATGTATAATATTTCTCAGGGGACGTTTCACCATCACCTATGATGAATGTCATGTCCGTGTTAAAATCACGAACTATCATCTCTTCACTGATTAAAATATGTTCTTGTCGGCCTATATCAACACAGCTATGAGGGGCATTGTCTGTTGCTCGACAATGACCGACAAAGCATTTTAATCAGTAAACTGATGACACTTCATGATTTTAACACAGACATGAAATTCTTCATGGATGATGTTTCTTTTTATCAATTAATGATGGTTTTTTTATCAACTGAGGAAGGTTGAGAATTTTGTCTAGCCACGCAAATAGTTACACTGCGGCATGCTGTAGCTACTCTAGCACTATACGACACAGATCTTACAAGTTGCGAAATCCGTTCTGCGGGTCTATAATTGACTTGAATAAATACAGCTACAGTGGACTATTCGACTTTCTATTCAGGTTTCTGTTCAGTAATCTTAACCTGTATTCATAAAACTGTTTACTGTATGAATTGCCAATCAATCATGTCTCCTAAAATAGGCTGGGAGGACTGATGCTATTTTTTGCACGTGAGGGGGAGCCAAGAAGCAAACGTTCTGAGAACCAGTTGTCTAAAGAAAGGCGCTATGTCACAGTACAGCCGATCGTTTCACAGAAAGCTGCTTTTCCGAATCCAAGTTATCTAGACGTCAAACCACTACTATAAGACACATTCAACTAGGTCACAGCTGGTATCCTTCACATTTTTATACACTGAAAGTTCAGCCATCTCCGTACTGTGAAGTTCACCCAATTGATCGCAACCATATGATACTAGAATGTTCACACTGTCACCGACAACGTTACTCAAGAACTTTGTCAGAGTAGTCATTCCCCAGCCTACATCTGTGACGGACCTGTTCTGGCAGCTGTCCACAACGAACTATGTCAGTATCACTATGTTTCTTCAGGAAGTGGATATCCATTTATATGTCAGACACAAATGATCCAACGTGGGAAGATATGACACAGACGATAAGATGTTTAAAAACAAGCATATCTACAGAATTCCACTTCTGCAATTAATATGGTTTCGGGTTAGCACTCTAAACAAAATAAATAAAATGAACATGTCATAGTTTTTAGACCTAAAACAAACAAGAACCACGAACGTTGTACGATATTTTACAGAAATACGGCGAGACCCTTAGAAGAGGGCACATATACAGGGTGTTTCAAAAATGACCGCTATATTTGAAACGGCAATACAAATTAAACGAGCAGCGATAGAAATACACCGTTTGTTGCAATATGCTTGGGACAACAGTACATTTTCAGGCAGACAAACTTTCGAAATTACAGTAGTTACAATTGTCAACAACAGATGGCGCTGCGGTCTGAGAAACTCTGTAGTACGATATTTTCCACATATCCACCATGCGTAGCAATAATATGGCGTAGTCTCTGAATGAAATTACCCGAAACCTTTGACAACGTGTCTGGCGGAATGGCTTCACATGCAGATGAGACGTACTGCTTCAGCTGTTCAATTGTTTCTGGATTCTGGCGGTACACCTGGTCTTTCAAGTGTCCCCACAGAAAGAAATCACAGGGGTTCATGTCTGGCGAATAGGGAGGCCAATCCACGCCGCCTCCTGTATGTTTCGGATAGCCCAAAGCAATCACACTGTCATCGAAACATTCATTCAGGAAATTAAAGACGTCGGCCATGCGATGTGGCCGGGCACCATCTTGCATAAACCACGAGGTGTTCGCAGTGTCGTCTAAGGCAGTTTGTACCGCCACAAATTCACGAAGAATGTCCAGATAGCGTGGCGCAGTAATCGTTTCGGATCTGAAAAATGGGCCAATGATTCCTTTGGAAGAAATGGCGGCCCAGACCAGTACTTTTTGAGGATGCAGGGACGATGGGACTGCAACATGGGGCTTTTCGGTTCCCCATATGCGCCAGTTCTGTTTATTGACAAAGCCGTCCAGGTAAAAATAAGCTTCGTCAGTAAACCAAATGCTGCCCACATGCATATCGCCGTCATCAATCCTGTGCACTATATCGTTAGCGAATGTCTCTCGTGCAGCAATGGTAGCGGCGCTGACGGGTTGCCGCGTTTGAATTTTGTATGGATAGAGGTGTAAACTCTGGCGCATGAGACGATACGTGGACGTTGGCGTCATTTGGACCGCAGCTGCAACACGGCGAACGGAAACCCGAGGCCGCTGTTGGATCACCTGCTGCACTAGCTGCGCATTGCCCTCTGTGGTTGCCGTACGCGATCGCCCTACCTTTCCAGCACGTTCATCCGTCATGTTCCCAGTCCGTTGAAATTTTTCAAACAGATTCTTCATTCTATCGCTTTTCGGTCCTTTGATTACATTATACCTCCGTTGAAAACTTCTTCTTGTTGCAACAACACTGTGTTCTAGGCGGTGGAATTCCAACACCAGAAAAATCCTCTGTTCTAAGGAATAAACCATGTTGTCACGTTGTGAACAGCACACGCTTACAGCAGAAAGATGACGTACAGAATGGCGCACCCACTGACTGCGTTGTCTTCTATATCTTCACACATCACTTGCAGCGCCATCTGTTGTTGAAAATTGGACTACTGTAATTTCGAAAGTTTGTCCGCCTGAAAATGTACTGTTGTCCCAAGCATATTGCAGCAAACGGTGTATTTCTATCGCTGATCGTTTAGTTTTTATTGCCGTTTCAAATATACCGGTCATTTTTAAAACACCCTGTATGTGGACAAGTTTCTGGGTAGTACACATCGTGTTTTATAGATGGCGGAGTTTTTTCCACATAAACCTCTCCTGCGCCAACCTCTTCATCTCAGAATAGCACTTGCAATTTACGTCGTCAATTATTTTCTGTCCCAGTCTCTGTCTTTCTCTACAGATTTTCCCCTCTACAGTTCCCTCTAGTACCATGAAAGTTATTCCCCGATGCCTTAACAGATGTCCAACCATTCTGTCCTTTATTCTTGTTTGTGTTTTCCATATATTCCTTTCCTTGCCGATTTTGCCGGAAAACCTCCTCATTCCTTACCTTCTCAATCCACAGACATTTCAACATTCTTCTTTAGCACTTCATCTAAATGCTTAGATTCTCTTTTGTTCCTGTTTTCCCACAGTCCATATTTCTCTATGACAACGTAGTTGTAAATTCTCAGAAATTTCTTCCTCAAATTGTTTGATACTTCTCTTTGCCAGGAATGCCCTTTTTGCCAGCGCCATTCTGCTATTTATATCCTCCTTGCTCCGTCCATCATTGGTTATTTTGCTGCCTAGGTAGCAGAATTCCTTAACTTCGTACTCTTTTTGACTATCAGTCCTGATGTTAACCTTCTCGTTGTTCTCATTTCTGCTACGTCTCATTACTTTCTTCGGTTTATAGTCAGTCCATATTTACTCATTACACTGTTCATTCCGTACAGCAAATCCCGTAATTTTTCTTCAGTTTCGATAAGAATAGCCATGTCATCAGCGAATCGTATCATTGATATCCTTTCGCCTTGAATTTTAACTCCATTCTTAAACTCTCTTTCTATTGCCGTCATTGCTTCTTCGATGTATTAATTGAACAGTAGGGGCGAAGGACTACAGTCCTGTCTTACAGCCTTTTTAGTCTGAGTATGTCGTACTTTTTCTTCCACTCTTATTATACAGGGTGTTACAAAAAGGTACGGCCAAACTTTCAGGAAACATACCTCACACACAAAGAAAGAAAACATGTTATGTGGACATGTGTCCGGAAAAGCTTATTTTCCATGTTATAGCTCATTTTATTACTTCTCTTCAAATAACATTAATCATGGAATGGAAACACAAAGCAACAGAACGTACCAGCGTCACTTCAAACACTTTGTTTCAGGAATTGTTCAAAATGTCCTCCGTTGGCGAGGATACATGCATCCACCCTCCGTCGCATGGAATCCCTGATGCAGCCCTGGAGAATGGCATATTGTATCACAGCCGTCCACAATACGAGCCCGAAGAGTCTCTACATTTGGTACCGGGGTTGCGTAGACAAGAGCTTTCAAATGCCCCCATAAATGAAAGTCACGAGGGTTGGGGTCAGGAGACCGCGGAGGCCATGGAATTGGTCCGCCTCTACCAATCCATCGGTCACTGAATCTGTTGCTGAGAAGCGTATGAACACTTCGACTGAAATGTGCAGGAGCTCCATCGTACATGAACCACATGTTGTGTCGTACTTGTAAAGGTACATGTTCTAGCAGCACAGGTAGAGTATCCCGTATGAAATCATGATAACGTGCCCCATTGAGCGTAGGTGGAAAAACACGGGGCCCAATCAAGACATCACCAACAATGCCTGCCCAAACGTTCACAGAAAATCTGTGTGGATGACGTGATTGCACAATTGCGTGCGGATTCTCGTCAGCCCACACATGTTGACTGTGAAATCTTACAATTTGATCACGTTGGAATGAAGCCTTATCCGTAAAGAGATCATTTGCACTGTAATGAGGATTGACACATTGTTGGATGAAACATTCACAGAAGTGTACCCGTGGAGGCCAATCAGCTGCTGATAGTGCCTGCACACGCTGTACATGGTACGGAAACAATTAGTTCTCCAGTAGCACTCTATTTAGAAAAGATTGCTGTATGGTATGTCAGGTGGCAGTTGACGCTAAATAACGAAAAGTGTGAGATGATCCACGTGAGTTCCAAAAGAAATCCGTTGGAATTCGATTACTCGATAAATAGTACAATTCTCAAGGCTGTCAATTCAACTAAGTACCTGGGTGTTAAAATTACGAACAACTTCAGTTGGAAGGACCACATAGATAATATTGTCGGGAAGGCGAGCCAAAGGTTGCGTTTCATTGGCAGGACACTTAGAAGATGCAACAAGTCCACTAAAGAGACAGCTTACACTACACTCGTTCGTCCTCTGTTAGAATATTGCTGCGCGGTGTGGGATCCTTACCAGGTGGGATTGACGGAGCACATCGAAAGGGTGCAAAAAAGGGCAGCTCGTTTTGTATTATCGCGTTATAGGGGAGAGAGTGTGGCAGATATGATACACGAGTTGGGATGGAAGTCATTACAGCATAGACGTTTTTCGTCGCGGCGAGACCTTTTTACGAAATTTCAGTCACCAACTTTCTCTTCCGAATGCGAAAATATTTTGTTGAGCCCAACCTACATAGGTAGGAATGATCATCAAAATAAAATAAGAGAAATCAAAGCTCGAACAGAAAGGTTTAGGTGTTCGTTTTTCCCGCTCCTGTTCGGGAGTGGAATAGTAGAGAGATAGTATGATTGTGGTTCGATGAACCCTCTGCCAAGCACTTAAATGTGAATTGCAGAGTAGTCATGTAGATGTAGATGTAGATGTACATACAGTGACGTGGTCAACGTTACCTTGTACAGCAGCAACTTCTCTGGCGATGATATTAGGGTTATCGTCAACTGCACGAAGAATTGCCTCGTCCATTGCAGGTGTCCTCGTCGTTCTAGGTCTTCCCCAGACGCGAGTCATAGGCTGGAATGTTCTGTGCTCCCCAAGACGCCGATCAATTGCTTCGAACGTCTTCCTTTCGAGACACCTTCGGTCTGGAAATCTGTCTCGATACAAACGTACCGCGCCACGGCCATACATCAAATGGCCATCTGCCAACTCCGCCTTTGTAAACATTGCACTGACTGCAAAACCACGTTCGTAATGAACACTAACCTGTTGATGAAACGTTATGAAGTGCTTGATGCTAATACTGTAGAGCAATGAGTTGCATGTCAACACAAGCACCGAAGTCAACATTACCTTCCTTCAATTGGGCCAACTGGCGGTGAATCCAGGAAGTACAGTACGTGCTGATGAAACTAAAATGAGCTCTAACATGGAAATTAAGCATTTCCGGACACATGTCCACATAACATCTTTTCTTTATTTGTGTGTGAGGAATGTTTCCTGAAAGTTTGGCCGTACCTTTTTGTAACACCCTGTATATAGCCTCTTGGTTCTTAAACATACTGTGTAGTACCCATCTACAGCTTACCGCTATTTTTCTCGGAATTTCGAACATCTTGCAACATTTTACATTGTCGAATGCTCTTCCAGGTCGGCAAATAACCCATGAACGTGTCTTAACTTTTCTTTACTTTGCGTCCATTATCAACCACAACGTTAGAATTGCCTCTCTGACCTTCCCTAAACCCAAACTGATCGTCACCTAAAATATCCTCAACACTCTTTTCCATTTTTATATATATACCATCGTCGACAGTGAATGGATGCATGAGCTGTTAAACTAAAAAAAAAAATGTCGTGTGGCTATGGCCTCCCGTCGGGCAGACCGTTCGCCGCGTGCAAGTCTTTCGATTTGACGCCATTTCGGCGACTTGCGCGTCGATGGGGATGAAATAACGATAATTAGGACAACACAACACCCAGTCCCTGAGCGGAGAGAATCTTCGACTCAGCCGGGAGTCGAACCCGTCACGTGAGGATAGACATTCTGTCGCGCTGACCACTCAGATACCGGGGGCGGACCGCTATTAGGCTGATTGTGCGGTAATTCTCGCACTTGTTAGTTCTTGCAATATTCGCAGTTCTGTGTGTGATATTTTTCCGAAAATCACATGGTGTACCGCCAGGCTCATGTAACCAACGTGAGTAGTCGTTTTGTTGCCACTTCCCCTCACGACTAATTGATTGTTATCTATCCTTTCTGCCTTATTTGATTTTAAATCTTTCAGAACACTTTTGAATTCGGATTGTAATACTGTATCCCCTGTCTCTTACAAATCTGCTCCTGTTTCTTCTTCTATCATGCCATCAGTCAAGTGCTCTCCATCATATAGGCGCTCGATATATTCTTTCAACCAATCCGCTTTCTCTGTGCATTTAACATTGGAATTCCTAGCTTTTAGTTTCAGCGAAGGTTGTTTTGACTTTTCGGTATGCATCTCGTTTTCGATTTCTCCACATTTTTCATGCAGCCAATTCGCCTTAGGTTCATTGCAGTTCCTATTTATTTCAACCGTTAGCGACTTGTATATATGTATTCCTGAATTTCCTTGAATTCTTTTGTACTTCCATCTTTCATCGATCAATTGAAATATTTCTTCTGTTAACCATGGTTTCTTCGCAGTTACCTTCTTTGTACCGACGGTTTTCTTTCCAACATCTGTGACAGCCCATTTTAGAGGTATCCATTTCTCTTCAACTGAACTGCCTGCTGACTTATTATCGCGGTATCCATAGACTCAAAGAACTTCAAGCGTACCTTTTCATTCCTTAGTACTTCCGTACCCCACTTCTTTGCGCATTTATTCTTTCTATGTAGGCCCATAAACTTCAGCTTAATTTCATCACTACTAAATTGTGCTCCTGGTTATGACTTGCAATCCAGCATCTGATTTCGGAATTTCTGCCTGGTCATGATGTAATCTACCGGGCGATCAAAAAGTCAGTATAATTTTGAAAACTGATTAAATCACGGAATAATGTATACAGAGAGGTACAAATTGACACACATGCTTGGAATGACATGGGGTTTTATTAGAACCATAAAAAATACAGAAGTTCAAAAAATGTCCGACAGATGGCGTTCATCTGATCAGAATAGCAATAATTAGCATAACAAAGTAAGACGAAGCAAAGATGATGTTCTTTACAGAAAATGCTCAATATGTCCACCATCATTCCTCAACAATAGCTGTAGTCGAGGAATAACGTTGTGAACAGCACTGCAAAGCATGTCCGGAGTTATGGTGGAGCATTGGCGTCGGATGTTGTCTTTCAGCATCCCTAGAGATGAGAGATGTCGGTCGATCACGACACACTTGCAACTTCAGGTAACCCCAAAGCCAATAATCGCACGGACTGAGGTCTGGGCACCTGGGAGCCCAAGCATGAAGAAAGTGGCGGCTGAGCACGCAATCATCACCAAACGACGTGCGCAAGAGATCTTTCACGCGTCTAGCAAAACTACGCATTTTTTTTTTTTTTTTTGATCTAGTAAAACCCCGTGTCATTCCAAGCATGTGCGTCAATTTTTACCTCTCTGTCTACATTATTCCGTGGTTTATTAAGTTTTCAAATTTATACTGACTTTTTGATCACCCCGTAAATGTAATCTTCCCGTATCTCCGAGCCTTTTCCGAGTATACCTCCTCTTCTTGTTGAAAAACCCAGATTTAATTCGCAGACGCTTGGAAAACATCAACAGCAGCTTCCAACCCCCAACATGATGATTGTCATAAAATGGAGTCCTACTTTGATGGATGGACTTCACCAGCGGTGTAAACGTCTTCACGGGTTTTGGTGTACTCCTCTTTCAGCGAAGACGTGGTCCACCGCCATCGGCGACGACTGTACCGGCCGGGTGGTGAGTGACGTCACACGCTGCCCTCCCAGACGTCAGCCCTAAGGGCCCGAGCACGGACACCCCAATATTGTCGCGGCCGGAGCTCTGAAGGGCTGCCTGTGTGTTGCAAATGCGAAGCCCGCCGTGCTGGTAGGGCGGTGTGCGCCCTTTTTTTCCCTCCCCAGGGCGGGAGGGAGGGACACAGGGGGAGCAAAGAAAGCCACCAGTGGTTGGGGTGAGCACAAGCCGACGGCCGCGAAACATGGGGGGCTGCGAAAACATGGCGGTGGCGGGCCACTGCGCTTCTAGCGCCAGCGGAACGCAGAAATGCGAGTACCTGATCCTGATTTGTTCGGGAAGCACGGGCAGTGAAAACGCTGTTACGACGGTCACCTAGGAACTAGAGACCCGGAAACCGCAAAATATATAAATAAATTAAAAAAAATACATCTGTCATTGAGAACCACCAGTGTTCCTACATTAGACACGAACCTGTCGTAAGACACTTTTAAGCTGAACATTATCTGTCCTCTGGGAGCAAGGTTCCCATATTAGCCGCGACCTCGTCGGGATACTGTCAGATGGGGCTCTAGAAATGAAGTAAAAGTTTTATTTAATATAATTACTTTTTATTTAGAACACCGTTACAGGGAACGTGTTGCGACGAACTAGTCGGTACACTACATTTTTCGGAAGATTTCACCTTTTCCTGCAAGTCTTTTTTCGCTTGTACGTGTTTACAAAAGTCCATGCAAGTCAGCGGAATGTGCGCTGATATGAAACTTCCTGGCAGATTAAAACTGTGTGCCGGACTGAGACTCGATGTCGGGACCTTTCCCTTTCGCGAGCAAGTGCTCCACTAACTGAGCTACCCAAGCATGACTCACGCCCCGTCGTAACAGCTTTACTTCTGACAGTACCTCGTCTCCTACCTTGCAAACATTACAGAAGCTCTCCTGCGAACCTTGCAGAACTAGCACTCCTGGAAGAAAGGATATTGCAGGGACATGGCTTAGCCACAGCCTGGGGGATGTATCCAGAAAGGCAAAGGTCCCGAGTTTGAGTGTCGGTCCCGCACACAGTCAGGCAGCAGTTACATGTTGCGCTAACACACGCTGCTACTTCTGTACTTCAGCCAAACTCGTAACTGTATTTTGCAAAATCTGGTCAAAATTTGAAGTTGTCGGGATGTCGGGACAAGTGGGTCCTTAACGGCGACGGTCCCGATGTATTTGGACAGATGGCAAACCTATCTGCCATTCAAATTCCTTGCAGTCTACTTTAGTTTTTCATACGATATATTTTACTCTCAGATCTACACTGCTTCAATTACTCCACAAGCCACCATATGGTCTGTGGTGGAGTGTAGGTGTGTTAGTACCATTTTGTCATCTTTTCCATTGGCCGGAATAAAGAGTATCGATATTTGCGTCTTGGACAACATCTACATCTATGTATGGATAGTAGTTTATGCGCCACCGTCACCTGCCCTCCCCCCCCCCCCCCCCCCCCCTCCTGTTCGGTCCAGAATGGTTCACGAAAAAAAAAAAATCTCTAATTTTACCTTCTTGGTCATATCGCATGATAGACGCAGCAGGAGGCAATACAATGGTTGGGTCTCGTAATTTTAACTCTTTGAGTACCAGTGGTTTCTGCCTGAAACCACCACTTCACTGATTTTTATTTATTTATTTATTTGTTTATTTATTTTACGTACCGGTGTGTTTCGTATGAAACCACCGACGCTATTGCAAGACAGAGACATCTAGTAGTAGGCTTAGGTACTTCTGCGAATGTAGCACATTGTAGTCGTCACAACGTTCGAAGTAACTCATTAAATGTATTCGCAATTGCGAATGTACGCAACAGTCAGCTGTAGAATGTAATGACGACAATGAAAATATGTGCCGAACCCGGATTTCCCGTTTACCGCGAGCGATGGCCTTACCACTTTGCTATTCGTACTTGACTGATGGCCAGAGCCCAACTTCCATATGTCGTCAGCGATGAGTTTACAATCCGTACTCGAACAGGTGAGACGTTTTACTTCAAAGTCGCCTGCCCGCTGTGGGCGGATAATTACTATACTGCAGTGTCTGTGTTATTGTGAATTACGATGCAATGTTCCTTTGAATATATATGCATTTCCGAAAGAATTTTGCATCGTAATTCAGCGCGTTTCTCACAGTCGGAGGTTCGAGTCCTCCCTAGGGCATGGGTATGTGTGTTGCCATTAGCGTAAATTACTTTAAGTTAGATTAAATAGTGTGTAAACCTAGGGACCGATGACTTCAACAGTTTGGTTCCATAGGACTTACCACAAATTTCCAATTTTTTAGTATAACACAGACACTGGAATATAGTATGGCATCGTTCAAGGAACGGTCGGTGCAGAGATTGTTCTACGTGGCTGTAGGAGACCGTGACGTGTCTTCTTTCTTACAGCGATCATATTGAGGAATTAATTGACAGCGCTAGTAGGTATACCTAAAGTTACTGTAACGTAAATTAGAGTTTGTACATTGCCGTTTTTGGTGGTTTCGGAATGTAACCATTGCAGCAATATGTACTTTCATGGAAGTTTTGAGATAGGCGGCTGTGTCTAGAAAAAGTCTGAAATTGCTTTCAAATATGTATATATCATGAAATGATGTGTGGTTGAAAACTGTATGTACCATTGTAGCCAAAGAGAAACAACAAGTTTAAAACAACTGACTTTTTTTTTTTTTACTTTTTGCGTACTTGCTCTTTTATTTGTTGCTTATTATGATAATAAAAGTTAATTATATTATATTATATATTAATTCCCCCAACGAACCATGGACCTTGCCGTTGGTGGGGAGGCTTGCGTGCCTCAGTGATACAGATGGCCGTACCGTAGGTGCAACCACAACGGAGGGGTATCTGTTGAGAGGCCAGACAAATGTGTGGTTCCTGAAGAGGGGCAGCAGCCTTTTCAGTAGTTGCAGAGGCAACAGTCTGGATGATTGACTGATCTGGCCTTGCAACATTAACTAAAACGGCCTTGCTGTGCTGGTACTGCGAACGGCTGAAAGCAAGGGGAAACTACAGCCGTAATTTTTCCCGAGGACATGCAGCTTTACTGTATGATTAAATGATGATGGCATCCTCTTGGGTAAAATATTCCGGAGGTAAAATAGTCCCCCATTCGGATCTCCGGGCGGGGACTACTCAGGAGGATGTCGTTACCAGGAGAAAGAAAAATGGCGTTCTACGGATCGGAGCGTGGAATGTCAGATCCCTTAATCGGGCAGGTAGGTTAGAAAATTTAAAAAGGGAAATGGATAGGTTAAAGTTAGATATAGTGGGAATTAGTGACGTTCGGTGGCAGGAGGAACAAGACTTCTGGTCAGGTGACTACAGGGTTATAAACACAAAATCAAATAGGGGTAATGCAGGAGTAGGTTTAATAATGAATAGGAAAATAGGAATGCGGGTAAGCTACTACAAACAGCATAGTGAACGCATTATTGTGGCCAAGATAGATACGAAGCCCACACCTACTACAGTAGTACAAGTTTATATGCCAACTAGCTCTGCAGATGATGAAGAAATTGAAGAAATGTACGATGAAATAAAAGAAATTATTCAGATAGTGAAGGGAGACGAAAATTTAATAGTAATGGGTGACTGGAATTCGAGTGTAGGAAAAAGGAGAGAAGGAAACATAGTAGGTGAATATGGATTGGGGCTAAGAAATGAAAGAGGAAGCCGCCTAGTAGAATTTTGCACAGAGCACAACTTAATCATAGCTAACACTTGGTTTAAGAATCATGAAAGAAGGTTGTATACGTGGAAGAACCCTGGAGATACTAAAAGGTATCAGATAGATTATATAATGGTAAGACAGAGATTTAGGAACCAGGTTTTAAGTTGTAAGACATTTCCAGGGGCAGATGTGGACTCTGACCACAATCTATTGGTTATGACCTGTAGATTAAAACTGAAGAAACTGCAAAAATGTGGGAAATTAAGGAGATGGGACCTGGATAAACTGAAAGAACCAGAGGTTGTACAGAGTTTCAGAGAGAGCATAAGGGAACAATTGACAGGAATAGGGGAAAGAAATACAGTAGAAGAAGAATGGGTAGCTCTGAGGGATGTAGTAGTGAAGGCAGCAGAGGATAAAGTAGGTACAAAGACGAGGGCTGCTAGAAATCCTTGGGTAACAGAAGAAATATTGAATTTAATTGATGAAAGGAGAAAATATAAAAATGCAGTAAATGAAGCAGGCAAAAAGGAATACAAACGTCTCAAAAATGAGATCGACAGGAAGTGCAAAATGGCTAAACAGGGATGGCTAGAGGACAAATGTAAGGATGTAGAAGCTTATCTCACTAGGGGTAAGATAGATACTGCCTACAGGAAAATTAAAGAGACCTTTGGAGAGAAGAGAACCACGTGTATGAATATCAAGAGCTCAGATGGCAGCCCAGTTCTAAGCAAAGAAGGGAAGGCAGAAAGGTGGAAGGAGTATATAGAAGGTTTATATAAGGGCGATGTACTTGAGGACAATATTATGGAAATGGAAGAGGATGTAGATGAAGACGAAATGGGAGATACGATACTGCGTGAAGAGTTTGACAGATCACTGAAAGACCTGAGTCGAAACAAGGCCCCCGGAGTAGACAACATTCCATTAGAACTACTGACGGCCTTGGGAGAGCCAGTCATGACAAAACTCTACCAGCTGGTGAGCAAGATGTATGAGGCAGGCGAAATACCCTCAGACTTCAAGAAGAATATAATAATTCCAATCCCAAAGAAAGCAGGTGCTGACAGATGTGAAAATTACCGAACTATCAGTTTAATAAGCCACGGCTGCAAAATACTAACGCGAATTCTTTACAGACGAATGGAAAAACTGGTAGATGCAGACCTCGGGGAGGATCAGTTTGGATTCCGTCGAAATGTTGGAACACGTGAGGCAATACTGACCTTACGACTTATCTTAGAAGAAAGATTAAGAAAAGGCAAACCTACGTTTCTAGCATTTGTAGACTTAGAGAAAGCTTTTGACAATGTTGACTGGAATACTCTTTTTCAAATTCTAAAGGTGGCAGGGGTAAAATACAGGGAGCGAAAGGCTATTTATAATTTTTACAGAAACCAGATGGCAGTTATAAGAGTCGAGGGGCATGAAAGGGAAGCAGTGGTTGGGAAAGGAGTGAGACAGGGTTGTAGCCTCTCCCCGATGTTATTCAATCTGTATATTGAGCAAGCAGTAAAGGAAACAAAACAAAAATTTGGAGTAGGTATTAAAATTCATGGAGACGAAGTAAAAACTTTGAGGTTCGCCGATGACATTGTAATTCTGTCAGAGACGGCAAAGGACCTGGAAGAGCAGTTGAACGGAATGGACAGTGTCTTGAAAGGAGGATATACGATGAACATTAACAAAAGCAAAACGAGGATAATGGAATGTAGTCAAATTAAATCGGGTGATGCTGAGGGAATTAGATTAGGAAATGAGACACTTAAAGTAGTAAAGGAGTTTTGCTATTTAGGAAGTAAAATAACTGATGATGGTCGAAGTAGAGAGGATATAAAATGTAGACTGGCAATGGCAAGGAAAGCATTTCTGAAGAAGAGAAATTTGTTAACATCGAATATAGATTTATGTATCAGGAAGTCGTTTCTGAAAGTATTTGTTTGGAGTGTAGCCATGTATGGAAGTGAAACATGGACGATAACTAGTTTGGACAAGAAGAGAATAGAAGCTTTCGAAATGTGGTGCTACAGAAGAATACTGAAGATAAGGTGGATAGATCACGTAACTAATGAGGAGGTATTGAATAGGATTGGGGAGAAGAGAAGTTTGTGGCACAACTTGACTAGAAGAAGGGATTGGTTGGTAGGACATGTTTTGAGGCATCAAGGGATCACAAATTTAGCATTGGAGGGCAGCGTGGAGGGTAAAAATCGTAGAGGGAGACCGAGAGATGAGTACACTAAGCAGATTCAGAAGGATGTAGGTTGCAGTAGGTACTGGGAGATGAAGCAGCTTGCACAGGATAGAGTAGCATGGAGAGCTGCATCAAACCAGTCTCAGGACTGAAGACAACAACAACAACAACAACAACATATATATTAATTATATGACAACTTTTAAAATTATGTTACAAAGTGGAACTACCTCCTTGAAATAACTGCTTTCTTGTTTTTTGCCAATATCTTCTCGTACTCGTTGCTTACTGTGATGATGGAGGTCAGTTTTGTGAAAAAAACGTAAAATTGATTTTTCTGATAGTTGGGGTTAACAGTAGCCAACACTATGGTGCGAAACGCCTCTCTTGCAGCGCCTGGCTCTGAGCATCTCTGTGACGCTATTAGGCTTACTAAATGAATCCGTAACGAAACGCGGTGCTCTTCTTTGTATCCTATGTGTTTCTCTGTTTAGCCTCTTTAAACCCATATTGACCACCATCATCTAAGTGATGGTATCAATGTAATGTCAAAACTGGTAGCACATAAGAAGTTCATAAAATAAATTTCTACAATATATACGGCTGTTGGTAGATTATTGCATCAAGAAATACATGCCCGCCGTTGTCCCACGGTCCATAATGGATCAACGAAGACCATCATCTATGTCCTCCGGTAATACTGTGTGAGACGCGCTTACAGTCTGCAATGTACTGGTCGAATTGGGTTTCGTGAGCTGCAGCCTTTGCGGTAGGACGATACGGGGTGTCCAAAAAGTCTCTCCGCAGTCTCGTATGATTGTCAGCCGCGCGTGTCGCATGCCGCAGTGAATATACCGAAATAAAACTCAGTGAAATACAAGTTATTAATTTATTGAATATTCATGTTTACTTACAAATGTTCACATTAAATGTTTAAAGTATCCCCCCTGTTGTTGAATACACAATTCAATTCGTCTATCATGTTTCCAAACTCAATCTGTAACGTTTCTTCTGTAACAGAAGCCGTGAAAGTGGATATAGCAGTTTTCAATTCATCGATGGATTTTGGACAGTTGCTTTCGCTGCACCCCAGAAGAAAAAGTCGGGTGGTGGGTGCTTAGACAATCGTGGAGGCCAAAGCCCTTGTGAGATTATGTGATCACCAAAAAGATCAGCAAGCAGTGACATTGAAACGGGAGCTGTATGTGCGGTTGCACCATCTTGTTGAAAGTAGCCGTTCAGTATTTCACTTAACTCAAGTTCTCCTATGAAATGATACAGAATATCACTGCATTATCGTTGTGCGTTTATCGTTTCGTTGAAAAACCCAGGCAGGCGAACAATCATACGGCACTGCAGAGAGACTTTTTGAACACCCCGTATTTCCCGAGAATTCTCCCAATGAAACTCAGTATAGCGTCGGTTTTACCTGCTATTAGTTTTAAGTAACCGTTCTATTTCCCACCCTTCCGTACGCCTACTAGCCGATGTTCTATGGGTGTGACATTCTCCAGCGATTGTTCTGCAGTCGTATAATCAGACAGTAGCGAATCTTGGCGTTATGCCGCTCATATACACTCCTGGAAATGGAAAAAAGAACACATTGACACCGGTGTGTCAGACCCACCATACTTGCTCCGGACACTGCGAGAGGGCTGTACAAGCAATGATCACACGCACGGCACAGCGAACACACCACGAACGGCGGTGTTGACCGTCGAATGGCGCCAGCTGCGCAGCATTTGTGCACCGCCGCCGTCAGTGTCAGCCAGTTTTCCGTGGCATACGGAGCACCATCGCAGTCTTTACACTGGTAGCATGCCGCGACAGCGTGGACGTGAACCGTATGTGCAGTTGACGGACTTTGAGCGAGGGCGTATAGTGGGCATCCGGGAGGCCGGGTGGATGTACCGCCGAATTGCTCAACACGTGGGGCGTGAGGTCTCCACAGTACATCGATGTTGTCGCCAGTGGTCGGCGGAAGGTGCACGTGCCCGTCGACCTGGGACCGGACCGCAGCGACGCACGGATGCACGCCAAGACCGTAGGATCCTACGCAGTGCCGTAGGGGACCGCACCGCCACTTCCCAGCAAATTAGGGACACTGTTGCTCCTGGGGTATCGGCGAGGACCATTCGCAACCGTCTCCATGAAGCTGGGCTACGGTCCCGCACACCGTTAGGCCGTCTTCCGCTCACGCCCCAACATCGTGCAGCCCGCCTCCAGTGGTGTCGCGACAGGCGTGAATGGAGGGACGAATGGAGACGTGTCGTCTTCAGCGATGAGAGACGCTTCTGCCTCGGTGCCAATGATGGTCGTATGCGTGTTTGGCGCCGTGCAGGTGAGCGCCACCATCAGGACTGCATACGACCGAGGCACACAGGGCCAACACCCGGCATCATGGTGTGGGGAGCGATCTCCTACACTGGCCGTACACCTCTGGTGATCGTCGAGGGGACACTGAATAGTGCACGGTACATCCAAACCGTCATCGAACCCATCGTTCTACCATTCCTAGACCGGCAAGGGAACTTGCTGTTCCAACAGGACAATGCACGTCCGCATGTATCCCGTGCCACCCAACGTGCTCTAGAAGGTGTAAGTCAACTACCCTGGCCAGCAAGATCTCCGGATCTGTCCCCCATTGAGCATGTTTGGGACTGGATGAAGTGTCATCTCACGAGGTCTGCACATCCAGCACGAACGCTGGTCCAACTGAGGCTCCAGGTGGAAATGGCATGGCAAGCCGTTCCACAGGACTACATCCAGCATCTCTACGATCGTCTCCATGGGAGAATAGCAGCCTGCATTGCTGCGAAAGGTGGATATACACTGTACTAGTGCCGACATTGTGCAGGCTCTGTTGCCTGTGTCTATGTGCCTGTGGTTCTGACAGTGTGATCATGTGATGTATCTGACACCAGGAATGTGTCAATAAAGTTTCCCCTTCCTGGGACAATGAATTCACGGTGTTCTTATTTCTATTTCCAGGAGTGTATGTCCTGAAAAGTAATCCGTTGCGGTACACTCAAAGTCACTTTACGTCTGAAGATTTGTCTCCGCCGACTATGAGAATCTGTCCAGTACTGAACATCTTGTATTACGGAAAGTATGCCTCATCTTCTCACCGCAGAGCACAAATTTCATCGACTGCAGGATTGCCAACGGCTGCTACACTACGAAACTGAACGGAAACATGTTTTGCGCGTATGAGCGTCAAAATCTCGAGTTCGTTCGAGGGCCTAGCTCATAATGCTCCAGACGTTCTCAGTTGAGGACACATCCGCCGACCTGGATGCTCAACGTAGGATTTGGCAAGCACAAAGACGAGCAGTGTAAGCAATCACAATAAGCGAGCGGGCATTATGTGGCTGAAACAGAAGTAATATCCGGCGTTCCCCAAGGTAGTGTCATAGGTCCGCTACTGTTCCTGATCTATATTAACGACATAGGGAATAATCTGAGTAGCCTTCTTAGATTGTTTGCTGATGATGCTGTCATTAACGATCTTGTAAAGTCATCAGATGACCAAAACGAATTGCAAAATGATTTAGATACGATATCTGTACGGTCCGAAAAGTGGCATTTGACCCTGAATAAAGAAAAGTGTGAAGTTATTGACATGAGTACTAAAAGAAATCCGCTAAATTTCGATTACGCGATAAGTCACTCAAACGTGAAGGATGTAAATTCAAGTAAATACTTAAGATTTTTAAAATTTTTGAAAACGTAGTCAGTGGTCTTAAAAGTAGTTGAAATTAAAATTTTGAACAGTCTTGATCGCAAATATTGGAGTGAGTGATCGGTTTCGACTCCATGAAAGAGTCATCTTCAGACTCCAGAGCGGTGGATGGACACTACTAGATGAGTTCCGTTGCCGGCCGCGGTGGTCTCGCGGTTCCAGGCCCGCAGTCCGGAACCGTGCGACTGCTACGGTCGCAGGTTCGAATCCTGCCTCGGGCATGGATGTGTGTGACATCCTTAGGTTAGTTAGGTTTAAGTAGTTCTAAGTTCTAGGGGACTGATGACCACAGCAGTTGAGTCCCATAGTGCTCAGAGCCATTTGAAACATTTTGAGTTCCGTTGACCCTCGACGCTTGTGTAACTGCTCAACAAGATTGCGATCAAGACTGTTTTAAATTTTAATTTTAAATACTTAGGGATTACAATTACAAATAACCTAAGTTGTAACGATTTCATGGATAGTATTGTGCGTAGAGCTAACCAAAGACTGCGATTCATTGGTAGAACACGTAAAAGGTGCAGAGGTCTACTAAAGAGACTGCTTACACCACCCTGGTCCACCCCTTTCTGGAGTACTGCTGTGCAGTGTGGGATCCGCATCAGGTGGGACTGAAGGGTGACATCGAAAAAGTTCAAAGAAGGGTAGCTCGTTTTGTATTGTCGGGAAATAGGAGAGGCAGTGCCACAGACATGATACGTTAATTGGAGTGGCGATCATTAAAACAAAGGCGTTTTTCATTGCGATGGTATCTTCTCATGTAACTTCAATTTTCTTCTCCGATTGCGAAACATTCTGTTGGCACCCACCTACATAGGGAGAAATGATCATGATAAAATGAGAGGAAGCAGGGGTTGCACAGAAAAATTTAAGTGCTCGTTTTTCCTGCGCGCCGTTAGAGAGTGGAACAGTAAAGGGACAGCTCGAAGGTGGTTCAAAATGGTTCAAATGGCTCTGAGCACTATGGGACTTAACATCTCAGGTTATGTCCCCTAGAACGTAGAACTACTTAAACCTAACTAACCTAAGGATATCATGCACATCCATGTCCGAGGCAGGATTCGAACCTGCGACCGTAGCAGCAGCGCGGTTCCGAACGGAAGCGCCTAGAACCTCTCGGCCACACAGGCCGCCTCGAAAGGTGATTCATTGAGCCGTCTGCCAGGTACTATAATGGTAATAGAAGTAATCGCGTGGATTTAAAAATGTAAGCCCAGGACGGCTTGCCATGAAGGTGCTGTGATGGTGCAGCGGATGACAACCACAGGGGTCCTGCTAGGAAAAGAATTGTCACGTCAGACCTCCGCTCCCGGTTGTCGGGCAGGTTGGTATGCCAGCATTGTTCTGGGCGTCTCCAGATACGTCTTCAGCCCGGAACCTCATTAACTGGAGTACAGCTGTCTACCGTGATGAGTCCCGCTTCGAAATGAGCCCCGATGACCAGCTATTATGTCAGATGGCCGTTTGGTATGACTTCTGAAGCGCTCGTTAGCAGCAGACACAGTGGCTGCGCCAAAGACTGAGACGCCGTGGAGTTTTACAATTATTTATTGAACTTTCTTTACAATTTCTCCCTCGTCGTCGCTGCCCAGCCTTACGGATCTACATCTACATGACTACTCTGCAATTCACATTTAAGTGCTTGGCAGAGGGTTCATCGAACCACAATCATACTATCTCTCTACTATTCCACTCCCGAACAGGAGCGGGAAAAACGAACACCTAAACCTTTCTGTTCGAGCTCTGATTTCTCTTATTTTATTTTGATGATCGTTCCTACCTATGTAGGTTGGGCTCAACAAAATATTTTCGCATTCGGAAGAGAAAATTGGTGGCTGAAATTTCGTAAAAAGGTCTCGCCGCGAAGAAAAACGTCTATGCTGTAATGACTTCCATCCCAATTCGTGTATCATATCTGCCACACTCTCTCCCCTATAACGCGATAATACAAAACGAGCTGCCCTTTTTTGCACCCTTTCGATGTCCTCCGTCAATCCCACCTTGTAAGGATCCCACACCGCGCAGCAATATTCTAATAGAGGACGAACGAGTGTAGTGTAAGCTGTCTCTTTAGTGGACTTGTTGCATCTTCTAAGTGTCCTGCCAATGAAACGCAACCTTTGGCTCGCCTTCCCGACAATATTATCTATGTGCTCCTTCCAACTGAAGTTGTTCGTAATTTTAACACCCAGGTACTCAGTTGAATTGACAGCCTTGAGAATTGTACTATTTATCGAGTAATCGAATTCCAACGGATTTCTTTTGGAACTCATGTGGATCATCTCACACTTTTCGTTATTTAGCGTCAACTGCCACCTGACACACCATACAGCAATCTTTTCTAAATCGCTTTGCAGCTGATACTGGTCTTCGGATGATCTTACTAGACGGTAAATTACAGCATCATCTGCGAACAGTCTAAGAGAACTGCTCAGATTGTCACCCAGGTCATTTATATAGATCAGGAACAGTAGAGATCCCAGGACGCTTCCCTGGGGAACACCTGATATAACTTCAGTTTTACTCGATGATTTGCCGTCTATTACTACGAACTGCGACCTTCCCGACAGGAAATCACGAATCCAGCGCACAACTGAGACGGTACCCCATAGGCCCGCAGCTTGATTAGAAGTCGCTTGTGAGGAACTGTGTCAAAAGCTTTCCGGAAATCTAGAAATACGGAATCAACTTGAGATCCCCTGTCGATAGCGGCAATTACTTCGTGGGAATAAAGAGCTAGCTGCGTTGCACAAGAGCGATGTTTTCTGAAGCCATGCTGATTACGTGTCAATAGATCGTTCCCTTCGAGCTGATTCATAATGTTTGAATACAGTATATGCTCCAAAACCCTACTGCAAACCGACGTCAATGATATAGGTCTGTAGTTAAATGGATTACTCCTACTACCATTCTTGAACACTGGTGCGACCTGCGCAATTTTCCAATCTGTAGGTACAGATCTATCGGTGAGCGAGCGGTTGTATATGAGTGCTAAGTAGGGAGCTATAGTATCAGCGTAATCTGAAAGGAACCTAATCGGTATACAATCTAAACCTGAAGACTTGCCCGTATCAAGCGATTTGAGTTGCTTCGCAACCCCTAAGGTATCTACTTCTAAGAAACTCATGCTAGCAGATGTTCGTGTTTCAAATTCTGGAATATTCCATTCGTCTTCCCTGGTGAAGGAATTTCGGAAAACTGCGTTCAATAACTCCGCTTTAGCGGCACAGTCGTCGGTAACAGTACCATCGGCACTGCGCAGCGAAGGTATTGACTGCGTCTTGCCGCTTGTGTACTTTACATACGACCAGAATTTCTTCGGATTTTCTACCAAATTTCGAGACAATGTTTCGTTGTGGAACCTATTAAAGGCATCTCTCATCGAAGTACGTGCCAAATTTCGCGCGTCTGTCAATTTTAGCCCATCTTCGGGATTTCGCGTTCTTCTGAACTTCGCATGCTTTTTACGTTGCCTCTGCAACAGCGTTCGGACCTTTTTTGTGTACCACGGGGGACCCGTTCCATCTCTTACCAATTTATGAGGTATGAATATCTCAATTGCTGTTGCTACTATATCTTTGAATTTGAGCCACATCTCGTCTACATTCGCATAGTCAGTCCGCCTGGCTGCTGCTGCGTAGATTCTTCGACAAAGCGGGCAACGCGCGCCCCGAGTGCTCCGCTGAAGCCAGGACGCCCTGTGGATGAGATGAACTCGTCGCCGCTCGGCAGCCCAGTGGGGCACCCCACGGAGCCGCGCCGCCGTGAGGTCAGCTGCCGCCGCCTGCGCCACCGGCGGCTGGGAAGCCGTCAGTCGCCATGTCCGCCAGCTCCCGTCACGGGCGGACCACGCGCCGTGGGGCCGGGTTGCCGTGGAGTCCGGGCGTCAGTCCCCGGCGGCGCCTGTGCCCGAGACTGCGCTGCGGCCGGCCCTGCTGCAAGTTCTCGCTGTAGGCAGTCAGCCATGATGCTGTCCGGACTCGGGCCGACCCCCAGTTCTAGCGGCGAACGGATGACTCCTGCGAGCTGGAACAGACTTCCGGAATCGTCACCTACAAACATTGAACATTTGGACATGGACCACGTCCGTCCTCAGATCCGAACTGCTTCCTAATAGCTTCTGCCTGTTGCTGCCTGCGCTCCACTATATCCGGCAGGAGGACATTTTTTACCCTCGGTGGCAGCTTCTTGTTATTACTCCCGCAGTATATTGCAGCGTAACTTAGCGTGCTGGCCTCACTTCCCTTACTCAGCACTCTCCAGGCTTCGCTCGGCGCTCGCTCTGCGTGCGTCCTTGCGTCAGCCCGTTGGTAGACTGCAATGTCAGCAATGCTATCTGTCCCGCGCCTACTTTGCAATGCCGCGGTCGCTGGATGCCTATGAGTGAAGCGACGCTTACTACATGTGGCCGCAACAGAGCGAAGACGCGTCTGCAGACGCGCCGGACAGAAGCGGGATACCAACCCGTCTTTCGCCCGCCATAACCTTCACGAAGACAACCAACAACTCTATCGATCAGTGCCGAGGCGAATAGCTGCTTGCATAGGGGCAAAGGCGGACCAACGCGTTACTGACGTGCTCACTTTGTGAAGCTGTTTTTTTGAATAAATCATCCAATTTTTGTGAAGTTGTAGTCATTCGTTTGTCTGTACATGTACGTCACATCTACCGATCTCTGTCTCATTCGGATAATTCTTTCGTGATACGTCGTTTGAGTTTGTATGTATGTCAAGATTAGCAAAATGATTTCACCTATTTAGCGTTAACTTATTTATAATTGGATTTGGAATTACCTTATTAACGATAATTCAATTATGACGTGTGTGTGTGTGTGTGTGTGTGTGTGTGTGTGTGTGTGTGTGTGTTCGATTGTATTACCTTTTATCTTAAAGCTACTTGGCTATGCTGCAGTACTGGGTTATCATGAGTGGAAACGTTTGCTCCTTTACACGATGCTGCCTTTGTGGTGGCTACAATGTTCTTTACCTATGTAAGTAGGCTGTTTAGGTTTTTATGTTGGTAATGTCATGTAGTGCTGTGTATGAAAATCGCTGACTGCGCTGTGTGCAGTCTGTGGCTGGTTGGACTCATTGTTGGAATATTCGCTTGTGTAGTGTTGGGCAGTTGGACGTGAACAGCGCGTACCGTTATGCAGTTGGAGGTGAGCCGCCAGCACTGGTGGATGTGGGGAGAGAGAGAGAGAGGCCAGACTTTTGAGAGAGCGCCATCTGGACGTGTCCGGCAGAAAAAGGAAATTTGTTTAATGGGATGTCACAAAATTATTTATATATTATGAATTTTGAACACTGTTAAGATAAATACATTGTTCTCTATCAAAATCTTTCATTTGCTAACTATGCCTATCAGTAGTTAGTGCCTTCAGTAGTTTGAATCTTTTATTTAGCTGGCAGTAGTGGCGCTCGCTGTATTGCAGTAGTTAGAGGAACGAAGATTTTTGTGAGATAAGTCATTCATGAAAGGTATAGGTTATTGTTAGTCAGGGCCATTCTCTTGTAGGAGTTATTGAAAGTCAGAATGCGTTGCGGTAAAAATATTGTGTATCACTTTACTAATGATCAGAATAAGTAAAGAGAAAACTGTCTGAGTACGTTGAGTCTTGCTCAGCTGTTTGAAAATCAAATAAGATAAGAGTTTTTCCAGCACTGTCATTCTTTCCATACAGAGGGGAAGATACACATACTATATATCTTATACTTTAGAAAAACATTTCGTTGCTTATTTTGGATATTTATTACTTGCCTCTTTTCTTTGGTTGGCTATTGAATTTGGGACTTTTCTTGTAGTGTTAGGTTGGTTGGTTAGCGGAGGAAAGGGACCTAACTACTTAGTCATCGGTCCTTAGTTTCAGAAGATGTTTTTTGTTGCTGAATGTGGTTATTTTCATATGTATTTCTTTGTTGTGGTGGGATAGTTTTCTTGGCGGATGTCTTCTGCATTTCTTGAATGGCTGGTGTCATATTTCCATGCACTTTTCATGGTCTTTACATCTTATTTCAGTTGTCCTGCTGCTGGTCCGTCCTAAGTATGGAGCATAACACCTTTTACACTGAAGATAGTAAATGCCAGATTTTTGGCGCCAGGAAGAAAACATGTACAGTGTCAAAAGTGTAATATTTATAAATGACATTTAGCCATCAATTACCTTTACTTGGTAAAACATCATTTATAAATATTACATTTTGACACTGTATTCTTTTTCTGTGTATGTACGTAACACCTCCTGTTAACCCAAGCCGTGTCGAGCAACGAACTCTGGCCGACACCGGTCACACATTAAAAAATAATTAAAACAGCTCTTAATGATGGTATATAATGCCATTTTTAAAATAATGTTTTGTTCTGCGCAGCATGTAGAACATCGTTGCTGATAGAAGACTGAAGGGCATGTTCAATTCATGAAAGGTGGAAGAATCCCCGAATCAATACTGTTGTGGAAACCGCCGGAAGAATGCAGAAGCAGAGGGGGACGTCGTAACACCTGGAGACGAACGTTTGCAAAGGATCTTCCAAAAGAGCTGCGAGGAAGCTGAAAACCTGGCAGCAGATCGACTTTTTGCCCGGTATGCTATCTGGCAATGGAGGAAATAAGTCTAAGCGCGTAAGTAATTCTGCAACTTGTAAATACGCGCCGATGCTGCTGTAATATATATTCTCTCACGATTTCTATATCCTGATTTTTATAAATAGGAGGCTATGATCAAAATATACAGTGAATAATTTCATCAGTGACAAAGTGGCAAGCTTACACAGAACTTAAGTTATTCTCCTTCAAAGTAATGTCCTTGGCTAGCAATGCACTTATTCCAACGTTTAATCCATGACTGGAAGCATTTCTGTAAAAGGCTTCTTCTGTAAAGGAATTCAGCGGCTCTGTCGTGGCTCTCTGAGTGTTAGGAATGGTGTCAAAACGTTTTCCTTTAAACACGGTTTTAATTTTTGGGAATTGCCAGAAGTAGCTGGTGCTGCATCCGGTGAACAAGGCGGATGTCCACAGACTGGGACACCTTTTCCGGCCAGAAACTTATGAATTAAAAGGGCGGGCGGGAGGGGGGTGGGGGGGGGGGGGGGGGCACGTTTCGTAACCGGTGCACTACGCCCTGGTAAAGTTCGGTGTTTACGGTGGTTGACCTTAGAACAAACTCTGATCTCACGGTGTCTTCAGTATCGAAAAGATAAAGAGCATGACGTTGATATTCGGTTTTGAGTGCCATACATATTTAGGGCGAGGGCATTCACTGGTTTTCGATTGGAACTCCGCATTTTCGTCTCTGGGTCATACCCATGAAATCAAGATGCATGTCCAGTTGTAGCTTTCGAATCTGAATATAGACGATCGTTCAACTCCGTGCAAAGTGACATACGTTTTCCCTTCTGGGAACTTATTTTGGACTCACTCGTCTCATTTGCAAATCACTGGTTAAGTGCTTTGCACGGACGCGTACGAGGTGCTAAGGTAAGCTCTCGAACAGTTTTTGTCCGGTTTGAACGAACAATTTTTGCTGCAGTTAACAATTTTTGTTGCAGTTGGCAGATTTTCGTTTGTTTTTGAGGTTAATGTATGTGCCGACCGTTGCTCGTCCTACACCTTTTCATTTCCTCTTTCAAATAGTCAATACCACTTCTAAACACTCTGAGTTACAGCATTATCACCATTCACCAACTATAACATTTCGTGAGTTTCTCTGGCATTTTTTTGCAACCTAAAACAGAACTTGATGCTCACGGGTTGTTCGAAACCCACGTAGCGTGACACACACGATAAACACAACCTCTCTTTAGCGTTTGTATACGCTGACCGACAAATCAGAACGCCTTTGTTCTTGACGCTGACTGTCTCAACGGATCAAGCTATCGGGTTAATTACTTCAAATGGTTGTAGCGTGAGGAGTTGCTGCTAAAAACGTTCACTCACAGTATTTTTTGATCACACGTCGAATACTCAAATACTTTGACTATGTCAGCGATCAAAGGTATCTCACCCATTGGCTGTGTGCTCATTTTCGATGTATTTATTTTATTCTGGTGCGACTTAAAGTGATACTGCGATTGGAGTAAGATGCACAATAAAACATTGTTATTTTTAAGTAGCTCTTGAGCTCTTCTCTATTACGTTGATTATTATAAACATATTGCAGCACAGTGACTATCTGCGAGCGAAGATTCACCCATCCGCCGCGAACTAATTCTGTGTCATAACCTGCAAGCACAAACACGGTGAAAGCAGCGTCGTCTTCCTGTTGTCGGAATAATACGGTCGTTTTACGGTCGACCATGAGCTGATGTTGTTCTGTAACATATCTATGCTCAGCATTACTGAATACGAACTGACAACAAAAAAAAATTCAAATGTGTGTGAAATCCTATGGGACTTAACTGCTATGGTCATCAGTCCGTAAGCTTACACACTACTTAACCTAAATTATCCTAACGACAAACACACACACACCCATGCCCGAGGGAGGACTCGAACCTCCGCCGGGACCAGCCGCACAGTCCATCACTGTAGCGCCCAAGACCGCTCGGCTAATCCCGCGCGGCGATACGACCTGTCATGAAACAGAGGAGCACCTGGGGGTAACAAAGACTCCAGGACAGTCGATAGTGCACGAAAACTAGGCCATGAAAAGTACACTATCTGATCAAAAATCTATGAACCTATACAATGCGGAATTGACCAGAGGCCAGTACAAAAGGAGGCGGGGAGTATTTTGTTGTCGGCATAAAAGCTGTATCCGTCGGTCAGCAGAGCTCACTAATTTCGGACGTGGACCAGTCATTGAATGTCACCTGAATAATAAATACATCAGGGACATTTCAACCAAGTCGACTGTGGGTGAAGCCAGCCGCTGTGGGCGAGCGGTTCTAGGCGCTTCACTCCGGATCCGCGCTGCTGCTAGGATCGCAGGTTGGAATGCTGCCTCGGGCATGGATGTGTGTGCTCTCCTTAGGTTAGGTAGGTTTAAGTAGTTCTGAGTTCTAGGGGACTGACGATCTCAGATGTTAAGTCCCATAGAGCTCAGAGCCATTGGGAACCATTTTTTGTGGTTTCCTGTCAGAGAGGTCACAATGCGTATAACTGACGGAAAGTCATCGAGTAAAACAGAAGTGGTTTCTGGTTTTCCCCAAGGTAGTGTTATAGGCCCTTTGCGTTTCCTTATCTATATAAACGATTTGAGAGACGTGGCTGGCTCTGAGCACTATGGGACTTAACATCTATGGTCATCAGTCCCCTAGAATTTAGAATTACTTAAACCTAACTAACCTAAGGACCTCAAATAACACCCAGCCATCACGAGGCAGAGAAAATCCCGGACCCCGCCGGGAATCGAACCCGGAGAAGCGAGAACGCTACCGCATGACCACGAGATGCGGGCCTTGAGAGAAAATCTGAGCAGCCGTCTTAGGTTGTTTGCAGATGACGCTGTCGTTTATCGATAATTAAGTCTTCAGAAGATAAAAACAAATTGCAAAACGATATAGAAAATATATCTGAATGGTGTGAAGATTGGCAATTGACCCTAAATAGCGAAAAGTGTGAGGTCATCCAAATGAGTGATAAAAGGAATCCGTTAAACTTCGGTTACACGATAAATCAGTCTAATCTAAAGGCCGTAAATTCAACTAAATACCTCGGTATTACAATTACAAACAACTTTAATTGGAGGGAACACACAGAAAATGTTGTGGGGAACGCTAAGCAAAGACTGCGTTTTATTGGCAGGACACTTAGAAAATGTAACAGACCTACTAAGGAGACTGCCTACACTACGCTTGTCCGTCCTCTTATAGAATAATGCTGCACTGTGTGGGATCCTTACCAGATAGGAGGCCGGCCGCGGTGGTCTAGCGGTTCTAGGCGCTCAGTCAGGAGCCGCGCGACTGCTGCGGTCGCAGGTTCGAATCCTGCCTCGGGCATGGATGTGTGTGATGTCCTTAGGTTAGTTAGGTTTAAGTAGTTCTAAGTTCTAGGGGACTTATGACCACAGATGTTGAGTCCCATAGTGCTCAGAGCCATTTGAACCAGATAGGAGTAGGAGTACACCGAAAAAGTTCGACGAAGGGCAGCATGTTCTGCATTATCGCGAAATAGGGGAGAGAGAGTCACTGAAATGTTACAGGATTTGGGCTGGACATCATTAAAAGAAGACGTTTTTCGTTGCGACCGAATCTTCTCACAAAATTCCAATCACCAAATGTTTCCTCGAAATGCGAAAATATTTTGTTGACACCGGCCTACGTGGGGAGAATCCACGATAAAACAAGGATAATCAGATCTCGTTCGGAAAGAGATAGGTGTTCGTTAAGTCTGCGCGCTGTACGAGATTGGAATAATAGAGCATTGTGAAGGTGGTCCGATGAACCCTCTGCCAGGCACTTAAATGTGATTTGCAATCCCTGTAGATGTACATGTAGATTGGACTGGACGAAGAGAGCCCATTGAGTACCCTACACGGTCGCCAGGTCTAACACCTTCGGAGTTTTACTTGCGGGAACTGTAAAAGATATCGTCTATCGACGTAAGCCACACACGCTGGCGGAACTTCGCCAGGAGATTACAGCGACATCTGCAGCGGTCTCCACTGTAACATTGACTGAAGTAGTTGCGTCTACCGTTCGTCGTCGTGTTATGTGTTTAGCCGCCAGCGGTGAACATTTTGAAGATTTAAGCATGTGTTAAAGATTTGAAGATTTAAGCATGTGTTAAACTGAAGTTGTACAACATGTGTGATCAATTATTAAATGTAAAATAAACACACACACTTACGGTTTCCTAAAGTGTGTATACCTTTTTCCTGGTAGAATCTGTATATTTACATGAGAGCTCTGCAATTCGCTATTAACTATTTGACAGAGGCTTCATCGAACACTCTTCAAGCTATTTTTCTATCGTTTCACGTTCTAAAGGCGCTTGGGCAAAACGAACAGTTGAAATGAAATGTCGTGTGACGAGGGCTTCCCGTCGGGTAGACCGTTCGCCGGGTGCAAGTCTTTCGATTTGACGCCACTTCGGCGACTTGCGCGTCGATGGGGATGAAATGATGATGATTAGGACAACACAATAGCCAGTCCCTGAGCGTAGAAAATCTCCGATCCAGCCGGGAATCGAACCCGGGCCCGTTGGATTGACAGTCTGTCGCGCTGACCACATTTTTTTAAAATCTTATTTTGTTCGTTTTAGTTCGTTGCATCTGCTCGGGGCGGACGTCGCAAGACACCCGTTTCAGTTCGTCGTTTATCCATCAACTCAGTTTTTTTTTATTACAGAGGGCTGCTAACCCTCTGACCGAACACGCCGAGCTACCATGCCGGCAAATAACAATCCTCCAACCATTCAGCTACCGGGGGCGACCAACGAACAGTTAAACAATTCCGTACGATCTTTGATTTCTGTTATTTTACTATGATAACATATTTCCCTCTGTAGGTAGACGCCAAAAAAGTATTTTCGCACTTTGAGTATAAATTTAGAGGCTGAAATTTTATGGGAAGATGCTGCCGCAACGAAAAACGCCTTTGTTGTCCCTGTTGTTTGAGGAAATTGAAGTGCCTGGTCTGCCGAGGTCTCCGTGTGAACACATCGCGGATATGCTCGGCATTTTCATCAGAGTTGCGTAGCCTACCAGTGGTCTCCCCTTTGCACGTGCAACCAACTTGCTACAATTTTGTGTGCCAGTCGTAAATCTGCTTGTGCAGAGGCAGCTTCATGCTGAATCGACGGCGGAAAACACGTTGCTATCCTAGACAATGACCTCGCGCAAATTCCAACACACAAATGATTTCGCTTGTGGTGCAGTCACCAAGGTTAGCAGTCACCACGTTGTGTCAAACAAACAACTGTGCAGCTGTGTCAAAACCATAGACCACAGATAACACAGACTATGAGTGACGTCATTACAATGAAACGAACGTCTGTCACCTGCCTCGGGGCTGGAGGCCGAGTTTCTGTTGTTACGCACTTTGAAGGGTGGAGTTGACACAGTTTTTCTCATTTATAGCTGAAATGAAGCATTGATTTTAACACGACGATAATTTTCCTTATTGCTATTACACGTGTAGTAGTGCAGTTAATCTGATTTCTCCGAAATTCCTATCATTAATGCGGTGGTTATCGTTTCTACGTGTGGCGAGGTGAAACGTACTGACAGTTCTGTTTACAAGCAACAAAATCGTAGTTCTTCATTGAATATATGCCCAAAGCAGTCTTGTTTTCACCCTACACACTTCTCAAACGGATGAAAATCTCAGTTGTGAAAGGGAATTATTTCCATGAGTTGAAAGTTAGGATGGAAGTTGGTCCTTGGATGGATGCCTTATATTTTAAGACGACATACTGTTAATACCTAGCGCACTACACAAGTATAATCAACGTTTTATAATACTGTTCCTAGGTTGATATCGTTCCGGAATCCGTACTGGATTGAGAAAAAGTCAGAAAATATAAGCGTTTATTTCGTCTCAATACCTGACATTATGTGCATAAAGGAATTTCCTTTTTTACACAAGCATATAACATTTCACACACATTCTTGTGGATTGGTTAGAAAACTAATGTTGCGCGCGGAACTATTATTTTGTCTTCCACTCCTGTGGAAGTGATGTACTGCAAGAATACACAGTGCCAAAAAAAAAGAAGAGAATTCACTAACAACAATTATTCTGTCGCTTTTTAAAAAAGAACTGTCAATTCGTTTCAACTTGACCAGATGTGAAAACGATAACTATGCTTTTTTAACAGGAATTTCGGAGAAACTACGCTAACTGCACTACTACATGTGTAACAGTAGTACTACATTTCGTTCAGTTGTCAAAATCAATGCTTGATCTTAGCTATAAAGGGGAAAAGCTGTAACTGTCAGCCCCACTTCACCCAACGCGTAAAGACAGGAAGTCGGCTTTCTGCCCCGAGTCACATGGCTTATATGTTGTTTAAAGCCTTAAAACGCCGTCTATGTTATATATTGTCTATGGTCAAAACTTTGAACCTTCATCTACTCCACAGTCTAATAAATAGTGACTACACACTTTGGTGCGAAAGTTGTCAGGGTTTGGTAGATGAAGCGACACTTTATATCTTAAGGATAATGTTTGTTTTTTATTATCTTCTACGTAATTAACGGAATAGTTGTTATACTTTTGTGTTCCATGCATTAGTAAGTTACCAGGAGAAAAGCATTATCTTATAATACGTGTAAAAATCATTCTGATTGAATGACATAAGCTACGGTTCATTATGTGAAGGAATACTTCCTAATATGTGAATAACTGCTCCTTATTCCGCTGAAGGCAAGAGAATATAAATACGTTTCATGCATGAGACGCTTATATCTCCCTCGCTATCTGTTGTTATTATCAAAGGCATTCTCCCTGACACTTCAAATATTTTTATGGAGTCCATTCATTCGCCCTTTCAACACACACGAATATTTTTGTAAACGTAATTACTTTTGTACAAAAGCGAACGTGCTGAAGACTCTTCCCCTTTGTGGCTCAGATTTAGCAAAAATTGTGGGCTTCTCCTGCTTTCGGAAAGAGTTTTATTGTCTTTGACGATATATTATTACGTCTGAGCATCCTTCCCCTTTACTACAGTTGTGGTGTCTTAATTGGAACGTTAAATAGTGCAGGTATTTCATTCCATATGGGTTCCTTTCGTTCTACATTCACTGATTTGGCTGAAAGAGTAGCGAAGAAAACACTTTATTGAATAGATTTACGACTTCTTTCTGTTAAAGATCAGTTCCGCTGGTGTTTACTAGAAATTTTTGTTATTAAAGGAAAACGACATTACTCAATAAATGTTTCTATCTTACAAGAGAATCGTAAATAAACAGCCCCGTAATTCACCGCTTCGTATCTTCCAGGGTGCTTGTTGTTGTCGTTGTTGTTGTTGTGGTCTTCAGTCCTAAGACTGGTTTGATGCAGCTCTCCATGCTACTCTATCCTGTGCAAGCTTCTTCATCTCCCAGTACTTACTACAACCTACATCTTTTTGAATCTGCTTAGTGTATTCATCTCTTGGTCTCCCTCTACGATTTTTACCCTCCACGCTGCCCTCCAATGCTAAATTTGTGATCCCTTGATGCCTCAAAACATGTCCTATTAACCGGTCCCTTCTTTTTGTCAAGTTGTGCCACAAACTCATCTTCTCCCCAATTCTAATCAATATCTCCTCATTAGTTATGTGATGTACCCATCTAATCTTCAGCATTCTTCTGTAGCACCACATTTCGAAAGCTTCTATTCTCTTCTTGTCCAAGCTATTTATCGTCCATGTTTCTCTCCCATACATGGCTACACTCCATACAAATACTTTCAGAAACGACTTCCTGACACTTAAATCTATACTCGATGTTAACATATTTCTCTTCTTCAGAAAAGCTTTCCTTGCCATTGCCAGTCTACATTTTATATCCTCTCTACTTCGACCATCATCAGTTATTTTACTCCCCAAATAGCAAAATTCCTTTACAACTTTAAGTGTCTCATTTCCTAAGCTAATTCCCTCAGCATCACCCGACTTAATTCGACTACATTCCATTATCCTCGTTTTGCTTTTGTTGATGTTCATCTTATATCCTCCTTTCAAGACACTGTCCATTCCGTTCAACTGCTCTTCCAAGTCCTTTGCTGTCTCTGACAGGATTAGAATGCCATCGGCGAACCTCAAAGTTTTTATTTCTTCTCCATGAATTTTAATACCTACTTCGAATTTTTCTTTTGTTTCCTTCACTGCTTGCTCAATATACAGATTGAATAACATCGGGGAGAGGCTACAACCCTGTCTCACTTCTTTCCCAACCACTGCTTCCCTTTCATGCCCCTCGACTCTAATAACTGCCATCTGGTTCTGTACAAATTGTAAATAGCCTGTAGCTCCCTGTATTTTACCAATGCTACCTTCAGAATTTGAAAGAGAGTATTCCAATCAACATTGTCAAAAGCTTTCTCTAAGTCTACAAATGCTAGAAACCTAGGTTTGCCCTTCCTTAATCTATTTTCTAAGATAAGTCGTAGGGTCAGTATTGCCTCACGTGTTCCAACATTTCTACGGAAGCCAAACTGATCTTCCCCGAGGTCCGTTTCTACCAGTTTTTCCATTCGTCTGTAAAGAATTCGCGTTAGTATTTTGCAGCCGTGACTTATGAGACTGATAGTTCGGTAATTTTGACGTCTGTCAACACCTGCTTTCTTTGGGATTGGAATTAGGAAACTAAATAATCACAATTGTGCTGTAACGTTTCAGTAATTTTCGATTTTAGTTGCACTACATAAACTCCATACTGTATAAACTATGTCACTGATCAAGATAAACGTTAGTATTCACACTCATCCGATATCATATTCAGAAGTGTCGCTTGCTGGCCGCTTGGGGCGCTGCTGTCGCTGGGGATATCGGAAGCGAGTCGGAGTCTCGCTATAGTTACGTTAGACTGTGTCTAGACACTGACCCGCGCAATATGTTCTATCTTCTATAGTTTTTCCGTAATAAAAAATTGAAATATGTTCTTTCATTTTCAACCTTCCGGTGTGTGACTTGAGGCAGAGCAACTCACGGCGCGCAATTTACCCAGACTACATTCTTGCACTACTTGAGAAAAAGCGCCCTTGGCGACTTCCAGCAAACTTTCAACAGAGTTTCAACCTTTTTCGAAACTGTTTCCCGCTGATAGACGAAACTAAAAAGTTCTTCCCTTACTACATTTTCGGTGTTTACGCAGCAAAACTCCAGCATTAGGCATGACGTCTTAATTTATTATTTACCTACTTCTAAATCTATTCCAACGCATTTTACAGACAATATTCACATATAGAGCTGATTGTAGCTACAAAATTATGTCATTGTAAGGTACTCATTTCAGGATTTATGACGTCATCTTGTCATGGACCGTGCAGCTCCCTCCGTCGGAGGTTCGAGTTCTCTCTCGGGCATGGGTGCGTGTGTTGGCCCTAGGTTTAAGTTATTTTAAGTTAGATTAAGTAGTGTGTGGGGTTAGGGACCGATGATCTCATCAGTTTGGTCCCATAAGATCATACCACAAATTTCCAAAAAATATGACGCCATAAACAGTGAGAAACTAGTTTTTCTTAAAAAGTTAAAAACTACCCAGACATTTCGTGCAGTCGTACGTACTCAGCTCTGTCCTTGCAAAGACGGAACAGGTCGCTAGCGACTATATAATTTACACTTTAATTAGTTCAAAAATTATGATTCTAAAGTTTGGAAAAAGTAAATTTTCATTTGCCGTAAGTACAAAATTTGCTTCCATGCAAGTAGTATCCGACGTCATCATAAGGAAAAGAGCTGATTTTTACGTGAACGTAATTCTAACCGTGATTAATCGACCATTAAAACAAATTTTCCGCTTTAGGCCTGGCGACAGTATCTGTTATATTACTTTCGTTAATATATCACTGAAATCCAAATAATCTCTACTGCGAACCCCTCTAACCGACTGGACTAATATTTACAATTACTGTTCACTCAATGAAGTTTTCGCTAAGACAGGATAAAAAATTGTTGCTCAGGAGATTAGTTGTATACTTTGGCATATCGATTAGATCAAAATACTTCAGTACTTCGGAATTGATTCCTTGGTGAGTTATTAAGTATACGTAATTACGATTAAATTAATTTAGCAGACCAATTTGGCAGGGTTACGGATGACAAGAGGAAAAGACCTCACAGTCATGTTGAATTGATATCCCTCGTAATGTTGCAAGGCGGTACGAAATGGAAATAGCACTAAGGTCGGTAGTGTGGAAGACGATGGTCGTTTTGGATTTAATGGCAGAAATTTAGAAAAGTGTAGCTCATCTGTGAGGGAGACAACGTACAGAACTATACAGCGAGCCATTCTTGAGTATTGGTCGCGTTTTTCAAACAGTTCAGAGGCTTGCTGCCAGATTTTTCATGGGTACGGCCGATCAGCACGCAAGCAGGCTATGAAGGAAATGTTTAGAGAACTCAAATGGTTCAAATGGCTCTAAGCACTATGGGAGGTCATCAGTCCCGTAACTGAGAAGTACTTAAACATAACTAATCTAAGGACATCACACACATCCATGCCCGAGGCAGGATTCGAACGTGTGACCATAGCAGCAGCGCTGTTGCGGATTGAAGCGCCTACAACTGCTCGGCCACAGCGGTCGGCCTTCGAGAACTCAGATGAGTATTCCCAGAGGGCAGATGTTGTACGTCTCAAGTAAGGATCGTGAACACAAGAGACATCAGGGCTCGTATGGATGGAATATAGTAGAGAGTCGGTTTTCCCTAGCTCCGTTTACGACTGGCTTGCGGAGTATGCATGTAAATGATGTGGAAGGCTTGAGGGCAGAACATACCAGAGGCGGGTTAATCCCTGATAGTATAGTTGTTATTGTTGTTGTTTTTGATACTGATGGTGATATATATTTCGACGACGCCTTCATGTAGTAATGGCCGAAGTCTACAGGCGGAGGGCAGAGAGCATACAGAGGTCGGCTGACGCTTGCAAATCAGCGCGTCTGTAAAGCCCCTACGCATTGCGTGGCAGCATGACACGCGGCGGTGCGTGAGTGCGTAACGCAGCGACACCGCCATTGCAATTACCGCGGCGGGTGCCAGAAACCCCCCTCCACGCACCGAGATAAAGGGAACCCCAGAGCGGACCACACCGGCCTCCATCACTGGGAGGTGGGGGATTCCCCGCTCAGGGCTGCCGACGGGAAAGTAAGCGCCGCCATATCGCTTTCACCCCCAATCCGCCAGGGGGCGCGCGGCCAGTGTTACCACTCGCGGCATTCAATGTTCCCGGTGCGATCCTCCAATTTCCCTCAGCTTTCAGAATCACTTCGCCAGTGCTCGATGCCCAGAGGTGTAGAACGTCCGGCGTCGTGAACGAGTGAGTGATATGGAATGGAGCTGTCCCGCTGTTGACGTCACAAGGGCGTGAGGGTCCCTACACGTTATGGGCTTCGACGTGTAGATATTACGACACGAGGGGTCGCCTGACCCTGTCCGTCGAAGGGAAGCTGATGAAGGGTTACGTCGAAGGCCGGATTGCTAGTGCCAGAGGCAGTATTAGGTCTCTTGGGGTTACGGGCGTGACAGCACTGGCAAAGGAAAGTGATCGGAGCCTCTATGAAAGGTGACCCTAGCTGACCTCCGTGCGAAATGAAGTTCCATCCTTGACGGATTTGCGACAAAGTCGGTCACTCCTTAGAGCTGTCGTCATATCCGTATTAGACTTTCTGCAGTTCAAGGAGCTGCTGCGTAGTCTCTTTGTGCGAAGGATATGACTGAATGCCAAGTACAGTTATCACTCTACTCCACCACATTCTTCCCCCGAGTAAAAAGCAGCTCTTTCTGATGTCGGAATGAAGATTTAGTCGTAAGAACGTATGAAAAATTCGCAGAGAGACACAAGGAGTATATTGTTCTATGCCCTCATCTTCGTACAGTGATTACTTTTCCTTCCCTCGACACACATCTTGTGATTTTGAAAATTGGACAACCTCGCAAAATAGCATGAATTTGCGATTTTCACTCTGATTGTGGATAAACAGCACATTTATTTTTTCGTCAGGAGCTTCTGGTCTTGTGGTAAGAGACGCTGACTCTCAATCACAGGGCCGCAGGTTCGATTCCCGGCTGGATAGGGCGTTCCCTCCGCAAGCGACTGGATGTGTGTATTGTACTCGTGATCAGTTCATTATCATCGAGGTGCAAGCTGAGTACCTTACGTCAAACAAAAGCAAGGAGTTTATCTTGAAGCTCTCCCACTGATCTGTGTTTGCGTAAAAACAACATGGGATCGATGGTTCGTCTTGATGCAAAACATTTTTGTTTTATTTATTTTCTTTCCCAAACTAGTTTCACTAACAATATCGTCAACGTCAGCTGGTTTTTCTTTAGTCTAAGGCAAAATTAGCATCAGTATAAACATTACTGTTGGGTTCCAAATATTGAATCCCTTGATTAGTTTGCTAGTACCTTATTTCCTTTCATTCTCGGCATCGTTTCTACACTGGTGTCTAAAATTAGAGCAACACACTGCTATTTCCCCGTCCTGTGTCTAATTCACGATATAGTCATGCAATATGTCAACAGATGTCCATACACGTCGTGTTTTTCACGGAAGATCGAATTCCGGTCAACGGAAAACCACGCCGACGATCACATTAGGTCACTCATTAAACGTGTAGAGTTTGTCGGGTTGTACCGCATCCAGAATCGCTGTGTACATAGTCACAGAGGGTGCAGTTTGGCACAAACAAGACAAGACGACTACCTGACTCTGTGCACTGGAGGACCATAGGAATAATGGAAGCAGGACAGGCACAAACTCATGTGGCTTGCTGGCTTAATGTGGATCATTCTGTTGCTTCCCGTATGTGGCGACAGATTTTACCTGATAGCATTTAAACCTTGCCGATTCACTCGCACAATTTCATGAAGATGTTTTCTAGTGGTCAACATAATCCCTGCCCACAAGATTAGGGATCCTCCTCGATATTGGTGTCTTTCCATTATGTTTGGGTTCCGAAATTGTGTTACACGTTCCCTCCAGATGTTAATCCGTCGATAATAACTCTCGAGACCAAATCGGGGCTCATCTGTGAAACGAAAATTGGCCTACTGTTCTACCTTCCAGGTGGTACTTTGACGGCTCCTCTCTATCATTCCCTTCTGTGAAGACACATCAGAGGTACACATACAGATGGTCTCCGACAATAAAGGCCACTCTGCCGAAGCCTTGTGCACACCGTTTGCCTCGATATGAGGCCTGCAGTGGAAACTGCAAGCTCACATGTCAGTCGACATGCAATACTAAGGCGGTACCGTCGTGCCCTTACAAACACATAATGGTCCTCTCTTTCTGATGTGACACGAGTTCGGCCCTGTCCTGGTCTTCGGTATGCATCGTGTGAATCGGCAAGGTTTAAATGCTGTCAGGTATCGTGAGGAGATCTTGGGACCTCATGAGCGATTGTTGCTACGTGAATCGCCAAGGTTTAAATGCTATCAGGTATCGTGAGGAGATCTTGGGATCTCCTGAGCGATTGTTGCTACGTGCTGTGGGCCCAGACTTCGTACAGATGGACGATAATGTTCAACCTCATAGGTCATGGGTCGTTGATGTTTTCTTGGAAATGAGAGACACTGCACGCATGGCGTAGTCTGATCGCTCTCCCGATTTGAATGCCATGGAGCATGTCTTGGATGCACTAGGGAGACGGCTTGCATCACGTCAGCATCCGCCAGTCACTTTCCGAGACTTGCGAGCAGCTCTGCAGGAAGAGTAGGGAGTCAGCATCCACCAGTCACTTTCCCAGATTTGCGAGCAGCTCTACAGGAGGGATCGGTGTTATCACACCCCATACTGACAACAATAACCATTTGTCAAAAGGTGTGTGCAGATCCATGAAGCTGGAAAAAACAAGGAAAAAATTTTGCTTACCGTTACCCATGTTGCGGTTATTTTTGCATTCTTTACTATGTTTCTGCTTTACTATCACCTACTTCTATTGTTTTGCGGTAAACAAACGCAACCTTGCAAAATCTCAGTTTGTATCTTTGATTTTGGACAACAGTGTATGTTTGCTGGGGTTATTTCCAGCCTATTTTTTGCGTTTTGCTGCTATTTCTTCGGCATACAGCATCTCGTCTGCAATCTAGTGCACACTGTAGTCTATATCCACAACACTATCGTAGTTCCCAAACAGTATAACGCTCACTTATATAGGCCCACTTTTTCGTGGGTGGGTGGTGGCTGGATTTGGGTGAAGAGACCAAACAGCGAGGTCATCGGTCTCATCGGATTAGGGAAGGATGGTGAAGGAAGTCGGCCGTGCCCTGTCAAAGGAACCATCCCGGCATTTGCCTGAAGCGATTTATGGAAATCACGGAAAATCTAAATCAGGAAGGTCGGACGCGGGATTGAACCGACGTCCTCCCGAATGCGAGCCCAGTGTGCTAACCACTGCCACTCGATCCAATTTTTCGTATTTGTTAATTACAGGCGCTCATAAAGTTGAAGACGACATGCAGTATGCCAAAGAAACGGATCCAAAACACAGAAAATATGACGTAAATAAGGGCATCAAACGTAGAAACCACGCTGTGACTATGTAAGGTTTTATAAAACTATTCACCGAATACAGTATTTGGAACTAAACAGTAGACGTGCAACGGTGTTTTGTAATGTTTATAATGATACTAATTTTACAGGTTTTAGAATAAAGAAAAGGACACGGATGATGGAAATATTGTCTCTGAACATAGTTTGGGAAAGAAGATAAATAAAAGAAAAACGATTCGCCCCAGCGGAACACACTTTGTTATTTTCGCTATTATCGCTTTTATCCCAGATTTGGAAATACAGCCTTAAATATAAGTAACTGGAATTCGGATACGCCTATTACACAAACAGTTCTTATTTGCAAATGCCGAAACATGTTGCAGCACTTTCCTGCCGTCTTCAAGTAGATAATTTTATTCTTCTTATTTTGTCTAGTGCTATGGGATGCTCTTTACATTATTTTATACCGATAACTCCCCGTCTGCAAATCTAATTTCGTAGTATCTGTGCTCAAATGCACGTTCATATTTAGTGGAAGTTCACAACACGACACATATTTCTGAAGAAATCCGGTCACAAGTACCACTTCCTAACTGGACGAAACAAAACGTTTAAATGGTTGCTGTGGAGGTGATGCCCTTAAGAGGATGTTAAAGAACCCAACATTCAACGAACTAAAGACACTACTGGCCATAAAAATAGCTACCCAACAAAGACGCGAAATTTAACCGACAGGAAGAAGATGATGTGATATGCAAATGATTAGCTTTTCAGAGCATTCACACAAGGTTGGCGCCGGTGGCGACACCTACAATGTGCTCACATGAGGAAAGTTTCCAACCGATTTCTCATACACAAGCAGCAGTTGACCGGCGTTGCCTGGTGAAACGTTGTTGTGATGACTCGTGTAAGGAGGAGAAATGCGTACCATCACGTTTCCGACTTTGATAAAGGTCGGATTGTAGCCAATCGCGATTGCGGTTTATCGTATCGCGACATTGCTGCGTGCTTTGGCCGAGATCCAATGACTGTTAGAAAAACAGGGAACCGGTGGGTTCAGGAGGGTTATACGGAACGCCCTACTGGATCCCAACAGTCTCGTATCACTAGCAGTCGAGATGACATGCATCTTATCCGCATGGCTGTAACGGAGCATGCAGCCACGTCTCGATCCCTGAGTCGACAGATGGGGACGTTTGCAAGACAACAACCATCTGCACGAACAGTTCGACGATGTTTGCAGCAGCACGGACTATCAGCTCGGAGACCATGGCTGCGGTTACCCTTGACGCTGCATCACAGACAGGAGCGCCTGCGATGGTGTACTCGACGACGAACCTGGGTGCACGAATGGTAAAACGTAATTTTTTCGGATGAATCCAGGTTCTGTTTACGCATCATGATGGTCGCATCCGTGTTTGGCGACATCGCGGTGAACGCACATAAATTTTCGTACCATACAGATATCTCATATAAATCATTTTGTCTCGTTTTTGACCATCACATGCCTTTATTAGATGGTAAATGATAGCATCATCTGCAAACTGAAAGGATTGCTCAGACTGTGTCCTATGTCGCTCCCATGGACGAGGAACAGTAGAGGGCCTCGTAGAACACTTCCTTGGGGAACGCCAGATGTTGCTTCTGGTTTACTAGATGACTCTTTTTCTACGAATTGTGACCTTTCTGAAAGGAAATCACGAATCAAGGCGCACATCTGAGATGATAGTCTAGAGGCATGCAATATGATTAGAAGTCGCTTGTGAGGAACGGTCGGTGTCACAGACCTTCTGGAAAAGTAAAAATATGGAATTAATTTGACATCTCCTGTCGATAGCACTCATTACTTAGTGAGAATAAGGAGCTAGTCGTGTTTCAGAAGGAGGATATTTTATTACTGTGTATTGTATTGTATTGTATGTTAAACGGGGGCCTAGAAACGACGGAGAGGCTCCGTCTCTGCCGCAACCGCAGTGGTCCACAACCCCACGACGACTACCGCAGTCCACTTCACCCCTCCGCCGCCACACACCGAACCACTCTTTCAGGGTTATTGTGCGGTTCGGCCGCCAGTGGAACGTCTCACACCAAACGAGTGTAACCCCTATGTTTGCGTGGCAGAGTAATGGTGGTGTTTGCGTACGTGGAGAACTTGCTTGCGCAGCAATCGCCGACGTAGTGTAGCTGAGGCGGAATAAGGGGAACCACTCGCCGAGGCAGATGTAAAACCGCCTAAAAACCGTCCACAGACTGGCCAGCTCACCGTACCTCGACACAAGTCAGCCGGACGGATTCGTGCCGCGGACCAGGCGCTCCTTCCCAATCCGGAAAGCTGTGCGTTAGACCGCACGGTTAACCAGGCGGACTAGCTTTGTATTGACTATTTGTCAATGAATCGTTTTCTTAGAGGTAATTCATAATGTTACAGCACAGCATATGGTCTAAAATCCTACCGCAAATCGACGTTATTGATATGGGTCTGTAATTCAGCGGATGACTCCTATTTCCTTTCTTGGCTTTTGGTGTGACCTGTGCAACTCTCCAGTCCTTAGGTACGGATCTTTTGACGAGCGAGCGGTTGTATATGATTGCTAGGTATGGAGCTATTGTATCAGCATACTCTGAAAGGGACCTGACTGATCTAGAAAGTGTAGACCCCTCTTTTACTTTAGTTTTGTGATCTCCTACAGTAGGTGGGAGATGCCTGATTTGTATCAACTTTGAGATTTTTTTAATTGTAACCTTAAACAGTAAGTTACAAAATTATTCAAACAATTCCATCCTCAACTACAGGAAGTTGTTCTTAGTACACGATTCAAGAATGGAAATTCTGAAAACAGTTAACACATTACACTTAATTATCTAAACATCTGCAAGTAATACAAATTAAGAATGTGTCTTTTCCTAAGCTTTATCAGTGGTTGCATAAACTGTACCACTATTACAAAGTATGTTCTGAGCTTAAAGATTTGTATTAAACTAAGTTTAAAGAAATTTTTCATATTATGGTTCTTACATCACACTGTAACTTTTTCACTCCTTTCCCCAACTCTGGATACTTCCCTTTAATCCACGTTTTTCTATTCACGCTTCTGACCATTTGTCCCATTCGATCTTCCTCGCTCGACTCTCTACACCATTCCTCTGTTCCTCTGTTCTACCAATGTGTTTCTGTAGTGGCTTCCCTCTAGAATCTTCAAAACACTTCCTTTTCACAGGTGGAGCTGTAGTTTTAGATTCCTTCTCTTTTGCTTCGGTTGGCTCTTTCTTTGTTTATATATTTCTTGAATGGACGCCTTCAGCCCACTTTTTCCCGCCACGGTTTGTTCTCCACTGGAATTATATGGAAATCCGTCATCTACTTTGCTCTACAGTGCCGAACGCAAGTTTTCTTACATATGTCATGCTTACAGGAGTTGTTTGATAAGTCTGGTAAAAGCAAGAAGAAAAGTTTGTTTCGAAAACAACTCACTTTACTTCTTGACATAGCCTCATTTGTGGGATATAGACTTGGTCCAGCAATCCCCCAGCTTTTCCATCCCATCGGAGAAATTGTTTCTCACACACTTCCCAAAATACTCGTTGACAGACATTATTACGTCATCATTTAATGAAAATCCCTTTCCAGGAGGCAAACTTTCAAGAGTGGGAACAGGAAGAAGTCACTTGCGGCTATGTCTGGTGGATAGAATAAATGAGGATTCAATTGAGAGCCCAGTTCACGCTCTTTCGCCATTGTTATAGCTGATGTACGACATGGAAGGTTATCCTCGTCTCACAGCATTTTTTTGCATGACATCGTTAGTCTTTCTTCAGCCAACAACAGTTTATAACGATCCAACAATCAAGCGTAATAGGGTCAAGTTACCGTTCTGGGTTTCTCCAAGTAATATATTCTTTGGAAATCCCAAATACAGTGGATACTGGTTTCATCAACAGTCACAAATCGGCACAAAAATGTCTTGGTGGATTGCGATTAAACATCGCCAGACATTGTGTTGAAGTTTGCTTTTGGTCGACTGTGGGCAATCGTGACGGGATATTTTGCACTCTCTAATCTGAGATGCCTAGAATCTCAGCAATCTGACGAATTCCTATTCGGCGGTGTTGCAGTGCCATATCATGCATTTTGTCAATGGTTTCATTTGTGGTGACCTTAATTGGACGGCCGGAGCGCGCTTTGTCTTCGGTGCTTGTCCGACCGCGTTTAAACTCAAGAATCCAAAACTAAATTGTCTTGAATGGTTGTCCGCGATTACTTCATTTAACATCCAATTCTGTTTCGATTTAATTCTGTTTTCATCTGTGCGGCAGTCCAACTCCTCAAACGAAAATGTTTGGTAACAGCTCGAAACTCGTTTATCTCCATTTTCAGTCGCAGACGACACACTCACCAATTCATACGGCTGGCAACAATGATCTGCACGCTGTACAGTGTTGAAGTTCTTTGTACGATCCTTGGACTATTCAAGTTTACGAACCGTGAGGGTGTAATAAAAATGTTTAATTTTTTCACGGAAATTTGACAGACTTATCAAACCATCCTCGTATACCGAATATCGTCTCTTCAAATGAAAAAATGTACTCTTTTAATCAGTTTTTAACTTCGTTCGAAAACACTCGACCGCTGACAATTTTTTTTAAATCCTCGGTTTTTTTATTATTTTTACCATGCCTCTTAATTGTTGACTTAATTGAGGAGTTACTTGACTGGGAAGTAGTGGCTCCTGTCACAAAAATTGACAACGGCCGGGGCAGCGGTGCGCTGACGACATACCTCTCGGTATCCGCATCCAGTGACGTCTGTGGGCTCAAGATGACACGGCGGTCGGTCGGTATCGTCATCCTTCAAGACCTTTCCGGACGGACAGGCTCATTCAGTCAACCAGTGACCCTCTTAAGCTATTACTGATAAATTCAGCTCATCTGTGCTCCACTTTGCATAACGCCTGTCTGTAGCCATATATCATTTCTAACAATTACGTTCACAAATAAGGCTAAACATGTTTCTTAAAGCTCACTGTAGGAACAAGTTTCTTAAATTCTGTTGGTACAAAATTGGAAACTTGTAGCGGTACGTTATAGACAACGTCACAAATTTTCAAAAAAAATGCTTAAAATGGCTCTGAGTACTATGGGACTTAACATCTATGGTCATCAGTCCCCTAGAACTTAGAACTACTTTAACCTAACTAACCTAAGGAAAGCACACAACACCCAGTCATCACGAGGCACAGAAAACCCCTGACCCCGCCGGGAATCGAACACGGGAACCCGGGCACAAATTTTCCTTCACTCAGTTTCCTATATACGAATCACAAAGAATACATACTCATTCCTTTCTGAAAACTAAGATTATCCCATGTGTATTCCCCCATAGATAACGCGTAATTTGCCACTTACCATATAATAGCAGTTCTCTTCGCGACATAAAAGATAGATGAAAACTGTGGGAAAATCAACACTGCCTTCACACTATCATGTTCCTCAACACACACACAGCTGAGAATATCGCTCCAAGAAGCGCGAAGTTGAGTTTGACCTCATCAAAGTTGAATAGCACAAGAAGTACGAATGTCATAGTGATGGTATTCACTATGAGCCGGTACGGTATTGGCGACTCTTCCCTATATCCCTTAGCATCGCCTAATTTAATTAGATTCCATTCCATTCCCAGTTTTGTTGATGTTCATCTTATAACCTCTTTTCAAGACACTATTCATTCCGTTCAGCAGCTCTTCTAAGTGCTTTGCACTCTGTCACCGAATCGCAATGGCACCCGAAGACTTGAAATGCTTTTTTTTCCCCTCGTCAAATTTCTCCTTCGTTTCCTTTACTTCTTGTTCACCATCCTTTCTGAGCGACTTGCAGATTTTTGAACGGTTTGTGTCAGGTCATGTCTGAGTGTAACCTGGCATAACGTGGCAACATACACTGGTTGCAAACTTCCCTTTCCCGGTCACATCGGAACCTACCCGCTTAGTTTATCAAAAATACTTCAGACCAGTTTTATTCTTCTGGATATTTTTCTCATCTGACAATGTTGTCTTCAACTTCCCGAGAAACAAAAGCTCATCAACTGTTTCTATGATTCCATAGTGTGCTATCACCAGGTTCTTTTTTATGAGCTTATTGAACATGATTTCAGCTGCCACTGAAACTGGTAACATATGATTACAGGAGCTACGTGCGTTAATCTACCTCACACTGCATAATTGATCTAATACTAAAGTTGCGCGACAAACAAAATATGGAATAAAGCAACCTGTCGAAAACTCAGCAAACCTACAGAAGAACGAGTTACAACCGTCTTACGAAACGAAGGGAGCATTCATGCTGATCTTCTCTCCATGCAAACCATAACAAAAAATACTAATATGATAGAAATATTTCATAGCTTGCATGATATTTGAACCGTATAGTTTCCAAACAAGTCTTTGTGAGCGGCGATCTTCCTCTTGGTTGCCTTCAAAGATACTGATTCATTCGTTTATCGTGTTCCTTTCATCTTACGAAAAGGGAGAACCATTAGAAATGTGGAACGATTTGAAAAAGGAGAAAGCAATCATCAATATATATTTTAAAACGAAGTGTACAATGTGCATGCCGCTAAAACCGCGAATGAGTCCCAGTACGATAGTACGGTGTGGTAGCCCTCTACCCCCATCCATGAGAAAGGTTTCGTTTTAACCTGAAAGGCGTGCTTTGGAAGATATAAGGGCTGAGAAATTTCGCCCACGAAATTTTTAGAACACCTCAGAACATTCAAGAGTATTCGAGAGCAATCCAGAATGTCCCGGAATTTTCCACCATGATCTGGTATGTTCGGTAATGTTCGGGAATAGTCTGAAACATTCGGGAAGGTTCCAGAATGTTGGGTTCATCCCGGAATATCCCAGATCATTATGGAACATTACAGAACAACCTCAAATTTTGTGGGGTGTTCTGGAACACTGTGGACCGTTCGAAGCTTTATTGGTATGTTCCGGAATTCGCCATTGATGGTGCTGCCTATTGGTAGGGCAACATAAAGCAAAACCCGCCGTGGATTCGGGCATCAGTTTCTTATCAGTGACGAAGGGACGAACCAGGAAAGTAGTGCAGCGAGTGAACAAAAACAAACAGCGAAGTGTGAGTAGCCAGTGATACAGCGAATGAATATGAATCGAAAAATAAAAAGTGTAAAGTGTACTTAGTGTATTTGTTAGTAAAAGTTTGATTTGATTTATATTTTAGACAATGCCCAAACGGAAACAGTAGATCTTGCCAGTTCTGAAGCAAAGCGGCGAAAACAAAAACGAATAGCGAAAAAACAGAGCAGCTGAAGACCGCGAAGCACTTTTAAGTTCATAGTGAAAGAGGATGAAAAGCAGAGAAACCGAAGAACAACGGAATGAAGAATCAAGATTTGGGACACCATCTTATAACAAAGCACTCCGAACTCAGGCCAGCCAAACCTAACGTCGGAAAAATGGATAAATCTACCAATATCTAACGCGAATAATTTCGGTAGACAAACACCAATATTCTGTTCCACGTATGGAAAAAAATCATCATTAACTCCCCAGCCAGTAGGTAATTTTTTTAATTGAGACATCAGACTTGTAACTTATTCGATGCTGTCGGCCGCAAATTCCACTCTTCTGAGAACAGCACTTAACACCCATGCCCTAAACTATTTGTTAGGTGTGCAGCTCCGTCAAGTACCATGGAAGTTATTCCGCGCTATCATAAAACATGTTACCTTTTCGTGCTGCCCCTTTTTCTTGTCCTTTTCATACGTTCCTTTCTTCTGCGTCGTTCCTTATCAGTCCTTCTAATTTTTAACATCCTTCTGTAGCAGTCCATATCAAACCTTCGATTTTCTTCTGTTTAGGTATTCCCACAGTTCATGAGATACTCAACCTTTATACCGCATTAACAAATTATTACTTTACTGATCACTGCTGCTCATGCTACTGCCATCCAAAATTAATGATGTATATTAAAAAGCAGTTACAATAAAAATCTGCTGTTACGTTCTGTTTATCTGGTATTGACAAATCGGCCCTTGCACAACAGTGTACGGTACCATTATGTTCCAAAAAGGCGCGCGGTGAAATGTGATTTATCTCGGGTTCGCAGAGATAAGTGATCAAGTGTATTGAAAAGTCCTTGGGCTAGCGACCATTTGTATACCTATCAGAAGAACCAGCATACTATAGCTATTCTACTGCGCAGGGTCAAAATTTAAACGTCATACACTTCCTTCGGTTCAGAAAAATTTGAGCAAATCAGTTGATTCTTTTGCATTGGATGTGATCGACCTAACGTGGATTATAAAAGAACCATTTGTTGATGAGCGGTTCCTGAGAAAACCTTGAAAACCCATTACTTTTCAGTACGAAAAGTACGAATTGTAATTTCTATTTGTGGCAGATCGTCGTAATTTTTACTATATGTTCTTAATATGGAGCAACCTTGAAAGACATTCGATATCCGAGATAGAGAGATTCGAAGTTATCGTACTTACGCACATAAAGTATCCAGTCTGGTGCGTAAATGTAGTTTTTACTGACCTAGTGAACATAGATAGGGTTATAGACTTGACGCAAGGGTACTGAGGTCTCCAAACTATGTTTTTAGTCAACATTTTTTCGCCGATAAAACTTTACGACGTGCTGTCTCTGTGTGAAAGATCATTTCGCGCCTTTGTAACCAATTTCCATTGTATACTGATAGCATTTCCCTAGTATTCTACCAAAGAACCGAAGTCTGCCACCTGTTTCACCTACGAGTGAGCAATATGATGCTTCTATTTTATTTCTATTTCATATCCTTCTATTTTCATATTTCTCAACATTTAAAGCAAGATGTTAATCTTTGCACAATTCTGAAAACAAATAACGAACTGTCTGTCAACTTGCGGAACTTTTCCCCAGACAGTGCTTCATTATAGACAACAACATCATCTACAAAAATTGTCTGCAGTTAATACAGTCTCCAGAACAAAAATACCTCTGGAAGATAATTACGTCGTGACTGTATTCACAACTGTATAAATTACGATTAGCAAATAAAATTAGCTCGACGCACCAGTCGGTGAAGAGATGAGAAACAAATCAGTTATTCACTTTGTGTCACGTGTTACATAATTACATTACTGGTTGCAAGTTTATACACTTCTTTGACGTATGTACAAGCAATTAATTTTAAGTAATGCACTGTACTGTATTTCTGTATATTGTTGAGTACAAGGAAAATTTCCTGAGTGCGTGGGCAACGAATGACGGCTCCTTATGGTTAAAAATACAACAGCAAGATGCGATGGCGTGATAGCTCCTACCGTGATGTCAAAGCGAAGCTGGTGAAACTGTGAAAGTGCACTGCATGTGACATTCTATTCACATGAATGTAAAGTCAAAAAATATGTCTGTGCAACCGACAGTACACTACTGTATTAACATTTGCCACAAAAGGCCTCGAACATATTTCAGAACTCATGCTCGCAGCTAAATTGTTGACTTTAACTTGATAATACGTGATGAGTACAAGTATAGTGTGAAGATATTGCTAACAAATGTTCCCACTCGATCATCAAAGTTAGCATTGAACCCGGCTAGTATTTGGATATGTAATCATCCAGGGGAAACAGTGCCAAACAAATTTCTGTGATTTCATAATTTTTGTCGTAGGAATGGCAGACATTGAGATAACTGGTCGCGCAGAAAAGCAACTACAATATTATTTTTTACTCATCGTACGAATGTCTAAACGGCAGATGTTAGGATAACTGATCGCAGAATAATAAAGGAACTATAGTCGCTTGCAGTGGAGAGCCATCAGGACCAGATGAGACACGTGAAGGATTCTATAAAGATAATGCGAAAGAACTTGTTGCCCTTCTAGCGGAAGTTTATCGTAGTTCGCCGGAGCTACGAAACGTACCTAGCGAATGAAAAAAAAAACCGCATATCATTCCCGTTTTTAATAGGGTCGTAGAACCGACGCACATACTTATAGGCCTGCATCTCTGACGTCAGTATGTTGTAGAATTATGGAACATGTTCTATGCTCAATAATTATGACAGATTTGCAGCATGACCTCCTCTATAAAAATCAACATGCATTCCGGACACAGAGATCCTTCGAAACTCAGCACGCTCTGATCTTCCGTGAAGTTCACAGCGCAGTGGACAACGGCGCTCAGGTTCCTTAACTTCATCAAGCCGCCATATGACACCGTCCCGCACTCACGATCAGTGAAAAAAATACGAGCTTATCGAGTATCACACCACATTTGCGACTGGATTGAGGACTACCTTGCAAACAGAACTCGAAAGGTCGCTCTTAACGGAACAAAATCGACAGATGTAAAGGTAATTTCTGGAGTTCCCCAAGGGAATATTATAGGAAAGATATTGTTTACTACGTATATAAATGATATAGCAGAAAGGCTCTTTAAGACTATCCACAAATGATGCGGCTGTCTACAAGAAACTAACAACGACCCCCCTCCCCCCCCCCCCCACAAGACGGTATCGATTTGCAGAATGACGTGTAGAGGATGGATGAATTATGCAGGGTCTGGGAGTTGACCCTGAGGGACAATATATTGTAACACATTGCGCATACACAGCGAAAAGAAATTCACCATAGCACAACTACACTACTGACGACAAATTGTAGGAACGGTATTTACCGTAAAACATACACGCGTAACTATCCAGAGCGATCGTAAGTGGAATGACCACATAAAACAAATAGGAAAATCAGATGCCAGACTGACATTCGTAGGAATAATCTTAAGGAAGAGTCTTAAGTGGATTACGAGGAGCTAGTTCGATAGATTCTTCACTATTGTTCACTCAGTACGGGAACCTTACCATGTAATGCTTACAGAAGCGGTAGAGAAGATCCAAAGAAGAGTGGCGCATTTCGTCACAGGATTGTTTAGTGGGCGCGCGAACACACCATAGATATGAACAAACTGCGGTAGCAGGCGCTACAAGAGAGGCATTGACCATTACCGAGAGGCTGACTATTGAAATTCTGAGCGAGTGCTTTCCTGGAATAGTCGAACAACATATTACTTCCTCCCACATACATCTCGCCTAATGACCACGACGAGAAAATTCAAGAATACAGAGGCTCTCCGACAGTCATTCTTCCCATGCGCCATTCGAGAGTGGAACTGAAAGGGGAGACTGGCGAGGGGGGAGGGGGTTGTTCCGGCCGATGTGGCCGAGCGGTTCTAGGCGCTTCAGTCCGGAACCGCGCGACCGCTACGGTCGCAGGTTCCAATCCTGCCTCGGGCATGGATGTGTGTGATGTCCTTAGGTTAGTTAGGTTTAACTAGTTCTAAGTTCTAGGGGACTGATGACCTCAGATGCTAAGCCCCATAGTGCTCATAGCCATTTGAACCATTTGGGAAGGGGGAGGGGGGAGTCAGTTGATCGTAGCGGAAGTATCTTCCGCCACACGCTTTCAGGTGGCTTGTGGAGTACTGATGTATATGTAGGGCAGGAACCAGTATTCCACGAAAAAGTTGAAAATTTACATAACCAGCTCATGCCATCGGGTGAAGATGAGTTCTTTATGAACATTTACGAACTATTACAATTTAATTATAGCGTAAATAACTTTTTTTACAGTTTTATGTCCTATACTACTCTCCAAACATTGAAACGACAAAAATGTAAAGGGTGAAAAACATATTTATATTCTAAGGTGCGTTTTATAGTTCTACTAGTGTATCCGGCAATACTTCGCAATTGCTAAATACGTATGGGAATTGAATACACATCCTAATTTCCTTCTCCCCTCGCTCTGTTCATCTCCCCCCTCCCCCCCCCACCCCCTACCCCCCGCCGTGATTTTCAATCTCCTGCTCCTTCTCCTTCTCCTCCTCCCCCTCTCTCTTTCTCTCTGTCCATGTCTTCATTGCCCCTCTCTCCCTGTCCGTTTCGTCTCCTCCTATCTCTCTCAGTACTCCTCTCAATCTCTCGCAGTCTTGAGCCTTGTTTATCGTTATTACAACAAAAAAAGGTTCAAATGACTAAACACTATGGGACTTAACATCAGAGATCATCACTCCCCTAGACTTAAACCTGACTAACCTAAGGACATCACACACATCCATGCCCGACACAGGATTCGAACCTATGACCGTAGCAGCAGTGCGGTTCGGGACTGAAGCGCCTAGAACCGCTCGGCCACAGCTGCCAGGTATTGTTATTACAACCGTAACCTTCATCGGGAATGGTAGTCATTTAAAACGTCTAGGTAAAACTCTTGGAATCATTGGTGTATAGACTACGAGAGAGATCTATCTAGCTTCAGGATCTTAGAAGACAGTAGATTCAATGATAGTATTTCGTGTAATTTTAATCTGCATTTCAGACCACTCAGACTCGGCAGTAGTGTTCCAATCGTAAGCCAATAAGCCGTAAGTACATAATTCCTGTTTTTTGTTTAAACCTACTGCAGATAAGATGACAGAACAACGCATATTTGTGCAAACAACTTTTGTTTAAAATAACGTATAAGAGGAAAGAATATTAAGGAAGAAACAGTTCGTCTAATGGTTTGAATGCTCTGGTATCACTGTTAACATTGACTGTCACAAAGGAAATGAAACCGCACATTTTCACACCACAGCACAGCAATTTCTTTCACGAAGTCAGTTTTGAAAGACAACCAGTATAGTGTTGTTTAAAAAATATATAACCATCTGCTGGATCGGATATCGACGATATCGGACTAACAATTACATACGTGAGTCCGCAGCTCGTGGTCGTGCGGTAGCGTTCTCGCTTCCCACGCCCGGGTTCCCGCGTTCGATTCCCGGCAGGGTCAGGGATTTTCTCTGCCTCCTGATGACTGGGTGTTGTGCGCTGTCCTTAGGTTAGTTAGGTTTAAGTAGTTCTAAGTTCTAGGGGATTGATGACCATAGATGTTAAGTCCAATAGTGCTCAAAGCCATTTTTGAATTACATACGTGATGTTGTTACTACTGGTAAGACTCCTATAACCAGAGGTGAACTGTACACCATGTTTTCCCCAAAGTACAGGATATTCATACTTCTTTAGGTACTAATCACGATGCAAGTGGAGATGTCTAATTAAATATACTGAAAAATTCGTCGTAAATATGATTAGCTGCTCAGCTGTCAACTGCAGAGACTGCTGTAAAAATGGTTTATACATGCTTATATTTCCTAGTGATCCTGAATGAAGAAAAATATGGACTATAGCCTGTCGGAGAGACAATTGGGAAGCTCCTGGCGCTCAGTTTTGTGTATTAAATAAACGTTAACAATGTAGTTATAAACATGAAACCAGTTGCATGCAATTGCGTTTCTTCCTAGTCGAAAACTGTACTGAAGCAGTTCGAAACAAAGTTGTTCCATTCCTGAGATATTTTCACAATTGGAAAAGTGGAGGGGAATATTTTTGATGTATTTATATGTCTTATCGTAAACATATATAGACAAACTGAATAATACTTTACCGCATTTCTTTTACAGGCACAGTAGAACTAGCGATAGTTCAGATATTTTTATAGCCGGTTGGTCATTGTGAAGCAGTCTGCACAAGTAATGTCACCTTAAAAAAAAATTTTATAGCAATTAACAAATTTATCATGAAGTACGTAAAATGAATACTGGTTAAGCGATAGATGAAACTATTAATAAAAATTCGTTTTACCGTAAGATGAAACTATCCTTTCCCCACCGCTCTACGATAAAAATGAGACATTCCTTAAAGTACCTCCTTTTGAATGAAAAGTAAACACCTCTTTTACAACTGGCCATATTCAGGCAAAACTAATAAATAGCCTCAGGTTGTTGTAGCATAACACCCGTATTTTAAGACATTGGTACTGCGTTCTTACCTCCCTACATTTCATATTTGCAAACTACCACGCAAGTTCGGAGCCTACGTTTCTCTAGCAGTGTAATATTCATCTCACTTTTTCTGTTATATGAGAAGGGCATTCTAAATATGTCCGTTAATATTAATTACTGTTTGGTTCACTTCATACATGCAATATCAAGCATTTTGTAAGAAATACTGTAAGAAGTCGCGTGAATAGGTTAATCACCCACAAGGTAAACACTGCTGAATCATCAGAGACCTCACCACAAATTTCCAAATTTTGCTCTTAGTTTTTACCCTCTACAGGTCCGTCTAGTACATAGGAGTTACTCATTGTGTGCTACCATCCTCTCCCTCCGTCTTGTCAGTGTTTACCATGTATTCCTTTCCTCTCCAGTTCTCCGGAGAACGTTCTCATTCCTTACCTTATCAGTCCATCTAATTTTCAACGATCGTCTGTAGCACCACATCTCAAATGCTTCGATTCTCTTCTGTTCCGGTTTTCCCACGGTCCACCTCTCACTACCACACAGTGCTGTGCTGCAAACGTACATTCTCAGATATTTCTTCTTCAAATTAAGAGCCTATGTTTGATACTAGTAAACTTCTCCGGCCAAGAATGGCCTCTTTCCAGTGCTAGCCTGTTTTTTATGTTCTGCCTGCTCCGCTCCTCATTTTGTTGCCTATGTAGCAGAATTACTTGACTTCGTCTGCCTCTTGATGCACAATTCTGGTGTTAAGTTTCTTGGTGTTCTCAATTCTTACTTTCGTCTGCTATGCCAACCTCTTTATGTATCCATAATCTGCAGTCGTTAGACTGTTCGTTCCATTCAACAGATGCTGCAATTCTTCTTCACTTTCACTGAGCAGAGCAGTGCCATTTCGCTCTCTTTGTTATTGCTCGCGTAACAACTAATATATTGATAAATGGATGAGATAAAATATGTTGCTACGAAAAGAGCCCTGGAATACTTTTTAGGGATGCTGTGCTGTAACTTTCTTTGGATCATTAATTTTGAACAAAACAAAATATATTATGTTCTTATTATTCTTGATCTGGCTTTCTATTAAAGGAACATTGTTTCGTTACTCTAACTCGCCATAAGCTCAACATAGCTGCCTTACTTTACAGTTATTGAAAAGGTTACTGAAAATTATTTCGTTATCAATACTGATGTTACAGTACGCAATGTTTCTTCAACATCAAAATTTCGCAGTGAATTTTTGTTAACATTAAAACACCAATAAGTAACACAACTAACACGAGAACATGAGACTGTTATCAGAGAAAAAATGTTTTTACTTAATGTTTGCCAGATCAGAACTACGCCAGCAAGATTTCTTTTGTGTATTGAAGGTAAGTTATCTTTTTGCACTGTTAATAATATATCATCCGCAGCGCGCGTCCACCTGTAAACACATCATAAAATCTGCTGCTCTGCCCTGCAGTCCAGAAAGCTGAAAGAAATAATTTTAGTTCACTATTACCTGTCCGCTTCTTTGCGGTTTGATTGCTTTCATTTAATGTAGTTTGAATGCGCCGCGGCAGCTCGTTCGTTCGTAGCGCAGCTCTGCACCACGAATAATATTTAAATAACTGAAAATGTCTTAAAGGGATGGGATAAAATACCAGGCAAGCTTATTCCAAATCATAATGCAACTTTCGACTAATTAACTATATTCAAAACATTTAGACAGATTAAATTCTTACACACCTTTACAAATCAATGCCTAATGGCGTCCTTCTCTCAGTCTTGACAAAAGAATGCTACACAAGCATACAATATAGCGTCATAGGCTCTTCCTACTGTAACTCCAAAAAGACGACAGAGAAATTAATGCTCCGTCAGTACTATTTATACTCGGTTTGATATATTTGCATCTTTGTTTAATATTTAATAAGTATCGTTTGTGGCGGTTCCAGTACTCGCCGACACAGATATTATCTTTAAAAAATCGATACATAATTCTATACAAGTATAAAACATGAGACATAATGGTTTCCCTTTATTACCTAAAGTTCACACAGTCATTGTCCATGCAGAAATAAAATTATAATTGTTCAGTTCAATTATTTTTTTCTTTTTTTTATCACATATAACATGTGTTTTGTCAGGAGGCGTTATAGCCACCAGCGAATCTTATCACTTATCATTCAGAATTTTTCACTCCTACGGTCGTACAGTCAGTATTGCGTCTGGTATTCGATAGGTACTCATATCAGGTGCTGGGAAAGTGCATCCTGTGTACGGTAAGGTCACAGAACAGACTGTATGCAGTTAGGAAAGCAGAGGACAGATCCTTTAATTTGGATTAAGTCCAGCGTTGCGCTAAGCGCCATATTGCAACCGAGTAAACGCGAAACGATAGCTGCCTGCTGTGGTTGTAAATGGACAGCCTTACGAAACAGAAGTAATGTAATCGGCCTAATGAAAACTTTTACGACAGCAAACGCTAATGAAACAAGCTGTGATAAATGTTAAGTAAAAGACTTATCACGTAACCTTTCAAATTCCATATTGTTCACATGTTCAAACACATTAATTAATACAAATATTTTTAATTATTGCAAATATTATAATTAATTAATAGAAATATTTTGGGTTAGGCACAGACCTATAAATTCTGTCTACAATATTATACAGGGCGATTCATTGATTGTGGCCGTGCCAAATGTCTCACGAAATAAACGTCAAACGAAAAACTACAAAGAACGAAACTCGTCTAGCTTGAATGGGGAAACCAGATGGCGCTATGGTTGGCCCGCTAGATGACGGTGCCAAAGGTCAAACGGATATCAACTGCGTTTTTTTTGTTATAGAAACCCCCATTTTTATTACATATTCGTGTAGTATTTAAAGAAATATAAATGTTTTAGTTGGAACACTTTTTTCGCTTTGTGACAAATTGCGCTGTAATAGTCACAAACGTTTAAGTAAGTGGTATCACGTAACATTCCGCCAGTGCGGACGGTATTTGCTTCGTGATACATTACCCGTGTTAAAATGGACCGTTTACCAATTGCGGAAAAGGCGTTATCGTGTTGATGTATAGCTATTGTGATCAAAATGTCCAACGGGCATGTGCTATGTATGCGGCTCGGTATCCTGGATGACATCATCCAAATGTCCGGACCGTTCACCAGATAGTTACGTTATTTAAGGAAACAGCGTTCAGCCACATGTGAAACGTCAACCACGACCTGCAACAAAAGATGATACCCAAGTAGGTCCGCACATCAGTAGTAGACAAATCTCAAAAACGTCGGTCTTGATAATGATAAATCAACATCAATTGCACCCATACCATATTTCTATGCACCAACAACTGCATGGCGACGACTTTGAACGTCGTATACAGTTCTGCCACTGGGCTCAAGAGAAATTACGACTGGGCACAAGAGAAATTACGGGACGATGACAGATTTTTTGGACGCGTTCTATTAAGCAACGAAGCGTTATTCACCAATAGCGGTAACGTAAACCGGCATGATATGCACTTTTGAGTAACGTAAAATCCACGATGGCTGCGACAAGTGGAACATCAACGACCTTGACGGGTTAATGTATGGTACAGCATTATGAGAGGAAGGATAATTGGCCCCCATTTTATCGATGACAATCTAAATGGTGCAATGTATGCTGATTTCCTACGTAATGTTCTACCGATGTTGCTAGAAGATGTTTCACTGCATGACAGAATGGCGATGTACTTCCAACATGATGGATGTCCGGCACATAGCTCGTGTGCGGTTGAAGCGGTATTGAACAGCATATTTCATGAAAGGTGGATTGGTCGTCGAAGCACCATACGATGGCCCGCACGTTCACCGGATCTGAAGTCCACGGATTTCTTTCTGTGGGGAAAATTGAAGGATGTTTGCTATCGTGATCCACCGAAAACGCCTGACAACATGTGTCAATGCATTGTCAATGCATGTGCAAACATTACGGAAGGCGAACTACTCGCTGTTGAGAGGAATGTCGTTACACGTATTGCCAAATGCATTGAGGTTGACGGAAATCATTTTGAGCATTTATTGCATTAATGTGGTATTCACAGGTAATCAGCCTGTAACAGCATGTGTTCTCAGAAATGATGAGTTCACAAAGGCACATGTATCACATTGGAACAACCGAAATAAAATGTTCAGACGTTCCTACGTTCCGAATTTTAATTTAAAAAAAAAACTACCTGTTACCAACTGTTCGTTTAAAATTTAAGCCATATGTTTGTGAATATTACAGCGCCATCTACCACAAAGCGAAAAAAGTAGTCTAACTAAAACATTCATATTTATTTACGTACTACAGGAATATGTAATAAGAAATGGGGGTTCGTATTATACAAAAAACGCAGTTGATATCCGTTTGACCTATGGGAGCATCTAGCGGGCCAACCATAGCGCCATTTGGTTTCCGCTTTCATGCTAGACAAGTTTCGTTCTTTGTACTTTTTCGTTTGGCGTTTATTTCGTGAGATATTTGGCCCTGTCACGATCAATGGACCACCCTGTATAGTTGAATCATATTCGTTTCATAAATTTGTTTTATGCAAGTCGCGAAGAAACTTGTCTAGTTTTGACCTAAACATACGGCGTTTTTCAGATTTTCCATTATGTAACTGCTGTTGTGCATGTAACTCAGTCGTAAACAGTTCGTGCAAGTAGACAGACGCACGTTTCTCAGATTAGTGATCGTGATTTATTGTTCTTCTTACTGCTCGAAGCAAATGATAATGAAGAAGAGATTGCACAACAGCAGTTACATAATGGAAAATCTCAAAAACGCCTAGACAAGTTTCTTCGCGACTTGTATAAAACAAATTTATGAAACGAATATGATTCAACTATACAGGGTGGTCCATAAAGCGGCTGATAGCACTATACGAGATAATTGCGATTTCCGATTTTCTTGCTGTAAACAATAAAAGTTCATCAAACTGTCAAAAGTACTGTACGTAAATGAAGAAAACCTGCATCAACTTCTGGAGTTAGTTTTTCGGTACAGGTTCAGTCACAAAAAATTAAAAACGACTTGTTTTGCATTTGCATGTTTTCTTCACTACGGTGTATATAATCTCCCACTCGATTCTGACGAATTTATTTCTTATCATTTCGTTTCATATCACAGCTCGGTGACGATGTGACTTTTTTCGATATTGGTTAACAAGAAAATGTTTTATTTTTCACCAGACGCGTTTCGCTTTATTGAGGTAAAGCATCATCACTCGTTTGTAATTAAAACTATTTACAATTTGTGTTTTTTTAAGATCGAAAAACAATATGTCGTTAACAATATGTTACCCACGGTTACCTCTGCTTGATACCTCGCCTACATAGGGAAATACCGTCTGCGAGCACGTATTTGGTGTCTTTCTCGAACGGGCACTGGGACGTAACGTTAAATTTTCGTTGCTCAGGAGAACTACACATCTTTTGCGTTTTACACAGCACACTTTTTCTTACATCACGGTTTACTGTTTATTTTTGTGCTTATATGTGCGTACTTTGTTTTGTAGTGTTGCCAACATAATATTACCACTAGTACGTCTCTGATCTATTCCTTTCTTTTAGTTAATTGTATGTGCACTATTCTGTTTAATTAATTCTATTATGAAACTGCAGCGAAGGTTTTAGTGGGAGAGGGTGAAGGATGGAAAAGGTCTTTTCTTTTTCATGTAATTTTTTTCCAATTATTTTATATAGTGTCAGGTTTCCAGTATTTGTTTGGTTGCTGAGCAACTGTTTATTTTGTGTTAATGCCTTGTTTTGTATCCTGCATACTCGCAAAATACGGGGTGCCTAGGAAACCTGCTTTCTCGGATCACAAGACAACAATTCAAGCAAATCGTATTAAAGAAGTTTATTACAAAAGGAAATTATTACAATACTTAACTCTGGGAAATTCAGATGTGTCGCAAGCAAAGGGCGACAGAACCTACCAAAAGTCATATACAAATTTAAGAACACTGCACGGTTACACAAATGCATATCCGTCTGGTTTTATATTAAAAAACATACCGATAAAATACCCATAGCGTATGAGCCTTGATCTTAACAGATCCACTTAATATAAGCAGTACAACTATGTAGCAGCCTCATGTAAATGAACGACAGTAATCTAACAAAACCAATATCAAAAAGTTATGCCACCTTATATCGACTATATACTTATGTAGTCATAGAAGACCCTGTTCTGTGGTGTACGCGGCGATCACCGGACCAAAGCCAAGAAAACGTAAAACTAGGGGGGAGGAGGGGAGGGGAGGGGCCAATCCACCTAAAATAAGTAATTCTCCCCACATTCATAAAAGAGTTGACTGCGTTCCCATGGTTCACTGTTGCTTCAAAGGGCTCTAAAGGACCTTATCAAAAATACTAAAGAAATAATGGTCTGCAGATTCGAGTTGATCATTAAGCAATAAGTTAGGGTTTCTTTTTGTGTTTCTGTAAATTTGAATGTTTTCTACAATGTCTAGCTTTTTTCCTTTGGGGGCCCTATGTAAAAATTCAATCTCTCGGCGTATATCTAACACTTTATGCTAAGACGTCCGCATTTGGTCTCATTTGTGTGTTCTCGAAAAAGTGTAAAAAACGAGCTTCCTGTCTGCCCGACATAGAACCCTTCGCATTCGTCACATCGTAGCTTATAAACCGTCGTGCTTTTGTATTTATCTGCTTCGCTTTCTACAGTATGTCTAAGTCTCGACCGCAGGTTACTTTTTGTACTGAACGCGAATACCACGTTCGACTTACGGAACTGTCGTTCAATTTTATCTGATATCGGACCATTATAGGTCATAGGGACATATCTTTTCGGATTGGTTTTACTAGATAACTTGTTCTTATTTTTACTTCTTTTTACATTCTTATAAATAACGTCGACTATAGTTGGATCGTATCCATTATTATGTGCTATGTATTTCAATGTTGCTATTTGTTGCTTTATACTGTGTTGTTCCAGAGGGAGTTTTATAAGTCTATGAATCATCGAACAGAAGCACGCCTTTTTATATTTGGGCGACATGTTTGGGCGTTAATAATGTAGAGGACGGTTTCCTAAAAATGCTGAACTTATGGTGGCCGTTAACTAAATAATTTATGCAGCAGTTGCACTTAAGTTCAAGAGTAAAAATAATCTAATTACGCTCCCATTAAGGGCTGCAAGGTATATGTTAACGTCATTGAGGTCGTCTCGGATCAGGGCAATAATATCGTAAACATATTGTAAGTAGGCCGTTTAGGTTTTTATGTTGGTAACGCCACGTAGCGCTCTATATGAAAATCGCTGTGCTGTGCGCAGCCTGTGGCTGGTTTGCATTGTTGGAATATACGCAATTGTAGTGTTGGGCAGTTGACTGTGAACAGCGCGTAGCGTTGTGCAGTTGGAGGTGAGCCGCCAGCAGTGGTGGATGTGGGGAGAGAGATGGCAGAATTTTAAGAGCGGACGATCTGGACGTGTGTCCCCCAGATAGAGTAAATAATTTGTAAGACTGAATGTCATGAACTGATATGTATATATATATATATATATATATATATATATATATATATATATATATATATATATATATGACTTTTGAACTACTTTACTACTATGGTGATCCACAGGAGCACAATTACTATGGAGGTGTCTTACAGACCGCATTTTTCTATTTTATATATCAAACCAGAATTTTGCTGAATATATATATAATTTCTTGACTTCCAGTCATTCAATACACTTCTTAGAGATGGCCTTTGTAGAAATTTGATTTTTTTAAACACTGCAGTATTTTAAACACTTCGACAATTAAAACAAAGCGAAATCTGGAGTATATTTTTATTTTATGAGTTACGAAAATAACAGCAAATAGTTAGCTCTCTACTCACACATAGATTTTCATCAGAGGGATTATATTACAAATTGGCAATATAACTAGGTGACTTACGATTAATTGTGTGCAAAGTCAGCTTTCAGTTTACGACTCACTTTGCAATGTAGAGCGAATATTTAAGTCCATAAGTCTATGATGGAGAAACTTTGCCACCATTTTACTTCTAAAATTACAAGTAAAAACTAAATACTTGTTCTCATGTGCCACTGAATCATACTTCAGTCTATTTCCACCTGCAAACACTTCACGCAGACCTTCCTGGAACACCAAAAAAATGGGAACACCACGCTATTGACACGTATACTTTGTTTTCCTCTTCAGACGAGGAGGGCCAAAGGTGCACGTTTTTCAATTTTCGAATTCTTCTTTCGGTGTCTGAGGCTCATCTTGCAAGTGAAGACATCTGTCTCACATAACACACGTTGCACAGAAGGCCCAGCTTTCCCCGCCATGGAGAAACACTAGCATGCAATAAAAACGCGGCACCTAAACACTATGGTACCTCTGTGAGACCTCTCAAGGCTAATAATTACGAAACAAAGAGCAGCAACAGTGCAAGAATGCTGGCACGTGTAGCTTGACAGCCAATTGGGCTTTGGCCATTTGGCTTTGAAGGGGTGTGAGAAATATCTCGACACGCAAATTAGTAGCGGTCTGAGAGACCGTCGATAGTAGTTAAGGGTTAAGGCAAATACATTGCTTGTTGTGAAACTTCCTGGCAGATTAAAACTGTGTGCCTGACCGAGACTCGAACTCGGGACTTTCGCCTTTCGCGGGCAAGTGCTCTAGCATCTGAGCTACCGAAGCACGACTCACGCCCGGTACTCACAGCTTTACTTCTGCCAGCATCCGTCTCCTACCGTCCAAACTTTACAGAAGCTCAGGTGGTAGAGCACTTGCCCGCGAAAGGCAAAGGTCCCGAGTTCGAGTCTCGGTCGGGCACACAGTTTTAATCTGCCAGGAAGTTTCATATCAGCGCACACTCCGATGCAGAGTGAAAATCTCATTCTGGAAACATTGTTTGTTCTCTATCAAAATATTTCATTTGCTAACTATGCATGTCAGCAGTTAGTGCCTTCGGTAGTTAGAATCTTTTATTTAGCTGGCAATATTGGCGCTCACTGTGTTGCAGTAGTTGGAGTAACGAAGATATTTATGAGGTAAGTGATTCATGAAAGGTAAAGGTTATTGTTAGTCAGGGCCATTCTTTTGTAGGGTTTATTAAAAGTCAGATTGCGTTGCGCTAAAAATATTGTGTGTCAGTTTAGTGATGGTCAGAATAAGTAAAGAGAGTAATGTCTGAGTACGTTCAGTTTTGCTCAGCTGTTTGAAAAGCAAATAACGTAGACGGTTTTCCGGCACAGTCATTCATTAATTTTTCTAAGGGGACTTGTCAATATCTCTTGTAGTATATACCTCTTTCAAAGAGGTCAATGGGAAATGGAGAAAAGGCGCAAACCGGTTACGTAGATGGTGGCACAAACAGTGATAATACAGTGTCGTCACAAAAATCATGGGAGTGCTATATGCACGGCGGTAGCATCGTGTACACAGGGTATAAATGGGCAGTACGTTGGAGGAGCTTTCTACTCTCTCGATTCACGTGAAAAGGTGTCCGACGTGACTATGGCCTCACGACATTCCATTTCGGAAATCGTTAGGGAATTCAATATTCCGAGAACCCCAGTATCAAGAGTGTGCCGAGAATAAAAAATTGCAGGCATTACCCCTCACCACGGACAACGCAGCGGCCGAAGGCCTTCACTTAACGACCGAGAGCAACGGCATTTGCCTAGAGTTGTCAGTGCTAACAGACAAGCAACACTGGCTGAAATAACAGCCCAAATCAAAGGGGGCGGACGACGAACGTACCCATCTGGACAGTGTGACGAAATCTGGCGTTAATGAGCTGTGGCAGCAGACGACCGACGCTGGTGCTTTTTCTAACAGCACGACATCGCCTGCAGCGTCTCTCCAGGTTGGTTGGATTGGGGAAGGAGACCAGACAGCGTGGTCGTCGGTCTCATTGGATTAGGGAAGGATGGGGAAGGAAGTCGGCCGTGCCCTTTCAGAGGAACCATCCCGGCATTTGCCTAGAGTGATTTAGGGAAATCACGGAAAACCTAAATCAGGATGGCCGGACGCGGGATTGAACCGTCGTCCTTCCGAATGCGAGTCCAGCGTCTAACCACTGCGCCACCTCGCTCGGTGTCTCTCCTGGGCTCGTGACCAAATCGATTGGACGCTGGACGTCTGGAAAATCGTGGCCTGTTCAGGTGAGTCCCGATTTCAGTTGTTAATAGTTCGCAGTAGGGTTCGAATGTTGCACTGACCCCACGAACACAAACCAAGTTGTCATCAAGCCACTGTGCAAGACGGAGTGGCTCCGTAATGATGTACGCTGTGTTTACAAGGAATGGAGTGAGTCAAATGGTTCAAATGGCTCTGAGAACTATGGACTTAACATCTGAGCTCATCAGTCCACACAACTTAGAACTGCTTAAACCTAACTAACCTAAGGACATCGCACACATCCATGCCCGAGGCAGCACTCGAACATGCGACCGTATCGGACGCGCGGTTCCGGACTGAAGCGCCTAAAACCGCTCGGCCACACGGGCCGGCTGGACTGAGTCCTCTGGTCCAGTTGAACAGATCAGTGAGCGGAAATGGTTATGTTTGGCTAGTGGGATATCATTTTCAACCTTTCACTTACATCATGTTCCCAAGCAACGATGGAGTTTTTATGGATGATGGTTCAAATGGCTCAGAGCACTATGGGACTCAACTTCTGAGGTCATTAGTCCCCTACAACTTAGAACTAGTTAAACCTAACTAACCTAAGGACATCACACACATCCATGCCCAAGGCAGGATTCGAACCTGCGACCGTAGCGGTCTCGCAGTTCCAGACTGCAGCGCCTAGAACCGCACGGCCACTTCGGCCGGCTTTTATGGATGACAACGCGCGATGTCCATGACCGACAACTGTTCGCGAGTGGTCTGCACAACATTCAGGACAGTTCACACTTTCGCCATTACGGATCGCTATAGAGGCAGCATGTCTAAGTATTTCTGCAAGGGACTTTCAACGACTTGTTGAGTCCATACCATGTCGAGTTACTGCACTAGGCCGGGCAGGAGGAGGTCCGATAAGATACACTTCTGTCCATTAAAATTGCTACACCAAGAAGATGATGTACTACGCACGCGAAATTTAACCGACAGGAAGAAGATGCTGTGATATGCAAATGATTAGCTTTTCAGAGCACTCACACAAGGTTGGCGCCGGTGGCGACACCTACAACGTGCTGACATGAGGAAAGTTTCCAACCGATTTCTCATATACAAACAGCAGTTGACCGGCGTTGCCTGGTGAAACGTTGTTGCGATGCCTCGTGTAAGGAGGAGAAATGCGTACCATCACGTTTCCAACTTTGATAAAAATCGGATTGTAGCCTATCGCGATTGTCGTTTATCGTATCGCGACATTGCTGCTCGCGTTGGTCGAGATCCAATGACTGTTAGCAGAATATGCAATCGGTGGGCTCAGTAGGGTAATACGGAACGCCGTGCTGGATCCCAATGGCAGTCGAGATAACAGGCATCTTATCCGCATGGCTGTAACGGTTCGTGCAGCCACGTCTCGATCGCTGAGTCAACAGATGGAGACGTTCGCAAGACAACAACCATCTGCACGGACAGTTCGACGTCGTTTGCAGCAGCAGGGGCTATCAGCTCGGAGACCATGGCTGCGGTTACCCTTGACGCTGCATCACAGACAGGAGCGCCTGTGATGGTGTACTCGACGACAAACCTGGGTGTACGAATGGCGAAACATCGTTTTTTCGGATGAATCCAGGTTCTGTTTACAGCATCATGATGGTGACATCCGTATTTGGCCACATCGCGGCGAACGCACGTTGGAAGCGTGTATTCGTCATCGCCATACTGGCGTATCACCCGGCGTGATAGTATGAGGTGCCTTTGGTTACACGTCTCGGTCATCTCTTGTTCGCATTGACAGCACTTTGAACAGTGGGCGCTACATATCAGATGTGTTACGACCCGTGGCTCTACCATTCATTCGATCTCTACGAAATCCTACATTTCAGCAGGATAATACACGACCGAATGTTGCAGGACCTGTACGGGCCTTTCTGGTTGCAGAAAATGTCGGCTGCTGCCCTGGCCAGCACATTCTCCAAATTTCTCACCTTGAAAACGTCTGTTTCTTCTTGCTGTAGCAATTTTAATGGTCAGTAGTGTATTAGGAGCTACCCCATGACGTTCGTCACCACGGCAACGGTAGTGCACCAGGTGAGTGTATATGGTGGTGCTGTCAATCATACCAGGGCCCATTTTAAACCGGAATACGCCGGACTGACGGTCCCGCACCTCCCAGGGTCGGCTGACTTGTTTTTTCCTTTTCTTTTTGTTTAAAAAAATCTCAGCTATAGCTTGCTGCTGCGCTGGCACCACTGATCTTAACACTGGGTGACAAACATCATGGGATTGGCAGCGGTGTCGGCGAGGTACTGGGTGTCTGTCCCGTGTCACATCACTTTGTGTTTTTCCTAATTTCTCGGGAAGTCCGAACTGTACGTGACTCCGATAGGCCAGGAATACCTTCATCGTCATTCATCGCTAAATGCTTTATTAATTAATATTGGACAAACCTTCACCGTACAGTTACAACGAAACTGTTTCAACGTTGCGGCTGGCAGCAGTTGAAAACATGACGTCACGAAGACTACCGATTTGCGTCGCTATGTATCGAGCAGGACTAGGGGGCAAAATGCCACGGCGGTGGGGACAAAAGGTAACACCCTTTTTTCTATTTAACTTTGTGTTTTTATTGTACTGATTATAAGAAATTATCTTTTAATAACTTGTATTTCAGAACAGTATTTTATGAGAAATGATTTCTCTCTGGTAGATTTATCAGAAGTTTAAAAAAAATAGAAACTTGTGATTTTATGGCTGGTGGAGGGGACGGGAGCGGGTTGTATGTTTGAAGAAGTGATTTCGGCATCTAAAAGTTTAGAAATGAAGCGCTGAACTGACGCTCATACGTCGGGCATCGATGTACGTACACCGATGCAGGATGCTACGGTTGACTGTCATGTAATTGAGCAACCGACGAGGGAACCACGGACGGATGATAGTTGGAGAGCAAAGCCTTGATAACAAACGAGTTCGGCTTTGCGAGCAGTTAGTGCGATCGCTAATGGTTTCAATGCTATGTGCACTGTTATGGCAGAAATATTCCCCACTGTTACGATTCGGGAATTCGTAGCTTAAAACTGGCTAGAGGACAAATGTAAGGATGTAGAAGCATATATCAGTAGTGCTAAGATAGATGCTGCCTACAGAAAAAATCAAAGAAATCTTTGAAGAAAAGAGAACAGCCTGTTTGAATATCAAGATCTGATATGGAAAACCAGTCCTAAGCAAAGAAGGGAAAGCAGAAAGGTGGAAGGAGAATATAGAGGGCTTATACAAGGGAGGTGTATTTGAGAGCAATGTAATTTGAAATGGAAGAGGACGTACAAGAAGATGAGATGGGAGATATGATTCTGTGTGAAGAATTTGACAGACCACTGAAGGACTTCGGTCGAAACAAGGCCATGGGAGTAGACAACGTACCATTAGAACTACTGATAGCATTGGAAGAGCCAGCCATGACAAAACTGTACCATCTGGTGAATAAGATGTATAGGAGAGGTGAAATACCCTCGGACTTCAAGAAGAATATAATAATTCCAATCCGAAAGAAAGCAGATGTTGACAGATGTGAAAATTACGAAACTATCAGTATACTAAATCACAGCTGCAAAATACTAACGCGAATTCTGTACAGACGAATGGAAAAACTGGTGGAAGCCGGCCTCGGCGAAGATCAGTTTGGATTCCGTAGAAATGGTGGAACACGTGAGGCAATACTGACCCTACGACTTATCTTAGAAAATAGGTTAAGGAAAGGCAAGCCTACATTTCTAGCGTTTGTAGACTTAGAGAAAGCTTTTCACAATGTTGACTGGAATACTCTCTTTCAAATTCTAAAGGTGGCGGGGGTAAAATACAGGAAGCGAAAGGCTATTTACAATTTGTACAGAAACCAGATGGCAGTTATAAGAGTCGAGGGGGATCAAAGGGAAGCAGTGGTTGGGAAGGGAGTGAGACAGGGTTGTAGCCTATCCCCGATGTTATTCAATCTGTATTTTGAGCAAGCAGTAAAGGAAACGAAAAATTTGGAGTAGGAATTAAAATCCATGGAGAAGAAATAAAAGCTTTGAGGTTTACCGACGACATTGCAATCCTATCAGAGACAGCAAATGACCGGAAAGAGCAGCTGAACAGAATGGACAGAGTCTTGAAATGAGGATATAAGATGAACATCAACAATAGCAAAACGAGGATAATGGAATGTAGTCGAACTAGATCAGGTGGTGCTGAGGGAATTAGATTAGGAAATGAGACACTTAAAGTAGTAGATGAATTTCGCTGTTTGGGAAGCAAAATACCTGATAATAGTCGAAGGAGATAGGATATAAAATGCAGACTGGTAATGGCAAGAAAAGCGTTTCTGAGGAAGAAAACTTTGTTAACATCGAGTATAGATTTATGTGTCAGGAAGTCTTTTTTAAAAGTATTTGTATGGATTGTAGCCATGAATGGAAGTGACATATGGACGATAAACAAGAAGAGAATAGAAGCTTTTGAAATGTGGTGCTAGAGAAGAATGCTGAAGATTAGATGGGTAGATCACGTAACCAATGAGAAAGTAGTGAACAGAATTGGCAAGAAGAGAAATTTGTGGTGCAACGTGACTAGGAGAAGGGAGCGGTTGCTAGGACTCACTCTGAGGCATCAAGGGATCACCAACTTAGCATTGGAGAGAAGCGTGGAGGGTAAAAATCGTAGAGGGAGACCAAGAGATGAATGCACTAAGCAGATTCAGAAGCATGTAGGTTGCAGTTAGTTGCTCGGAGATAAAGAGGCTTGCACAGGATAGAGTAGCATGGAGAGCTGCATCAAACCAGTCCTCGGACTGAAGACAGCCACAACAACAACAGCTATAAAATTACGTAGTAGTAAAAAACATTTGTTATGATTTTACCCCTACGTTTCCATGAAAAATCTACGACGCATACAGAATTTGGTTTTATCGTCTACTTACGGAGAGTACGTTCCTGAAATTATGACCTGCATTTCTGGAATTCCTTGTACAAGTGGAAAGAATGATTCAAAGGTCGCTAGCGCCTCTGACGATTCCTAATCCCCATCACTAATATCGCTTTGCTGACCATAAGACGCTTCTTCAGTGGCGTCCCCAGCTCGACGCAGCCACACCGCCGACAGCAGGGAGTCTGCCGGGGCAAACTCCACCTAACAGGCTCGCCTCGATTCCTGCCTACGTCACCTCAGCACCCGGTGCGCCGCTAACAGGGTCGTTTAAAATTCGTCGCCATCGCCAACTACGCCGGGGAGCACGTCTCCCTATACAGGCGCACTTCTCTCTGTCTATATATACAACTACGACGAGGTGCAATTTTTTTCCGGACCGCCGGTGGAAAAAGTTTTAATGGGCGACTTTCTGGAGGCCGCGATATGCCCAGTTGTGACAATTGTTCGGCTCCCAACCACCCCCTCCCACAGGGGATGGTAGGCCTACGCTTCATTTTATTATTCCTTTCGCAGCGTCGCTCGTTGCCTCAATTTTTTTTTTCGTCCCGCGGCAGGGTGAATCTCACGCACGCCGAGTTCGTATTTTCCGCTCCTTCCACCCTCCCCTCCCCACCCCCCCACCACCGCCGCGGGGGGTAACAATTACCGGCGTGACGTTTCGGCGGGAGGTCTGGGCGACTTTTTCTGGTAGCCGTGCAGGGCGCGATCTTTTGTGCCCCGGAGCTGAGGCTGTGCGCAGACAGTAATTCTACCAATTACGAGGGCCGAGAGCGCACGCGGGGGGTTAGAGGGCAGTTTTTCCCTCTTCTTCCAGGGGGTGGCTGCGTGGCGCCAGGGTGAAAGGGTAGAGGGTAGCTACCACCGCCTGTCAAAGCCTGTGGACAGCCAGCCAACGCTGTCGCAACTTGTCAGAGCTGATCGCTGAATGCCTCCGGGGAAAGACGGCTCCGACGTATTTCGAGATTTCTTAGCTGTACGTAGTAGCGTTGTGATCAATATTGACTATTCCTTGTCCATGAATGTGATTAAAAAATTGTTATGTGCCAACACTGAACCTGGCGTAGAACCATCGGTCACGTTTCTCATTATGCCGAAATATTGGTAATGATGATAAGTACACACCGGATTATATGTATTCGTACATTCCATATGCATTTGCATATTGGGCTCCTTTTCACCGATTATTGCATATTTCAACTAAAAACTAGAGACGAACCATATTTTCGCTCTATGTTTACATTATTTTAAAAATTTAGAGGGATGGTCTCTAGCTCGGTCTCGTTTTGATGTCTCACAGACTGACCGCGACCTAGAACTGCATAGTAAAGTCATTACAGAATAGGAACAGAAACAGGCGGACAGAGTCAATTTAATCCCTTCCGCTGTCATACCGTACGCGTCGGCAACAATTAAACTACGCAAGCTTTTAGTCGCACGTCCATTGTTTCAGTTTAGCATTCTATTTACTTGTACACATTTGAAAGTGTTTACGACGGGTAGTGTGTAACGTGTTGTGCGCCATGGTGCCAGAAAAAGGATAGCTGAACATTTACCTGGAACATTTACATATGGCGGAATTGTTTTATATTGTCGAGAAAAACGTTCCGTGCAAAAAAATGATTCAGGTAGGCCAGTACATCAAGATAAGTCTTCATATCGGAGGCCGGTATAACACAATCAAATTTCTTTGTCACAGATCTGATCAAAGCTGTGATCAAGTATTCTGTCAAATATATTTGAGAAAGATCTTTGACGTGGCGCTAAGAAGGGGTATTACACTGTCATTATATTTTTCGTCAAAATTCAAGATGGCTGACAACAACAATTTGTTACTAACCGCAGCAGTTGCATGTACCACAATTGCACATGCAGAAGAGAAGCGGGGAGAGGGGGGGGGGGGGGGGGCAGGAAACGTACCTGCGTGAAGTCGTGGGTTTTACGACGAGACGATGAAAGCCTTCAACAAAACTTGTTACGTGAGTTTGTAGTGGAGAATGTCAAGTCGTACATACTTAAGAATGGATGAGCATACATTTCTGTATGTGCTCAATGACGCGTATCCTCGTATCACAAAGCACAGCACTCACTTAAGAACTGCTGTATCTGCAGAAGACAGGCTCACTGTAACACTCCGATTCCTCGCTACAGGAGAGTGTTAGGTCAGGTCAGGTCAGGTCAGGTCTCCAAACTTCTTAATCTATTTTTATATTCAGGGTGCCTCACGTTGTAAAGCGCCCCATCAGCTTCAAACACCTATATTAATTTTATGGTTGTCGGTACACACCAATTGTATTTACCGGCAATGTTTATAAAAACACTACAGACGACATAACGCTACAGCGATGCTAGCGCTCCACGTGGTAACATGTCACATTGCAGTGAACAGAAGACAAGCGGCTTCTTTGATCAAATCTACAGCGAGGCCCTAGATTTGATCAAATATTTGACGACATTTGACTCAGTTCCCTATTACACCATGAAATTTCTTTGACAAAGGTATTTGGCAAAGATATTGGAAAAAGAAATACCAGTCGCAGGAATGCAGAAGAAAGACCACGGCAATAACTTTTGACCATAGCAAATTACAGTAGCAGGTATTTGTCCAAAGGTAACCAAAAAAGTCCTTTTAACATTGACCTATGTCAAGCATTCATTGCAAGCAATATTCCTCTTCACAGACCTTTTCCTCAAAGGCTTCCTGCGCAAATATAGCTTAATTCAAAATATACCAGATAAATCAACATTGCGGAAAAATTACATACCGACAATTTTCGTAAATGTTCTGGAACAAATACGCAATGAACTAAAGGACAGTACTATCTGGACTTCAGTTGACGAAACTGGAGACACTTGCGGTCGTCACACAGCAAATTTAATTGTTCGTGCTTTAAAAGAGGAGCCTTCTTCTTCCTATTTAGCGGCCTGCAAAGAACTTGAAAGAGTAAATCAGTCCACCATCGCCAGATTTGTGAATGAGGGAATTACATAAATATTTCCAGAATTTTCTGCAGATGAATGGGTGTATGTGCTTATTTCAGGCGCTGCAACCTATATGATCAAAGCAGGAAAAGCTCTCCAAGTATTTTATCCCAATTTCATTCATGTGACGTGCTTTGCTAATGGAGTGCATAGCTTTGCTGAAGAAGTACGTTCCACGTTTGTAAATGTAAGTAAATTGATTTTATCTACAAAGAAAATGTTTCTAAAGACTCCTACTCGCATCAAGACCTACAAAGAAAAACTACCAAATGCGCCGTTCTACATTTACATCTACATTCATACTCCGCAAGCCACCCAACGGTGTGTGGCGAAGGGCACCATTGAGAGCAACATGATATGTTCTGTTTGCTAAAATCTCTTCAATCGTACCACACAGCTGGTCTGATATTCCATAGGGTCTTACTTTGTTTATCAGGCGACAGTGAGGAACTGTATCAAACGCTTTCCGGAAGTCGAGGAAAATGGCGTCTACCTGGGAGCCTGTATCGAATATTTTCTGGGTCTCATGAACATATAAAGCGAGTTGGATCTCACACGATTTCTGTTTCCGGAATCCATGTTGATTCCTACAGAGTACTTTCTGGGTTTCCAGGAATGACATGATACGCGAGCAGAAAACATGTTCTAAAATTCTACAACAGATCGATGCCAGGATATAGACCTATAGTTTTTCGCATCTGCTCGACGACCCTTCTTGAAAACTGGAACTACCTGCGCTCTTTTCCAATCATTTGGAACTTGCGATACACGGCTGTTAGAAGCGGGCAAGTTCTTCCGCGTGCTATGTGTAGAATCGAATTGGTATCCCGTCAGGTAAAATGCACTTTCTTCCTCTGTTGAGTGATTTCAGTTGCTTTTCAATTCCTTGGACACTTATTTCTATGTCAGCCGTTTTTTCGTTCGTGCGAGGATTTATAGAAGGAACTGCAGTGCGGTCTTCCTCTGTGAAACAGCTTTGGAGAAAGGTGTTTAGTATTTCAGCTTTACGTGTCATCCTCTGTTTCAATGCCATTATCATCCCAGAGTGTCTGGATATGCTGTTTCGATCCACTTACTTTTTTAACGTAAGACCAGAACTTCCTAGGATTTTCTGTAAAATCGGTACATAGAATTTTACTTTCGAGTTCACTGAACGCTTCACGCATAGCGCTCCTTACACTAACTTTGACATCGTTTACCTCCCGAACCAGTGGTAACTTGTTGGGGTACGTGGGTCGAAGCTGTGTCGGTTTACAATGAACATTTAGAGGCCGTTACAGAGGTAGTAAACGACTTTGATAGTGTAGAGGCTTTGGCAGTTTGCGAGTGCAAGGAAGCTTTTTATTATTCCGGTATTAAAAAAGACATTGCTGTGATTAGCACTCATTTTCCGCATAAACCTGCAATTATTAAAAAACTTGAAACTCAAGGTTTAGCTTCAAATGAATCTAATCAATTAATGAATAAAATTATTCTAGTGATCTCATTGCCGGAGGTATTCCCAATAAAACTTAAAGGAAAATTTGAAAACATTTTAAACCATAACCCAAACCTCACTCTTGCACCAATTTGATAGTTTTATTAATGGGATGGGTGATATTTTACCAGAAACGGTAAGTGGCTACATTGCACCAAAATTCAAATACTGCCCAGTTACCTCAGTTGATGCCAGAACGGTCCCTTTCGGCATATAAAAATGTTTTGAGTGATCGGAGACACAATTTTACTACCGAATATTTGGAACAGTATTTCGTCGTTTATGTTTACAATCATAGAAAAATGTAAAATAAATTGTGAACGATGCTTTGGTCCAATAGTGTTAACTAAAACTTAATGCTGTTCAAGAAATTCATGATTGTTCGTTGTGTTTTAAATAAAATATTACGGAGTGTTTGATCGTGCCACTCTCAGTGCGATATATCTCCAAGTTTGTTCTGTAAATATCGATTTTTCGTTGCGACTCATTCGCATCGCATCCACTTGTTACCGACAACAATACGAAAGAAGGAACAATTCTTGTAACACGGTACGCGTCTGCGTTTTGCAAGTTTTTAGAAAATAATCCCAAAAAGGCCCCCTTGATAACCTCTACCAGAAAGTATTCAGAGAATGATATTAGCGTTCTAAATGTACCGATTTTTGGCGTGGCCGGCGCTCTTCCTCGTAATTGATTAGCACAGGTTCGACTTTGAGGTATAATGCACGCTGTAACTACCATGTTTTTTATTATTTGATCTTGCATATTTCGACACTTTTCATGTTTTTTTCTAGAATTATTCATGCAGATTTGCATGCATATTTTAAGTGTTTTATGATACATATAATCCAGTCTCCAATGATAAGCAAATGAGTGGATAGAAAAAGAGGAAATCTGGCGAGCAGGAATTTCGAGTATAACGACAAAGAATGGAATAGGTTCTTGTGAATGCAAGATGATATTTTGGAGAATTCGAAGTATGGGTGGAAAACTCCCACGGGTCAAAACCTATACCGGTAGTATAGTTCTTCATAACCGACATGTTTTGGTATTTGTTAGATCTCGATTATAAGAGGTGTTTTAATTTTTTGCTAATAATCGGGTAAAAAGTACAGGTTAGCCATAGCAGCAGTGCTAAAATATTTCGTTTTCATAATTTTTATTGGTAATGAGGAAGTCATTTCTGAAAGTATTTGTACGGAGTGTAGCCATGTATGGAAGTGAAACATGGACAATAAATAGTTTGGACAAGAAGAGAATAGAAGCTTTCGAAATGTGGTGCTACAGAAGAATGCTGAAGGTTAGATGGGTAGATCACATAACTAACGAGGAAGTATTGAATAGGATTGGGGAGAAGAGAACTTTGTGGCACAACTTGACGAGAAGAACGGATCTGTTGGTAGGACATGTTCTGAGGCATCAAGGGATCACCAATTCAGTATTGGAGGGCAGCGTGGAGGGTAAAAATCGTAGAGGGAGACCAAGAGATGAATACACTAAGCAAATTCAGAAGGATGTAGGTTGCAGTAGGTACTGGGAGATGAAGAGGCTTGCACAGGTTAGAGTGGCATGGAGAGCTGCATCAAACCAGTCTCAGGACTGAAGACCACAACAACAACAATATTTGCATTGCTTTTAAATATTGCGTTAATATATAAAACGGGGAAAGCGACCAGTGTTGTTTTAACGACAATGCCAAGAGAAACGAGCAACAAACACGTCACATAAGAATTGGTAAGCACTGTTAAAACAATAACGTAATTGTTATTGTATGGCGTGGTCTGCTAGATGGTATGCGTGTAAAGGCAATGTGGAAGCCTTGTCCAGTCTGGTCTAAGCACTTGTTTCTCACTGTCGTCGTAGCCACGCGTGTTGAATTACAGAATGGCACCACACCTGGTGTGGAAGTATTTTGCGAAGTACGGCATCAATAACGTACAATGCTCCGTTGGCTCTGAGAAATTACGAACGAGAGAAGCCAAAACAAATTGCTGCCGTAATAAAAGGAGAAAACTTAAAAGTTAATAACTCGTTCATGGTTACAATAAAAATAGAAAGTAGCTAATCTGTTGCCTGTGTCTGCATAGCATACCTTTATTTGCTTGCAGCACTTGAAAACGGACAAATCAACGTGAAAATAGAGCTCATCAATCTCTGTTTTGAAAAATGGTTCAAATGGCTCTCAGCACTATGGGACTTAACATCTCAGGTCATCAGTCCCCAAGACTTAGAACTACTTAAACCTAACTAACCTAAGGACCTCACACACATCCACGCCCGAGGCAGGATTCGAACCCGCGACCGTAGCACCAGCGCGGGTCCGGACTGAAGCGCCTAGAACCGCTCGGTCACATCGGCCGGCCTCTGTTTTCACTCTTTAACACTGACTATTCCTACTGTTCGAATTGTGCTATGATACCCGATAGCACCATGATTTCTAGCAGAATTTCAAAAAATTAGAATCAGTAGGCTAATACGGGGAATTTTTTGCAGTAGTCAGCCACTTAGCACTTACAGAGGACTGTGTACAGACTAAGTTTTCTGTTATTTGCCTATTTAAATAATTTGATTCTGTGTATCTTGAAACTGAGGAACTCAAAATTTCTCACTCTGTGTTCGATTTCTATTTTCGCTCCGGGGAATAGTAGGAATAGAAAATCGAAAGTTGGTTATTTTGAGAAACCAGTTATTAATCAGCATTCAACGCAAGGGGCGGTAATTCCTTCGGCCGGCTGCTACTATTCTGTAACAAATGGTGCAGAATGCCACAAAATATTGTTTTCGGACGGCGGGCGCATTTACAGGTCCACGATGAGTGTGGTGCCCAATATAGCGATTCATCTGTGATCAGATGTGGTTGGCAGGGAACCCTGACCCCAAGTCTGCGCCGGCTTTTGCAGCCCAGTATCTGGAGACGTCCAGTACTGGATTCCTGTCAAGGCGTAGTTCGTCAAGCGTAGATCTCGTGGGGCAGATGGGAAGATATCTCATGTTCTTCCTGGCACGATACTATATATCTGAATTCACCATTGCATGTCTTTGACCTTCACCACAGTCGTATTTGTTGTCTGCGTTGTCTTTGTGGCCCCATTTCATTAAATTTGTGTCCGCCCCTGGTAGCTGAATGGTCAGCGCGACGAAATGTCATACCTAACGGCCGGCGTTCGATTTCCGGCTGGGTCGGAGATTTTCTCCCCTCAGGGACTGGGTGTTGTGTTGTCCTTATCATCATCATGTCATCCCCATCATCAATTCGCGGAAGTGGCGTCAACTCGAAAGACTTGCACCAGGCGAACGGTCTCCCCGACGGGAGGCCCTATCCACACGGCATTTCCATTTCCATTAAATTTGTTTTGCCTAGCGCTAAACTCGTTGTAGCGATTCAGTGTTCTCCAGATAGTGCAGCTAAATGTATAGCTGCCGGGAATCTCTTGTTAGGCATAATAGTCCTTCAGGGGCTCTTTCCACTCAGTACGCCGGCCGCGGTGGTCTCGCGGTTCTAGGCGCGCAGTCCGGAACCGTGCGACTGCTACGGTCGCAGGTTCGAATCCTGCTTCGGGCATGGATGTGTGTGATGTCCTTAGGTTAGTCAGGTTTAAGTAGTTCTAAGTTCTAGGGGACTAATGACCACAGCAGTTGAGTCCCATAGTGCTGAGAGCCATTTGAACCCAAGTCTGCCTGTGCCCATGTTACTGTGCTCTCCAACATTGGGCAAATATCAAATGTGAATGCCCGACAAATCACGAAACTGCACGATTCGACCAAGCGGCCGATCTGAGACTCAGAACGAGAGCTCTCTCAGATTCTGCTATATGCTGATAACGCCGTCTCCAACTAGTACGTGGGGTCCCCGTGTCGTTCGCAATGATCACTCAACATTTGGCACTGTTTACGCTCGTTATAAACACGAGAGCAACAGTTGTGCACTCTGGCTGCCGTTCCACCTGCCGTGGAGAACTGCAACTCTTAATCCTTTGCATACACGCCGCTGGTCTGTACGTGTACGAAGTTACATTGACATCCGGCTGTGTCTTCTGGGTGCTTCCCTGTTTATGTCGAGCAGTTTCCTTTAAGGTACAGGGTGATTCAAAAAGAATACCACAACTTTAGGAATTTAAAACTGTGCAACGACAAAAGCCAGAGCTAAGCACTATCTGTCGGCGAATTAAGGGAGCTATAAAGTTTCATTTAGTTGTACATTTGTTCGCTTGAGGCGCTGTTGACTAGGCGTCAGCGTCAGTTGATGCTAAGATGGCAACCGCTCAACAGAAAGCTTTTCGTGTTATTGAGTACGGCAGAAGTGAATCGACGACAGTTGTTCAGCGTGCATTTCGAACGAAGTATGGTGTATGCAGGGAAACAACTCAGTATGAACGTGACTCGCCTAAGGTGAACGTTTTCTGTGCCATTTCAGCCAATAAAGTTTTTGGTCCCTTTTTCTTCGAAGGTGCTACTGTAACTGGACTACAGTATCTGGAGATGTTAGAGAATTGGTTGTTCCCTCAGCTCGAACAAGAAGCACAACAATTCATATTTCAGCAGGATGGAGCGCCACCACATTGGCACTTATCTGTCCGTAACCACCTGAACGTCAACTACCCGAGGCGATGGATCGGCCGCCAGGCAGCCCGTGACAGAGCACTTCATTACTGGCCTCCAAGAAGCCCTGATCTTACCCCCTGCGATTTTTTCTCATGGGGGTATGTTAAGGATACGGTGTTTCGGCCACCTCTCCCAGCCACCATTGACGATTTGAAACGACAAATAACAGCAGCTATCCAAACTGTTAAGCCTGATATGCTACAGAGAGTGTGGAACGAGTTGGAGTATCGGGTGATATTGCTAGAGTGTCTGGAGGAGGCCATATTGAACATCTCTGAACTTGTTTTTGAATGAAAAAAAAACCTTTTTAAATACTCTTTGTAATGATGTATAACAGAAGGTTATATTATGTTTCTTTCATTAAATACACATTTTTAAAGTTGTGGTATTCTTTTTGAATTACCCTGTATAAACGAGCAGACAGGATAGGTAGACGGACTGCGCATGAACTAAACAGGTTCGCTAAAGCAAAGCAGACTCTGAGCGGACAAGGCCAATCAATTTTTCTTGTAAGTAGGCTGTTTAGGTTTTTATATTGGTAACTCCACGTACCGCTCTGTATGAGAATCACTGGCTGTGCTGTGTGCAGTCAGTGGCTAGTTTGCATCGTTGTCTGCCATTGTAGTGTTGGGCAGCTGGATGTTAACAGCGCGTAGCGTTGCGCAGTTGGAGGTGAGCCGCCAGCAGTGGTGGATGTGGGGGAAGTGCGATGGCGGATTTTTGAGAATGGATAATCTGGAGGTGTGTCCATCAGAAACAGTACATTTGTAAGAATGGATGTCATGAACTGCTACATATATTATGACTATTAAGGTAAATACATTGTTTGTTCTCCGTTAAAATCTTTCCTTTCCTAACTATGCCTATCAGTAGTTAGTGCCTTCCGTAGTTTGAATATTTTATTTAGCTGGCAGTAGTGGCGCTCGCAGTATTGCAGTAGTTCGAGTAACGAAGATTTTTGTGAGGTAAGTGATTTGTGAAAGGTATAGGCTAATGTTAGTGAGGGCCATTCTTTTGTAGGGATTATTGAAAGTGAGATTGCGTTGCGCTAAAAAAAATATTGTGTGTCAGTTTAAGCACAGTCATATATAATTTTTCTAAGGGGACGTTTCATATGTCGACCCTTAGCCGAGGATACCTCACTGGAATCTTCTGGTTTTTCTTGTAGTTTGTGTAATTAGTGTAGCTATTGTTTATTGCTAGCGCGTTATTGTAGAGAGAATCTCCTTTGTAGTTGCAGTCTTTCATTGTTGTACAGTAAAACAGTTGTGGCATGCATGTAGATTTGCAGCAAGCATTTCGCAGCTGCGCTTGCAATTAACTAGATATTATTTTCAGTGCTATGTTAATGAGTTCTCTTATTTTTACTCTTCAAATTGGGTTTTTTTGTGTCATCGTGTGAAATATTGTGACAATAATGGCGTGTGAAAAACGTGACAGTAGGCTCCAAAGTAAACTGAGAAATAATAGTGACGACGAGCGTAGCTTATCAGCACAGCAATTCATTAATTTTTCTAAAGGGGGCGTTTCATTCTTTTCCTGCCGACCGCAGATGTAAGTTTGTTCAACCGTTGCAGAAAATTTATAGTCGAAGGCTACATATATCTGAACTGTCCAACCAGTGCTCAGACACATTTCACTGTAGGTATTGCGCCACTTTGCCCAGAACTGAAAGTCACTCCTGATGGTTATTTCGACTTCGACTGCTGAACGTAAGCAGGATATTGACGTAAAAACAGCAACCTTCACACATTCCTGTTTTGTTGCTGTGTCTACCGAAGATACGGTGCATGGTCATAGCCCCAAAGGGCACCTCACGGCAAGACGAGTCTCCAGTCTGGAACTACGCTGTTGTGTAACATAATGGAACACCTACAGTTGTCCTTACGATGTTATTTATTGCACAATGTGATCAGAAGTATTCCGAACACCTGGCTGAAGATGACCTACAAGTTCGTGGCACCCTCCATCGGTAATGCTGGAATTCAGTATGGTGTTGGTGCACTTTTAGACTTGATAACAGCTTCCACTCTCGCAGTCATACGTTCAATCAGTTGCTGGAAGGTTTCTTGCTGAATGTTAGCCCATTCTTCACGGAGTGCTGCACTGGGAAGAGGTAACGATGACGGTCTGTGAGACCTGGCACGAAGTCGGCGTTCCAAAATAACGCAGAGGTGTTCTGTAGCATTCACGTCAGGCCTCAATGCAGGCCAGTCCATTACAGGGATGTTATTGTCGTGTAACCAGTCTGTCACAGGCCGTGCATTATGAACAGGTGCTCGATCGTGTTGAAAGAGGACAGTCCCCATTCTCTTATTTTTCTTCAACAGTGGGAAGCAAGGAGGTGCTTAAAACATCAGTGTAGACCTGTGCTGTAATAGTGCAACTCAAAACAGCAAGGGGTGCAAGGCCCCTCCATAAAAAAACACGACCACACCATAACACCAGCGTCTCGAAATTTTATTGTTGGCACTACACACGCTGGCAGACGACCTTACCCACACCCTGCCATCGAATCGCCACATAGTGTACCGTGATTCATCACTCCACACAACGTTCTTCCACTGCTCCTTACACCGAGCGAGGCGTCGTTCGGCATTTACAGGCGCGATGTATGTGGCTTATGAGCAGCCGCTCGACTTTGAAATCCAAGTTTTCTCACCCCCCACCTAACTGTCATAGTACTTGCAGCGCATCCTGATGCAGTTTGGAATTCCTGTGTGATGATCTGGACAGATGTCTGCCTATTACACATTATGATCCTCTTCAACTGTCGGCTGTCTCTGACAGTCGACAGACGAGGTCGGCCTGTACGCTTTTGTGCTGTACGTGTCACTTCACGTTTCCTCTCCACTATCACATCGGAAATAGTGCACCTAGGTATGTTTATGATTGTGGAAATCTCGCTAAAGACGTATGACACAAGTGACAGCCAATCACCTGGCCATGTTCAAAGTCCGTGAATTCCGTGGAGTGCCCCATTCTGCTCTCTGACGATGTCTAATGGCTGCAGAGGTCGCTGATATGGAGTACCTGGTAGAAGGTGACAGCACAACGCATCGAATATGAAAAACGTAAGTTTTTGGTGGTCTCCGAATACTTCTGATCACATAGTGTATATTGCTACCAGTTTCCGTGCTTCGGGTCTTAACTGATGCTGAGGGGCTTAACTCCAATCGTATCATCGGTGGCTAACATGAACTGCTTTTTGCAGATTACCTGTAACAAAGATGTTTTGTCTCCGTCCATCTACTGTCAACTGACAGGCTCGATAAGGTCACCGATATTACAGGAACAAACATCATAAACAAGACACAAATGAAACAATGGCGGATTCAAACATGGCAGAGGCAGTGGTAGCCATCCGACAAGGGTCGCTGAGTCACTAATTCTTTCCTCACGTACGCGGATGATTACAACTGAAGCATGTCGACCCAAGGCGGGGGATGGTCCATTTCCTGACAGGCCACGAGCCGTACAGTTACACTTAAACCGCATGGGACTAACTAACAATGAAATGTGCTTTTATGGAGAAACCGGGACAACAAAACTTGTGGCAGTGCTATGCAACACGCTAGCACAAGTGAGCCCTATACAGAACGACAGTGGCTTCGCCAGAACAATACATGATCCGGATGATTAAAAACAATAAATAGCGTAGACGATATTGTATCAAATACACTGCATGAAGAATAGAAGCACGAAAACCCATATGGGAGGTGTGGTGTCACCGCCAGACACCACACTTGCTAGGTGGTAGCCTTTAAATCGGCCGCGGTCCGTTAGTATACTTCGGACCCGCGTGTCGCCACTATCAATGATTGCAGACCTAGCGCCGCCACACGGCAGGTCTAGAAAGAATTCCTAGCACTCGCTCCAGTTGTACAGCCGACTTTGCTAGCGATGGTCCACTGACAAATTACGCTCTCATTTGCCGAGACGATAGGTAGCATAGCCTTCAGCTACGTTATTTGCTACGACCTAGCAAGGCGCCAGTATCCGCACTATTGATATTGTGAATCATGTACCATCAAGAGCGACGTTCTCCATTAATGGATTAAAGTTAAGTATTCCACCAGCTACGTCCGTTTCTCTCAATTCTAATTCCCTTGTCATGTTCCAGACCTCACGCCAGCCTGCGTGAGCTAAAACGCGGTTGGCTCTCCTGCCAACCACAACAGCTGCAGACAAGCACAAACAACACAACGAACCACGAGCACAGATTCAGAAACCGAGGAGGCAACCAACACACTGTGAACAAGACTCAAAAGGTATCAACACGTAAGGGACCCGAACCAACAACGCATGAAACTGCATGACACTGCATGCCATAACACAGTCACAAACAACAGTCAGTAAGAATCATAAGACAAACAAACTTCTACACCACGTACCAAGACTCTAATAATACGGTAACCTCGCTAGGGAGGAGAAGGCTCGAAGAACTTTTATTCTGAAACTTCTCCTCCCCATCGACAGATTGCATGTTGTTTATGCACATAAGCAATAATTTATTATTCGTCTAATGTAAGGAAAAAATCAATGAGCTTTATATATCAAATGTATTTTGTGTATAAAATATGCATAAAACTAAAAATGTAATGTATTAATTTATTTAAGGAATACTGCACTCAAAAAGCAAAGCTATTTCTAATAACAAATTTTCAACCATAACTGTATTCTTCACGTATTCCATGTATCAAATGCCCAGTCAGTATTTAATGTGTATAACACCAGATGTATACATCTAAGATATCACATAGAATGTAGAACTACCAACAACAAGGCAAACAAACAACTACTGAATAGACATGAAGTGTCATGACATGCAACAATAGAGACAAAACAACAAATGTACATAAACACACCATTTGAGATGAGAAAAACTCGAGGTTCTACCGAGACCTTCTCGCCGAAGTAGTTAGAAATAGGCTACTATCAACCAAGAAGCCATTTAGACTAAATTACACATGCAAATGTGGTATAAAACACATTGAAACTTATTTTTACCGCACTTTCTGTATTACATATTTTTTTCTGTGGCAATTTAGTTATGGAAATTTTATTCTTCTCAACTAGGCAGAAACAGATTATATAGAACCACTTTAACGATTATTAAACAGTCAATTCTCTGTAACCTTAGATAAATGTTTTATATATTACGTTCCTTATATTTCGTAAAAAACCATTAGCACCTGAAGCATCCGACCCATCTTTCACTTGAAGGCGGTGAGTTACTCTGTACTGTCAATGAAATAAATAAATTAAAGTTCTTGGTTAGAGACACAACATCACTGTTACAGGTAGTCTGGACTGGATTTCACACCCTCGGCGTCAGCTTAGGACTGAAGATGATGAAGTGAAGTACCAAAACTGGTAGCTATATAGTAAATAACATCGTCAAGGTCAGCTGTAGCTGTTCCATTTTATTATATAAGTGAACCGCCGAAGTACCTCAAACCTCCAATCAATGCCTTCTGTACAAAACCTACATTGTTACGGTCTGACGCCACGGAGGACGCACGAAACACAGACTGTCTCACGCTTCCGCCCGATGTCGCGCAAATAATTCTCTAGTGAACATCCATGAGCCAACCACGCGAGTAAGCAGACGCACAACTCTCAGCATCACCATCGCCTGAAGGCAGCATCAGGACATGGGTGCCGTCGTTGTCGGTAGAAACCGACTGGGCGTTCTACTAGTTAACTAGGCATCGTCTGGAATCAGGGACTAGACCATTATTCAAAGTCAGTGAACTTTTACTCACATTGCCTCGTCTCGTTTTTATAGTAAAGTAATGAGTGTAATATTTCCTTTAACAAATTGTTGTAAATTGTATTGCTCACCTTCTTTTTGTAACTTTTACCTGCCTTTGAGGATGCTGTTCATTTTTAGTACGGCTGAGAGCCACCTCAGTCGTAGCAACTACTTTTGGTGATAGAGGGTTCTCTTTCTGCCACATTTGTGTTGAGCGCCAAGCGTCTTTGGTGAACAGAATGATTATCTTAAACGAGAACATCCACTTACGCCTCCCACTCCTTTTTCTAGCACAAACTGCCGCTCTAGTCCATGGCTCTCCCAGAAATATTGTTTTTGCTACTTCTCCAATAGCTGATGATGGACACTATTTACAATAAAAGTTGCTGGTTAGATAGAATTACGAGAAGACGCTTCTCTGTTTTACGTTCAAAGAAATTTCGGGCCTGCAGCTGGTCTTTGTTTAACACATCCCACTGTATTTCGACTAGGAACCTGCTAACCATCTTAAGATGAGCCATCGAAGACTGCCAAAGACTTTATTGTGTGTGAGTGTGTGTGTGTGTGTGTGTGTGTGTGTGTGTGTGTGTGTGTGTGTGTGTGTGTGTCTAACTGAAGTCTTACCGTCGTTAGCGATCTACGCTTTTGGGGTGGAAAGTAAAAGGAAATATTCTAGAGTGAAAAGTAAAAGGAAATTTGCTCTTGATTACAGTACTTTCAGAGGAGGCTGGGCACTCAGTAGGTCCTTTCCACCTCCGGATTAGTAAAAGTAAATTAATAAAACATTGAATTACAAGGGATACACAATGGCAGGACAAAAGAAGGTGAATGGTACTCTCAGTTACTGCGTGACAAACACCTGAAGAAATGTGTTAACGAGTACACCTAAGTTTTTGGTGAAGCATGTACAATAGATTCCTTATATCAGCAAGAGCAGATACTCCAAAGAGGCCTCCTGGTAGGGAGAATTTGAATGTCCTTTTTAAAACATCTGAATTCGATCCAACGGAACATTTGTTTTACGATGGTGGTGGAACAGGATGATTGCCTTCCCTTTCTTGGCGTTTTGGTTTGAAGGAAGGTTGATGGATCATTGGGACAAGCAGTCTACCAGAAACGTACTCACACTGACTTATATTTACAGCCTGATAGTTGTCATCATTCAGCTCAACGTGAAGGGGTACTTCGTACCTTGGTACACAGTACACATGTATTTTCCGACACTGAGATTTTCCCAGCTGAGCTGGCCCATCTTGAAGCTACATTTCGTCAGAATGGTTACAGTGAAAGACAGACTGAACGTGCGTTGCGCTATCGACCAGCTGGGCATCGGGTGACTGATGATAATATTGAATCGACACCGAAGGCTACTGCCTTTTTGCCTTTCGCAGCTACCCACACCACGTGATTAAGAAACTTTTAATAATAAAACGTCGCGCGAGTAACGACAACGCTCACACTGGAACTTCCAACAAGATCGGTCGTATTTTACGGAAATACGACGTAAAATGTATTTCCCGACCATCTAAAATTAGAGTGCTTTTGGGTTCTGTTAAGGATGATCTTGGTTTTAGTAAGGTGGGTGTATATCGCATTCCTTGTAGCTGTGGCATGGCACACATTGGTCAGACTATCAGGATCGTGGAGCACCGATGTACTGAGCACAAACGGCACACACGATTATAGCAGCCAAGTAGAGCTACTATTGCCGAACATTGTTTGGATACTGGTCACCCTATGTTGTATAACAATACTGGGGTATTGGGATGCTAGTCCAGCTATTAGGAGAGTGTTACTGAGGAAGCTGTTGAGATTAAATTAGCGAGCAACCTTCTAAACAGGGATGGAGGTTTTTGTTTAAATTCTGCTTGGAATCCGACTATCTCCCTTGTCAAAAAACAGAGGGACAGAGTCAATGTTACCTCAAGTGCTAGTTCGCAGTCTTTCAGTATCGATACCTCTGACTTCGGTCATCTTTGGAGGCTCGAGTGTTCAGTGTGTGTATGTTATCTTTCCTGAATTACTCCAAGAACCGAAGTTTTAAAATTGTTTGTTCATCGCCTGTCCGTTGCAGTTTGTGACTCGAAAATGGCGGGGTGTGCTTCCGCCGAAATATCGGCTGTCGCTATAAACATTACGTGGCTGAATTCCTGTGTCTGAAAATTCTATATACCAGGGGAAACTCATGTCTCACAAGCATAAACTCATTGGAACAGGGAATCCCTCATGGGTCGGTATTAACGGCGACATTGTTCATAATTTGTGTCAACGACATACCTCTGTTACCCAACGTAGTATTGGCTCAATATGCAGACGACACCACCTTACTAGCAATAGTAGTAGAACGACCGCTGCGAACAAGAGGAAGCAAAAACAGCTAAATACAATAGATGAACGGCTACGCGAAAACGATGTGAAACTAAACGCAGAAGAAAACCAAGCAGTAATGTTTACGAGGAAGAGGTCAAAAGTACGAGACAGATTACTAATTAATGAAACACATATATATTGGACAAATCGGACCAAATATGTAGGAGTAATGTTGGACAATAAGCTGACCTTTAAAACACACGTCATATGTAAGAAGGAGAAAATGATAAGGCTAGTGTATACACTAGAACCACTTTTGACAATCACTGACATGGAAATCCGAACAAATTACTACTGTATGAAATAACAATTTTACCAGCTCTCTTGTACGGTTGTTGAACTTGGGAGACAACTTGCAACGCAAACCAGTAAGCGCTGCAAAGAGTCTAAAACCGAAGTTTCAGAATAATGTCAAAGCCCCTCGGTGGACTAGAATAAACGACTTAAATGTTGAACTCAATATGCCAACAGTCACGCAACAAATACAGGAAAAAACCTCGAAAACTGTTGGAAAAAATGGACCGATTAAGAAATACAGCCAAACACCTAAAATATCCTGGAACAGTCGAACCTCGAGAATGGCACCAAGTTCCCAGAGCCATAATAAGGAATTAAATGGACTAAATAAAAACCAGCAGCAATCACCATATTAGGCTTAAAAGGGCGACAACAGCCCAAATGTTCTAATAAGAAGAAATGAAATAAAATTATGTTTAAAAACTGTGATTGAAGGAATTCCAGCCACCAAAGGCGGAAGTACTTCTAAAAAAAAAAGAGGATGTTGTTTACCTATGTGATATGCTTCATTACAATATTTGTAACACTGCATATTAGGAAAGATGTGCCCACGGGTAGTCGGCTTATGATTAAAATCCTGCTGCGCAACATGAATGAAGTTCCTGAAAGTTTCGTAACGCATCTGAAATAAGTGACGTCATTTTGGAGAAAGCAATAGGACAACATAAGGAATACTGATCAACCGATGCTGTAGTTTCTAATGAAGATGCAGTCTAGTATCCACAAGTATTTCGAAATTCATTGAATCCAGCTGGCTTTCAGTTAGAAGCTTAAAGTCTGCGTTCCTGTATTATCGCTGGGCAATGTCAGTGCTCTGAAACTCTGTAATGATACCCGTTTGCAGATGAGAGCTATGAGAAGGAATGTCGTTGAAGCTGCTAAGCTGACAGGTTCAGCAGCCGGCGAGGTCGCTCTAATACTCCGTTTACCAATGATCCCATTCATTTTAAGCGACCTCAGTTCCCGCTCAAGGCTTCGATTGCTGTAACAACAAACAAGCGTCGAGGTAAAATATATAAATACGTTGGAACCAATTTGCAACCAAACTGTTTTTCGCAAGGTCAGTTTTATGTTACCCTCTGCAAAGACATTGCTTTCCCCGAAAGTCGATAATATTTTTTTTTCTTTTGTGCATTACCTTGTCATAGTACGTATGTATTATTTACTTCAACTATTCTTTATTTATTAATACGTCACATTGTTTCATCGTTCATTTAGCTACTGTTTTATACTTTATATTGTACGAATATGATTGTCCTGGTTCTATATGCTTTGTAAATCTTTGGTTAGGCTAGGAGAAGTACTGTGTCGGAGAGAGAGCGAACGACTATCGATAGAGACCGTGCGAGTTGTTGCGGTATCGTGGCCGGTTCGCGGGTGGAGAAACGTTGAGAAGTTCGGCGTGAAAGACGGTGATACGCGGAGGAACAATTAATTACAGTGCGTCCGCTGTGTGCATTATTAAGTGAACAGTAAAACCTGAAAAATATATTGAGTGTTTGCGGTGACGATTTTACAAACTGTGTGAACTTGTGACAATTAGCCGTGAATCAGACACCATTGTCATGTGGAGACACTAACTGTTAGAGTTGCGTGAAAGTGGAACAAACCAAAATGCAAAGTAAAAGAACAGTGCTGTGATTTGATCAAGAAACATTCATTATATCATCCAAACTGTCTTAAAGACGACGACGTAAATTGAACTGATGTTTAACGGACTGTTACAGTGATGAACACATGTGACTGTTTTCCTGTGGCAACAACGGTGAAAGTATTGGCATTAACCGGCTATATATGTTAAATGCTAAAGACGTTGCATAATTCCGACCTACCCGCACCGCGTGATTGGTAAACTTTTAATAATAAAAAGTCGCGCGCGTAACGACAACGCACACACTGGAACTATTATTATGGCGTCAGTGCTGCCATCTGATTCGACTACAGCGGAGACGTGGACCACCGCCGTAACTGGAATATTAGTGAAACAGGAGGATCCACCATTATCTTCACGCCACGAACCAGGACCTAACTTCTCACACCGTCCGCGCGGACCGCCGCTGACGTCATCGCACTGTCTGCAGTAACAGTTACGACATTAAAAGAAAATTATTACGCTCTCTCTCATTTCAGAATTAAAGACAAATGGAGTTAAATTATCTATTTTAAAAATACTGTCACAATACCAAGGTTCCATTTTGTTAGTTCCAATAAATATTCTTTCCATTCTTTCGTCTTGTTGACAGTGTTGAAAACCCGCCAAATTTAAGTTCAATTAATAACTTTCTTTCAAAATTCTTCTTAGACATTTTGCTGCTCATCACAATTTTATTTTAATGTTTGTGTGTAACTTCTTTTGGAGGGAGTACATATCTTATTTTTTGTGCAGCGAAATTAGCTACCATAAAATTACGTACATTACCAGCTGATGCTGTCCGCTATTAGTGCTTGAAAACTGATCAATAGTATTTTTGCACCTATTTTGTCATTGGCTGTCAGCTTCAAAACAAAATTACGTATTTCGTGGGTATCTATCAGATGCGCAATGTCTATGTAGGCGCCTACAATTTTTTTTTTTACTTTTGCTGGTTTACTGGAATTATATTGACTTTAATTGTTCATGTGATTTATCGCATCTATATAGTAATTGCACTGAATTACCTAGTTTATTGTTTTATTACGTAAACATTGGCATACCATATTTAGATTAAAACTGACGTTTTATTGGCCCCACATAAGATTCTGCACGTTCTGACAAAGACTGTGCCAATTTTTTTCCCCTCCATGACTAACAGGGGTAGTCAGATTCCTTGTATATATCATGTTTTTTTATTTAGAAAGTTTTTTTTTCAGAAGTTGAGAACCAGTTTCTTTACACCTCTGACGAACTGGACCGAGCGAGGTGGCGCAATGGTTAGCACACTGGACTCGCATTCGGGAGGACGACGGTGCAATCCCTCGTCCGGCCATCCTGATTTAGGCTTTCCGTGATTTTCCTAAATCGCTTCAGGAAAATGCTAGGATGGTTCCTTTGACAGGGCACGGCCGACTTTCTTCCCAGTCCTCCTCTAATCCAATGAGACCGAAGACTTCGCTGTTTGGTCACTTCCCCCAAATCAACCCAGTCCAATCACGCACTGATAGTTTAGAAAACCAATTCATATTTTACCAGACACTATAGAAACTACGGAATATATTTTTATATTGAGTAGTTTTATATCTGTATTGTTACAAAGAACAAAACAATAAAACCAAAAACGCAAACAATGGAGTATTTTTCATTGATACTCCATGTGATTTATTATAGTTTCGAGTTCTGTACCTTCAAAGTGGGCGAAGTCGCAAAGATGAGACGATATTTGCTTCCTAACACATAATTATAAAATTTTTATTTTTAGTTTCATTTTGAAGGTTCTACTGCTCATGGGATGATAGGGGAAGGGCGTGCGTAACAGCCATTTGAATTTGTGACTCTGTACAGTGCCACAGTCGTACGGAAACTGCATACAGATGTCACTCCATTCCCTCTCAGTTATGAACACTCATCTGACAGAGCCAGGTTATCGCGTTGTCTCGCAGTCACTTTCTCGTACAAGCTAAGTTGTGACTTCGTTTAATTATTACAGGTTAGTAGAAGTTAGGTTTTCCTAACATAGCTGTGTTCAAAGAGTAGCTGTTTGACAACAAATTCCTACATTGACAATTGCTTCATCCGAGGCCGTCACCAACTACAGACAACTTTTGTGGAGCGGCGTCTAAGCGGTTACAACGGCCACACAATGGCCGATACACGCGCACTGAATCAAAACTCCCATCTGTTGAGATTTATGTGGAAAAATATTAAAAGTTTCTATAATATACAATAAATCATAATAAATAATTTCTAATAAAGATAATAATTAGGCTACATAACAATATTAATAATCACTGTTGTTAAATAATGAAAATAACTAACGTTTTCCTTACAGCGATGATGTACTCATGTGAGCGCAGAAAAGAAATTGCGGGATTACAGATTCAGAAGGATGTAGGTTGCAGTAGGTACTGGGAGATGAAGAAGCTTGCAAATGATAGAGTAGCACGGAGAGCTGCATCAAACCAGTCTCAGGACTGAAGACCAAGACAACAACAACAACACTGTTTTGTTCTTGTTTCGTTTTTTAAGATGGTACAGTTAAGTGAACAACTTGCAGCTATGAAATTTTGTTTCCTACTCGGTAAATGTCGAAAAGAGCTTACCAAGATGACGCTACGGGAAACACACAATTTTACGAGTGGTTTGCTCGATTTTAAAATGGTGACTTGTCGATTGATGACAAACCTCGTTCTGAAGGTCCTTCAACTGCCTGATTCTTCGAAAATATTGAAAAAATTCGAGAGCTTGTGTCCACTGTCGGTTTGAAACATGTGCTTACAAACCACAGCATGAAAGTGATCCAAATTTTCTGTCAAAGGTCATTACTGGTGATGAGTCATGGCGCTATAATTACGGTCCAGAAACGAAGCAAAAACTAATGAAAGACGTCATCGTCTCCTGTCCAGAAAAATGTCAAGTCAAATCAAACATCAAAACAATGCTGAATTGCTTTTTTGATGCCAAGAGCGTAGTTCATTCAGAGTTTGTTCCCCCCGGTCAGACCACCAATCAGACCACTTATTTGGAAGTTTTAATACGATTGCACAACAGTGTTCCTCAAAAAGACCCGATTTGTGGCAGACAGGTGACTGATACTTTCAGCACGACAACGCACCCGCACACACTGCAGTTTCTATTGGAGAGCTTTTGGCTAAAAATGGAATGGTTCTGCTGCTCCACGCACCTTACTCGCCTGACCTCCGTGCGTTTTTTTCTTATTTCCACACATGAAAAGAGATATGAAAGGACACCGATTCGGCAGCATTGAAGAAGTCAAGAAAAAAACGAGGGAGAAGCTGTCGGCCATTTCTGAAGATGAGTACAAAAAATGTTTCGAACAATGGAAGTACCGGTGTGACAAATGTATGTTGTAATGGAAATAATTTGAACGGAATCAGTATGTTTTGTAAACAATTTGAAAATATATAGCTTGTACAAAAAACTCCGAATTTTTTTGGGTACCCCTTGTGATTGCACAAAATAATGAGACTAATTAGAAAATAAATAATTTACTACGAACTTTCTATGTGCCGTACAATGGGATCTCATTGGTTTTGAGTGCCAATAAGGAAGTGTTTGTTCCAAGTGCCATTAATACTTACGCCCTACGTTTTATTTGTAACAATACAAATACGCAGAGACAACAGTAATGTTTTAACTAGTAGAACAGTGGTTAACAAAAATCATTTCTCGTATCTTTTAATTTTTTAAAAGAGAATAACAAAGTTAAATTAAAGAAAAAAAATAGATCTCTCAGTATTGACTTCTGTTTCTTACACAACTTCATTTTTGAAACTTCCTGGAAACTTCATTTTTGGTATCAGATGTCGCTAAATTATTGAATTATTCCCTGTGCTCTAGAGGAAGAAATAGCAACGTCGCCAACAGGACTTTCTGCTTCAGAACTGATAGACATGCATGGTCTTTCAGATGAATTACGTCATGGCATACGTCAGCCATGTTCATTCCTCTTTTGAAGATATTGACATTTTCCCCTTCTTCTGTTTCAAAGAAAGAACTGATATCAGGTGTTTGGGAATGATGATTATAAGACACTGTGATCAGACTGCATTTGGAGATCTTACATGTCTGCATTGACAACAATGTTTCAGCAGCATCTCTAAAATCAAAGAACCTCATCGTCAGGTGGCTGTTTATCAGGAATTGTATTGCTTGTCTTTCCTTTTCATAACGTTTTCATGTATGTGCACTTCTCCAATTTTTTCTCTTTTTGAAACGCAATTGATGTCCTTCCATTTATTGTTACAAATGAAAGCTTACGAGCACTCTGCTTACCACACAAACAGTCAAACAGTCTGGACTAATTGGAGGAGACCTTCATGCATGAGACTTGGATGTCCAGTGTGAAGCAGTGCGTAACAGAAAGCGTATGCGCCATTTAGTAATGAATGTCTGAAAAAAATTTGTTCATGTTTCGGCACTTGCAACTAATCTAGGGATACATAACAGAGTACCGAGAACACAAAAACACAGAAAATACAGGATGTTTCGAAAAGAATCATCAGATTTAAAAAAAATCATAACTATTATGTTATTTGAGACATGTGGGTGCACAAAGTACTGTTGGAATGAGCAAATTATCGAGTTTTAAGTGGTTCCCGTTAGGTAGCAGCAGAGTGCGCCCACTTCAGTTCCGGTAAAAATGGCGTAAGGACAACAGGAAGCGTTTTGTGTTCAACTTTTTGCGCAGTACTGGTCAGCGTGACATTCGTTTTGGATATGGTGCAGATCCTCCTAAAGCACTGAGCATTAGACGATGGCATGATTAATTCCGAGGAACAGGCTGTTTGTGTAAAGGCAAATCGTCGAGCAGTCTCCGAGAGGCTGACACAGACGTCGAACGCATCCGCCATAGTCTCACAAGGAGTCCGTAGACATCCGTTCGCCGTGCAGCTCGACAGCTCAACATGCCCCGGATGTCTGTCGGCCTTTACACATGTAACCATGCAAAATTCAGCTACTGCAAGCTCTTCGTGAAGGTAACAGACAACAACGTGTGGAGTTCTGTAATTTCGTTCTGGAAAGGTGGAGGATGACAGTTTTCTTCCATGCTTAGTGTTTAGTGACGAGGATACATTCCATTTAAATGGAAAGGTGAACCGTCATAAAGTGAGAATATAGGGTACGGAATAGCCACCTGAAGTTGTTCTACATGAGAGGGACTCCCCAAAATTTAATGTTTTTTTTCTGTAGTTTCACGGGAAAAGGTGTATGGCCCATTTTTCTTTGCCGAGGACACTGTTACAGGAAGCACATATATCGAAATGCTTGAGAACTTTCTTTTCCGACAGTTGGAGACTGATTCGAACGACTGCATTCACCAACAGGATAGGGCATCGCCACTCTGACATCTGCAAGTGCGGAAATTTTAAAATCAAAGGATTACGCCGACCAGAGCGGCCGAGCGGTTCTAGGCGCTAATCTGGAACAGCGCGACTGCTACGGTCGCAGGTTCGAATCCTGTCTCGGGCATGGATGTGTGTGACTTCCTTAGGTTAGTTAGGTTTAAGTATTTCTAAGTTCTAGGGGACTGATGATCTCAGCAGTTAAGTCCAATAGTGCTCAGAGCCATTTGAACCGTTTTTTGAAAGGATTACGCAACGATGGATCAGTCGCACTGGACCAAATGATTCAGCCTTACATTAATGGCCCTCAAGGTCACCGGACCTGACTGTATGTGATTGTTCCTTGTGGGGGTTTATAAAAGACTCTGTTTATGTGCCTTCGTTACCAGCAACAATGAATGAACTGAGATATCGCATAAAAGCAGCTGTGGAAGCTGTAACGGAAGACAAGCTCGCTGCAGTGTGGAAACAATTTGAATACCGCATTGACATATGTCTTGCATCTCAAAGGGGGCATATTGAACACCTATGAGATGGTATGAAAAAGACCTTTTTGAGTTTCCAGTTCATCAAAAAACAAAATTCATTGTATATGTTTACAATTTCAGAAATACAGATGTGCCAAATCAGATGATTCTTTTTGATATATCTGTATATTAAGTGAAAATATGGGTCGTACTTCGTTTGACATTCCCACTCTTCAATGAGAAAGTGGAATCGGTGCTGAAATTGCATCATGTTCCACGTTACAATCACTCATATGTAAATATCGCCAGTGAACATTACTTGCTCACCGCTTAACTTTAAACTTCGACAGTGCTGCTGGAACATTTCTCGAGGCGTATTGAATCGACCGCTGTGGACATAGTGTGGCGTTTTCGGGAACACAAGTGGAGAATCGTGCGCGGTCCTACGAGAGTGCGACGACTGAAATGTTTTTCTTTGTTTCGATCCAGGTAAATGCAGTCCAACTTCTTTTCACCGAAAAACGTGCGTCAGCGGAGCATTCACACCACACGGGTCGAAGAAACGAATGCATTCGCTGTATTGACCGGTTTTCAATATGTCGTGTCTCCTTCGTTCTTCTAGAAACAACAATACGTGTTCCCACCTCTCTTTTCGATATAATATCGCACTCTTCCCCCAACCCCCCCCCCCCCCCCTATCACCCCGCCGCACTGTCCAGCTCCCTCTTACTCCCAACGGTGACTTTGGAGTGAGCCGGCCGGTGTGGCCGTGCGGTTCTAGGCGCTTCAGTCTGGAACCGCGTGACCGCTACGGCCGCAGGTTCGAATCCAGCCTGGGGCATGGATGTGTGTGATGTCCTTAGGTAAGTTAGGTTTAAGTAGTTATAAGTTCTAGGGGACTGATGACCTCAGATGTTAAGTCCCATAGTGCTCAGAGCCACTTGAACCATTTTGGACGTTGGAGGGCAAACACTTCCGTTCGTGAAAACGCGACAGAGCGACAATGTAAGGCGAAACCACTACCAGGTACACGTTCAGTGTGCCCCGAAAACCAGCACAAAAGTGCAGAAAAATTTAATTGAGATGATTGGATGATTAGAAAATAGGACTATTGTCCATATGTTGTGGTAGCGCATGATGGTCTTCCTCCCATTTCTTTTTGGTCCACTATGGATTACGAGACAATTGCAATACCCTATCATCTCTGTTTTTCTTTTCTCGCAATATTATTTTAAATCTAATCATGTCACTTTTTTCTTCCTTGAGGCTAGTTGACCTCTGTTTTCTTACTTCTTTGCAGCGCGGGGTAGACGCGCGGTCTTGGGCGCCTTGTCACGGCCCGAGCGCCTCCCCACGTCGGAGGTTCGATTCCTCCCTCGGGCATGGATGTGTGTGTTGTCCTTAGCGTAATTTACTTTAAATTAGATTAAGTAGTGCGTAAGCTTAGGGACCGATGACCTCAGCTGTTTGGTCCCGTAAGAACTTGTAACCTCCCAAATATATTTATTTAATAACCTCCCAACAGTAAAAAATATAATTCTATAATTCACATTCAGTGTAACTGTGCAACAGATAAGTTCCGAAACCTATCAATAATACAATGTGACAAACCTCTCGATAAAATTGTCGCTCACTTCTAACCTTTCAATAATTGACTGTGACTTTAAACTGGTAAATTTTGGACGTCAGCAGTGCTGCGTCATGGCCCTGAAAATTAATTGTGAATAAATTGAAAAATCTTGCCTCAATTATGTCGCTGGATAACGCGTATATATCTGCTCCTGTAAGAATTTTTTCTGGTACAGCTCTGTGCAATGCTGCCCGATAGTTTCGTCATGTATAAAGAGAAACAACTGATTTTTCTTTTCAATAATCGGGATGACTAATAATTGGAGAAATTAGTGAATTCTTTAATAGGAAAGATTGTCAAAAGTTACTGTTTATGAGAAAGATTATTATTAAGAGATTTTTTTAAACATTTACATGGGACTTGATATAACAATACTACATATGCGCGAGGCTCCTTTTACCTTATCCTACAACGCTCAGGCTCCGCCATCGCTCCACTTGACTGGCCCAGCCAACACGGTACACCAGACTGCTCGCTAGCAACTACTTACTCCAACTGTTACACGGTTCCAATTGCAGTCAACACTGCTCTTTGGTCTCAGATTCTACTCTAGCTTACATATCGTAGGCAGCGCGTGAGCAATCCATCGAAATTACATCTGCTCGAGTGTGCTAACAACAAATTCCTTAATCACGGACCTCTTACAACCTTACCACAAATTTCCAAATTTCTTACTTCTTTTGCCTCGGTACCTATCTAAATGTACCACTATCGTTCTGAAAGTATACCTTTCAGGTGCTTCTTTTGCTTTTGATGTGTATTACTAAATGTTGTTTCAACTTCACTGAGCCAAATAGATGCAAATTGCTATTCCCGTAGGTATCGAAGATTTGTTTTTTCAGCCTACTCTCATTCATCCTCTGTACACTCCATAAATAAGCAGTGTTCCCCTTACAGTTTCTGCTATTTACATTGATATATTTCGTCACTGCTTCGGGATTTCAAGACTTTTTTTTGTTGCTTCTCATAGGACTTATAATATTACCCTTACTTTGTCTATGTAATGTTTTAGTTTGTGTGTTTTATTATTCAGTGCTAGGCATTCGATAGCATAGGGACACTTTGGCTTCAATTTAGTGATATAATGCGTTGTTTTTGCATTTCTTGATATGCACTGTTCATCGTAATGGAAATGTAATTTTTTCATTTATGGTGCGTTTTGCTAATCGATTTGCTTGTACTGGAACATATTCAACTTTTCTGTTTGACTAATGTCCATCTGTAAGACTTTTTGTACGTTTTTGTTAATGATAAATCGTTTTTTGTCCTGCGGAGATCCTCGAACTTGCTATACTGGCTATCTGTTAAAAGACAGTGACTTGTACTACCGTATCTCCTAGGTTTTCGGATAGTATAGCCAGTGCTAGACAGTTTACTTTAGTGCACAGCTTCTTTCAAACTACACAGCTTCTTTCTTCAGCAATATCATTGGCGATTTTGGTATTCTTTCAGTTTTGCATTGCAAATTATTACTAATTTTTTTTCCACTACACACTTCAAAAGGACTGGAGATAAACCGCCTTTTTGGCTTACACCTGAATTTATTTTAAAGGAGGTAAAAAGTTGTGGCAACGATCCCTACTTTTGAGTCTGTCTCTGTTTCACGATGTATGTATTTTCGCCTGTTTAGTTTTATTTGTTTGTTGATTCGCTTCCTGACTTGTGTAGGCACGCCGGCCCTGGATCGAATCCGCCCGGAGGATTAACGACGACGGCCGGTGTGCCGGCCAGCCTGGATGTGATTTTTAGGCAGTTTTCTACATCCCGCTAGGTGAATACTGGGCTGGTCCCCATGTTCCGCCTCAGTTACAAGGCTCGCAGACATCTGACCACGTTCGTACTATTCCATGGATTACACTCGACGCAGACAGCTGGGGTACACTGATTCCATCCCGGGGGGTACGGGGTGGCGGCAGGAAGGACATCCGTCCACTTCTTAAACATTAACATGCCAATCCGATTAACGATGGCTGACCCTACGTCACTGAAGGACAAGGCTCAAGCGATAGCTTTATTTGTGTGTTGTTAACTAGCTGTTACCCACAGCTGCACTCATATATCACTGGTTTTGTTATGATGTGTGATGGCGAGTAAGTAAGCTGCTGTACGTGCAATAACATCAGCTGCCGTCACATGTTTGCCTGTTCGCATAACCACAGCTCTCCTCTGCCTTCCCGGGCCGCCCCAACGCACGATGCGTCGCCATAGACAGGGTCGCTGCCTAGGGGGATTGGCAGAAGCGCGCATCTGCGTATCGTGTTACTCAAGTACTATAGTTACACACTATACGACGTGTACACTATGCAACAAATAGTGTCCTTGTATGAATTCAAGACATTGAAGGCTATATAAGCATTACTTATTACTTCGAATTGTATCACGTAGCACTTATGAGGCAATAAAGAGATTATGACAAATATGTTAGAATAAAAGTGCTTGGGGCAATCACGTTGTTTAAATATCTAGGCATGGTTGCAAAACGAAATGGAATGAGCATGTAAGGATTGTAGTGGGGAATGCGAATGGTCGACTTTGGTTTATTGGGAGAATTTTTGAGAAAGTGTGGTTCATCTGTAAAGCTGACTGTATGTAGGGCGCTAGTGCGACCCACTGTTGGTACAGCTGGAGTGTTTGCGACGCGCACCAGGTCAGATTAAAGGAAGACATCGAAGCAATTCAAAGGTGGGTTGCTAGATTTGCTACCTGTATGTTCTGACAACACACGAACAATACGGAATTGCTTCGGGAACTCAAACAGGAATTCCTGGAAGGAAGGCGATGTTCTTTTCGAGGAACACCGTTGAAAAAATTTTGATAAGCCGGAATTTGTAGCTGACTACAGAACGATCCTACAGCCGCCAACACACATTTCACGTAAGGACCACGAAGATAAGCTATGAGAAATTAGACCTCGTACGGAGGCATATACACCACTGGCCATTAAAATTCCTACACCAAGACGAACTGCGCATGATAAACGGGCATTCATTGGACAAATATGTTATACTAGAACTGACATTTGATTACATTTTCACACAATTTGGGTGCATAGATCCTGAGAAATCAGTACACAGAACAACCACCTCTGGCCGTAATAACGGCCTTGATGCGCCTGGGCATTGAGTCAAACAGAGCTTGGATGGCGTGTAAAGCTGCCCATGCAGCTTCAACAGGATACCACAGTTCATCAACAGTAGTGACTGGCATATTGTGAGGAGCCAGTTGCTCGGCCACCATTGACCAGACGTTTTCAATTGGTGAGAGATCTGGAGAATGTGCTGGCCAGGGCAGCAGTCGAACATTTTCTGTATCCAGATAGGACCGTACAGCATCTGCAACATGCGGTCGTGCATTATGTTGCTGAAATGTAGGGTTTCGCAGGGATCGAATGAAGGGTAGAGCCACGGGTCGTAACACATCTGAAATGTAACGTCCACTGTTCAAAGTGCCGTCAATGCGAACAAGAGGTGAGCGGAATGTGTAACCAATGGCACCCCATACCATCACGCCGGGTGATACGCCAGTATCGCGATGACGAATACACGAATCTATGTGCGTTCACCGAGATGTCGCTAAACACTGATGCGACCGTCATGATGCTGTAAACAGAACCTGGATTCATCCGAAAAAATATCGTTTTGCCATTCTTGCACCCAGGTTCGTCGTCGAGTACACCATCGCAGGCGCTCCTGTCTGTGATGCGGCGTCAAGCTACCGCAGCCTTGGTCTCCGAGCTGACAGTCCATAGTGCTCCAAACGTCGTCGAACTGTTCGTGCAGATGGTTGTTGTCTTGCAAACGTCCCCATCTGTTTACTCAGGGATCGAGACGTAGCTGCACGATCCGTTACAGCCATGCGGATAAGATTCCTGTTATATCGACTGATAATGATACGAGGCCGTCAGGATCCAGAACGGCGTTCCGTATTACCCTCCTGAACCCACAGATTCCATATTTTGCTAGCAGTCATTGAATCTCGATCAACGCGAGCAGCAATGTCGCAATACGAGAAACGGCAATCGCGATAGGCTACAATCCGACCTTTATCAAAGTCGGAAACGTGATAGTACGCATTTCTCCTCCTTACACCAGGCATCACAACAACGTTTCGCCAGGCAACGCCCGTCAGCTGCTGTTTTTGTATGAGAAATCGCTTGGAAACTTTACTCATGTCAGCACGTTGTAGGTGTCGCCACCGGCGCCAACCTGGTGTGAGTGCTCTGAAAAGCTAATCATTTGCAGATCACAGCATCTTCTTCCTGTCGGTTAAATTTCGCGTCTGCAGCACGTTATGTTCGTGATGTAGCAATTTTAATGGCCAGTAGTATAGATAGTCGTTTTACCGTCGCTCTATTTGCGAGTAGAACAAGAAAGGAAGTGACCAGTAGCGGTGCACCGTATCCTCCGCCACGCACCATACGGCGGTTGGAGGCGTGTGTAGCAGATGTAGACGTAGAAGATCAGAAATCAGAGAGTAAATAGCTTTTTGAAAAATAAATTTTTCCACTTTGTAAGAGGTCCATGATTAAGGAATTTGTTGTTGGCGCACTCGAGCAGATGTAATTTCGATGGATTGCTCACGCGCTGCCTGCGATATGTAAGCTATAAGAGTATCTCAGACCAAAGAGCACTGTTGTATGCAGTAGGAACTGTGTGGCACCCCACAAAAAATTACGCAACCTCCCAACAGGACAAAATATTATTATAACATTGACATTTAGCGTAACCTCCCAATAAATAAATTCCATAAACTACCAATAATACAATGTGACTAATCTCTCAATAATAAAAATGTGACTCACTTACAACCTTTCAGTAATTGACTGTAAATTTAAACGGGTAAATTTTGGACGTCAGCAGTGATGCGTCATGGCCCTGAAAGATCATACTGAATAAATTGAGTATTCTTACCTCAGTCTAATCGCCGGATAACACATATATATCTGCTCCTATAAGATTTTTTTCTGGCGCAGCTCAGTGCAATGCTAGCCGATAGATTTGTCAAGTATAAAAAGAAACAACTGATTTTTCTTTTCAATAATCACGATGACCAAAGATTGGAGAAATTAGTAAATTCTTTAAATTGAAATGAATGATTGTCAAAAGCTACTTTTTATGAGAAAGATTATTATTAAGAGATTTTTTTAAACATTTACATGGGACTTGATATAACAATACTACATATACGCGAGGCTGCTTTTACCTTTTATTACAACGCTCACGCTCCGCCTTCGCCTTCGCTCCACCACGGCCGGCCCAGCCAACACGATACACCAGACTGATATCTACTACTACTTCTACTGCCACACAGTTCCTACTACATACAACAGTGCTCTTTGGTCTGAGATTCTCTTATAGCTTACATATCGCAGGCAGCGCGTGAGCAATCCGTCGAAATTACATCTGCTCGAATGCGCTAACAACAAATTTCTTAATCATGCACCTCTTACACCTTATTCGAGTAATATTTTTCAAATCAGTACCTATCTTGTACGACACATTTTTTAAAGTAGCCTATGTTGTTACTCAGGGCCAGCTTATCTCCATATCAAATTTCATCGAAATCGGTTCAATGGGTTTGTCGTGAATATGTAATAGTAAGGGTTACTTTCGGATTTATAATATAAGTGTGGATAAGACTTTCTATTGCGATATCTTTTCTTTCTGTAAGTCGATTTTTGATGAAATAGAGCCTGCACCGTGCTACAACTGACTCTTAAAAACCACATGAATATTCGTCTACCACATTTGGAAAACACTAGGTGTACAAGTATGAAATGCTGATTTTTTTGTCTAAAAATGGTTCAAATGGCTCTGCGCTCTATGGGACGTAACTTCTGAAGTCATCAGTCCCCCATAACTTAGAACTACTTAAACCTAATTAACCTAAGAACATCACACACATCCATGCCCGAGGCAGGATTCGAACCTGTGACCGTAGTGGTCGCGCGGTTCAGACTGTAGCGCCTTGAACCATTCGGCTATCCAGGCCGGCTGTCTAAAACACGTGTTAAATTCAGGTGAATGATAAACAGTGCTTTATTCAAAATGTACTTCGTCGTTTGCTATAATTTTTTTCCATCTCTCGTGCAATTTTTGAATACCACGCCAGTAAAAATTTTCGCCTTTTGCGGCGAACCATTCGTCGAGCAATTTTTTCACACCTTCGTACCAACCAAAGCGCTGGTCAGCGAATGCATGACCCATCGATGCAAAGATGTGGTAGTCGGAAGGAACTAAGTCTGGTGAGTAAGCCGCATGGGGCAGAACTTGCCAGCCGAGTGCTTCCAACGTGTCGCGAACCAGTTTTGCCGTATGTGAAGAAGACATTATGATGAAGAAAAATACCTTGGTGTTCGCTCTTTCGGTATTGTAGAGTTTTTTCGACCATCTAACGAATCAGATAGGGCAATTGTCTTTGGTAACGCTTAATATTAACAGTTTCCCCAGGTTTAAACAGCTCCTAATAGACCAGAGCCCTCTGGCCATCCGGCCGCTGTGACCGAGCGGTTCTAGGCCCTTCAGTCCGCAACCGCACTGCTGCAGCGGTCGCAGGCTCGAATCCTGCCTCGGGCATGAATGTGTGTGATGTCCTTAGGTTTGTTAGGTTTAACTAGTTCTAAGTTTTGGGGGACTGATGACGTCAGAAGTTAAGTCCCATAGTGCGCAGAACCATTTGAACCATATTCCAATCTCTGTTTCCTCCTACAGTTAATGTCATCTACATTTCCTTCAAGCTCCATGCAGTTTCGGAACGAGCATTCCATTGTGCCCGAAACCGTAAAATTTACGTTCGTGGCATATTGCCCGTTCAAGCTTACAACAGTGATTCAAAGACTTTTAATGCGGAAACCATTGAAAAACTGAAGTCTGCTCGATGAACGATGGTGACGTCGCACCATCCTGTCTCTTCTACGTCAACATCTACATCTACTACATACACCACAGAGCACCATATGGTGCGTGGCGGAGAGTACCCTCACAATAATAATATTGTGTTCTGCCCCACTTGCAAACAGAGCGATGGAAAAAAGACTGTCTATATGCCTCCGTATGAGTTCTGATTTCTCTTCGTGGTCCTTATGTGAAATGTGTATTGGCAGCAGTTAGATCGTTTTGGAGTCAGCTTCAAATGTCGGTGGTGTGAATTTTCTCAATAGCGCTCCTCGGAAAGAACATCACCTTTCTTGCAAGGCTTCCTCGTTTGAGTTCCTGAGGCGTCTCCGTAACCCTTGCATGTTGTTCGATCCTAGCGGTAACAAATCTAACTTCTAATAAGTGCTTCTAACATATTGCTTTCTTCACAGAGCCTGCTGAGAACCTCCTAGTTAGTTATGTATCAGTCCATTTAATTTTCAGCACTCTTCTGTATTCTCGCTCCCGTAGCCGAAGACGCTGACGCCCTCTTGTGCGATGGGTCTCGACTCACAAGTCAGAGGTGCGCCAGTTCCAACTCCGCTGCTGGTTGAAATTTACTCAGCCAGTGTCTGTCGTCAGGAGAATCGGAGTTATGACGTAAATTTCGTAATTATCAGTGTTTGCACCAATGCTCTGGATTAAATTCCAAACCTCTCTGCAGTATTTCATGAAGTGAAGGGATGTGAAACTGTTAATGGCGTTAGAAAATGAAACACCTACAGGCGTCCTTATGTTGTCATCTACTATGTAGCTACCAGTTGGATGGAGAGACGACAACGCAGTTACAGGTAGTCTGCGTAAACGTGTTTCCCACCGATGATTGTATATGGATCGTGATATCCTCTTCAGCATCAGCTGCGGCCTGAAGATGGTGTACTGAAGAGCCCAAACTAAGGGCTATTGTAGGTGTCTCATTTTCGTACAATAGTGATCGGCCGTAGTCCCCCAGACCTCCTGGTACAAGAATGGACACACTAAAGCCTGCTGAATGTCATCCGTCGATCCGATGGCGACGTCGGCGGCCCCCTTGGTGCTATACGTAGGCTGTGAGTCAGCACCCTCTCCCTTCCCTTGAGCCAGAGCAACACATAGTACTACACCCATCACAGTCATCCACACGAAATAGATGCACACTCGCACTTCGCAAGAGGTCGAAAGAAGGCAACCGCAAATTACATCCACTGAGACCGTGTCCAGGGCAACGATGTAGGGTGCCTGATTCTCCTGCCCTACGCTTTTCCCATGAGACTCGAATCTGTGTTAAACACTGAAGAGCCTAATAGCGTGTGGAGCCCCCACGAGCACGCAGAAGTGCCGAAACACGACGTGGCATAGACTCCACTAATGTCTTAAGGAATGCTGGAGATATTGTTGGTTGGGTTGTTTGGGCGAAGAGACCAAACAGCGAGGTCATCGGTCTTATTGGATTTGGGAAGGAAGTCGGCCGTGCCCTTTCAAAGGAACCATCCTGGCATTTGCCTGGAGCGATTTAGGGAAATCACGGAAAACCTAAATTAGGATGGCCGGACGCGGAATTGAACCGTCGTCCTCCCGAATGCGAGTCCAGTGTGCTAACCACTGCTCCACCTCGCTCGGTTGCTGGAGATAATTGACACCATGAATCCTACAGGGCTGTCCGCAAATTTGCAAAAAGTACGAGGGGGTGGAGATCTCTTATGGACAGCACGTTGCAAGCCATCCCAAATCTGATCAATAATATTCATATCTGGGGAGTTTGGTGGCCAGTGGATGTTTTTAAACACATGAGAGTTGTTCGTGGAGCTGCTCTGCAGCAGTTCTGGATGTGTGGGGTGTCGCATTGTCCTGCTGAAATTGCCCAAGTCCATCAGAATGCACAAAGGACATGAATGGATGCAGGTGAATGGACATGATGCTTACGTACGTGTCACCTGTCAGAGTCGTATCCAGACGTATCAGGGGTCCCATATCACTTCAGCTGCACTCTCCATACACCATTACAGAGCCTTCACCAGGTTGAAAAGTCCCCTGCTGACATGCAGGGTCTATCGATTCATGAGGTTCTCTCCGTATCTGTACACGTCCATCCGCTCGCTAAAGTTTGAAACGGGACTCGTTCGACCAAGCAATGTTTCCAGTCATCTACAATCCACTGTCGGCGTTGACGGTGCTTTGTCCATTCGCTCGTGCGCCGACTGTTAAAACTCACTTAAATCTTGATAACCTGTCATTGTGGCAGTAGTAACTGATCTAACAACTGTGCCACACTCTTGTCTTGTACAGGCGTTAACGACCGCAGCGCTGTACTCTGCCTGTTTACATTTCTCTATATTTGAATACGCATGCCTATACCAGTTACTTTGGCGCTTCAGTGTATATCCTCCCCTGCTAGAGCTGCATCTGCCGTCTGTGAGTGGTTATTGCACGTTAGCGACGAACGTAGGTGGTGGTTACTTTAACTTGACTGGACTGTGTACATGTAAGGGATCCAAACATAATATATATTAAGTACATGATTAATTACGTATTTAATACTCAAGGAAATGGTATCCTACGAGGTTCTCGCAAAAGTATTATGAACATACTGTTGTTATTTGATAGAGATAAAAGTAGTGTTTATAACTTGTTCCACACGTGGACTGATTGGTTGATTTGCATGTCACATGTGTTGCGATGTGTTGTATACAGGTTATCTGAACGTTTCTTGATAATGTTTTAAAACTAAAAACTGAACAGTATCAAACGAACTGAAAATTTTGCAGCCCACAACGGAGAATATTTGTTTTTGTAAATTGGACTCATGCGCAAACAAACTTAGCAACAGGAATATTTCTATGGTTATCCTGTGCTCGTTCATCCAGCAGAGGTGTCCAAAGAAAACTATGCCTCGCTTTCCCATTACTTCTGATTTTTTCAGAGTGTTTTCACAGATCTCGTTGGTGCTCGTTTGCCAGCCATGTGTAGTTTCCATTGCACCCGTATTTTTTCTCATGACCCATCTTTCAGTAGCTTATGGTTCATCATTAGCTTTGACGTGCGAACAGACATTACATATAGTCTTAACAACTGTGGCGCAGAGTTTTAATTTTGTATTACCAGAAACGCGTTCCTTGTAAATATTTTTTTGTCGAAACATATGTTCATTCCATTCTATTGTCTCTTATATCTCTTGTAATTTTTTCGAGTCAGTTCTTCCAAGGTGTTTAAAATTACTACCTCGGTCTATTTTACCTATTTGTGTTTATTAATATTTTGGTGTATTTTTTATATTTCTCATAATTTTTTTCTGGTGTAATTCTGAGACCAGTTCTGTTTGCTGTTCTTTCCAGAAGACATTAGTACATTTTACAAAATCGTCTATAAAAGCCAAACAGTTTACCTTAATTCCGTTTCATTTCCTTCCCAGAGCTATTGACCAGTCTGGTGATTTACTTCTCCAGTTGCCATATCCTTACTTTTTTTTCTAAACCACAGTTACACAGTGAAAGTGGTTCTAGACTCCCACTCTCTTTCACTTCAGAGCTGCCGGCAGAGTTTCTGTCATCTGGCACGGCCACAGCTCTTGCAGTAAATGACATTTTCCTGCCTGGCGGTGTTGCTGTAATTGACTGCTGCTGCTGCTGCTCCTGTAGCCACTGATGATGGGTCGCAGTTCTGGAAACGCTCCGTGCTGCAACTGTTGGTTGATGGTACACCCAGTATAATGGTGATGCGTTTTGTGTTGCTTGCTGCGTCACCTGTTGTTGAACTGTAAGTCTTCTTTCCCCTGTTGCTCAATGTAATGTTCATTCTCACTTTACCTTTTCGTGTCCAGAAAAATTTTGGGAAATTTTGCAGCTCAGTATCTGGCGACTTCCAGTACTGGATTCCTGTCAAGGCGTTAGTCCTCAAGCGTAGATCCCATGGGGCATAAGGGAAGATATGCCATGTTCTTGACTACACGATACTATGTATTTGAATTCACCATTGCATGCATTTGACTTCACCACAGTCGTATTTGTTGTCTGCGTTGTCTTTGTGGCAACATGTCATTAAATTTGTGTCGGTGACACACATGTCAGACCTTCACCATTTCAATAACCTTTGCGTTATGCATAGTTCTCGCTAATGCAGCCCATGAATCACAGCCTTAAATCAAAACAGGTACTACACAATGTAAATTTTAGTTTTAGAACACATTGTAACGCTCTTTTTAAGAACGCACGGATATAGAGGGTTCAAGATGCTACTCCAGGCAGGTGTAAAACGAATGTGTTCAACGGAAAATAATAAACGCTAAAATGAAGATTTGGCCCCGTCTGACAGGTCTTAGGACTCTTAATTCTAAATTACAATCTAAACATAAACGAATGACGAAGGCAACTAACCCTACTAAATGATAAACGTTGTTCCTGCTTATATTTTTATTACAGGTCAAAAAACCTTTATATTACAAGTTTTACATTTCCTAACTAAAAATACCAAGCAATTGCCTAACTTTATCCCTTATTATGACTGCGCGGTCTAATATCAATAACGCAAAATGACTGACATTATCTACGTACCAAACACTAGAAGACGCTATTTTCAAAGATGATCTACGGTGGTGTGGAACCTCAGTAGAATCTCAGTGGAAATAAACTAACGTGGTCACAGCTGTTTAGCTTTTATAGTCCTTATAAGCCGAAGCAATTTTCGATATCACCATATGTACTGCGTCAGATGCGCCGAAGTGATCATTCTCGTACTGGTCGGCGACGATGGAAGAACTCCAGCCACAAATAAACTCTTTCAAACGCTAGGACGGCAGAAGGCGGTCCTCTGACTAACATACTCTAATACTGTCTTCGCATCTCTGTGTTCTACAGACGAGAAACGCGAACTCCCAGCCGCAAGGACGGAGTTCAGATAGCGTGTCAACGTAAGTATGGGCAGAAGGAGTGCCCTAAATTACTGAACGCTGCGTACTCAACGACGACTTCCAACCAAAAGGTGAAGTTCAGAATCGTATAGGTTCGCAACAGTACAGTCCCTAACTGCTCTAACAATAAACTGTACTGAGAGCAAAGACAGCAAGTCCGTCTGTACCGACAAAAGCTGACATCGAGCGACCGTCACACACCGGCGCTCACCACGGGAGACCCCGTCTCTCCACCGCCGGCCTCCCAGCAAGGCTCAATAATTCCGAAAACGAATCATATTCCCGAAACCACGGAGTATTCTCCCTCTCTACAGATTCTTCTGAATGCCGTCTAACCATATTTTAGTCTTTTGTCGTCCAGCGCGGAAAGTTTGTGAAGAAAAACCTATAATCGTAAAATGGTACGCTTCTGAGTAAAAATCCTTGTAAATAATCCAGTCTGCGTGGTTTCCTAGGTGCCGCTTCTTCGTTCCTCTCACCTCCGTCCAAGATTTCCGTAGCTTCCGAAGTATAATCCTTCCGGTTCGGCTACAATACCTGCCGGTCGCGACCCCATTGTGCTCCAGCGCTTAGGTGCTACGACGTGCGTCTCCTAGTTCCTGTGTGAAAGCAGGACCAACACATGTGTGAGGGCCTTCCACCGAGGGCTTGAGTTCCGTCTGCCGTTTCATTTCCACTGTCGTCCCAATCTCTACTGTTATGGTAATAAAGACACTCGGTCACCTTTCATGCAATAAGAGTTAACAATTATTTACAAGGCTTACGTGACAATGTCAGTCTCCTTTAAATATTCATATATACGATGTACTACTACCAAATAAATCGAAGAGGGAGACAAAGAGATGAATACACTAAGTAGATTCAGAAGGATGTAGGCTGCAGTAGGTACTGGGATATGAAGAAGCTTCCACAGGATAGAATAGCATGGAGAGCTGCATCAAACCAGTCTCAGGACTGAAGACCACAACGAAAATACTACCAAATAATACCTAATGTGTTTGTAGTTCACGGCAATGTACACTCCTGGAAATAGAAATAAGAACACCGTGAATTCAGTGTCCCAGGAAGGGGAAACTTTATTGACACATTCCTGGGGTCAGATACATCACATGATCACACTGACAGAACCACAGGCACATAGACACAGGCAACAGAGCACGCACAATGTCGGCGCTAGTACAGTGTATATCCACCTTTCGCAGCAATGCAGGCTGCTATTCTCCCATGGAGACGATCGTAGAGATGCTGGATGTAGTCCTGTGGAACGGCTTGCCATGCCATTTCCACGTGGCGCCTCAGTTGGACCAGCGTTCGTGCTGGACGTGCAGACCGCGTGAGACGACGCTTCATCCAGTCCCAAACATGCTCAATGGGGGACAGATCCGGAGATCTTGCTGGCCAGGATAGTTGACTTACACCTTCTAGAGCACGTTGGGTGGCTAGGGATACATGCGCACATGCATTGTCCTGTTGGAACAGCAAGTTCCCTTGCCGGTCTAGGAATGGTAGAACGATGGGTTCGATGACGGTTTGGATGTACCGTGCTCTATTCAGTGCCCCCTCGACGATCACCAGAGGTGTACGGCCAGTGTAGGAGATCGCTCCCCACACCATGATGCCGGGTGTTGGCCCTGTGTGCATCGGTCGTATGCAGTCCTGATTGTGGCGCTCACCTGCACGGCGCCAAACACGCATACGACCATCATTGGCACCAAGGCAGAAGCGAATCTCATCGCTGAAGACGACACGTCTCCATTCGTCCCTCCATTCACGCCTGTCGCGACACCACTGGAGGCGGGCTGCACGATGTTGGGGCGTGAGCGGAAGACGGCCTAACGGTGTGCGGGACCGTAGCCCAGCTTCATGGAGACGGTTGCGAATGGTTCTCGCCGATACCCCAGGAGCAACAGTGTCACTAATTTGCTGGGAAGTGGCGGTGCGGTCCCCTACGGCACTGCGTAGGATCCTACGGTCTTGGCGTGCATCCGTGCGTCGCTGCGGTCCGGTCCCAGGTCGACGGGCACGTGCCCCTTCCGCCGACCACTGGCGACAACATCGATGTACTGTGGAGACCTCACGCCCCACGTGTTGAGCAATTCGGCGGTACGTCCAGCCGGCCTCCCACATGCCCACTATACACCCTCGTTCAAAGTCCGTCAATTGCACATACGGTTCACGTCCACGCTGTCGCGGCATGCTAACAGTGTTAAAGACGGCGATGGAGCTCCGTATGCCACGGCAAACTTTCCGACACTGACGGCGGCGGTGCACAAATGCTGCGCAGCTAGCGCCATTCGACGGCCAACACTGCGGTTCCTGGTGTGTCCGCTGCGCCGTGCGTGTGATCATTGCTTGTACAGCCCTCTCGCAGTGTCCGGAGCAAGTATGGTGGGTCTGACACACCGGTGTCAATGTGTTCTTTTTTCCATTTCCAGGAGTGTATTTGAATGGGTGCTTTTATGGTGCGAAATTATAGCCACTTTACAAGGGAACTGCAGAAACCATGACAACAATGTGAAGACAGAAACCGGAGCATATTCAAGAGACAGCTCAGGATGTTGGTTTTATGAGAAGGTTCTCATCAGAATCGATTAGGAAAGGAATATGTGGGAACCGCTGAACAGAAGATGACAGAATGTGCGTTAAGAGATGATGCTGCTACATGTAGGCGTAGAGGGCTGGATTAATACATTTAAACGATCTTCATCGAAACTCGAAGGTCTTCCGGAACATGGAGAATCACTAATAAGAAAACGATACTCCTTAAAACGAGGAACTACAGTACTGGCCATTAAAATTGCTACACCACGAAGATGACATGCTACAGACGCGAGATTTAACCGACAGGAAGAAGATGCTGTGATATGCAAATGATAAGCTTTTCAGAGCATTCACAGAAGATTGGCACCTACAACGTGCTGACATGAGGAAAGTTTCCAACCGATTTCTCATACACAAACAGTTGACCGGCGTTGCCTGATGAAACGTTGTTGTGATGCCTCGTGTGAGGAGGAGAAATTCGTACCATCACGTTTCCGACTTTGATAAAGGTCGGATTGTAGCCTATCGCGATTGCGGTTTATCGTATCGCGACATTGCTGCTCGCGTTAGTCGAGATCCAGTGACTGTTAGCAGAATATGGAATTGCTTGGTTCGGGAGGGTAATATGGAACGCCGTGCTGGATACCAACTGCCTCGTATCACTAGCAGTCGAGATGACAGGAATCTTATCCGCATGGCTGTAACGGATCGTGCAGCTACGTCTCGATCCCTGAGTCAACAGATGGGGACGTTTGCAAGACAACAACCATCTGCACGAACAGTTCGACGACGTTTGCAGCACCATGGACTATCATCTCGGAGACCATGGCTGAGGTTACCCTTGACGCTGCATCACAGACAGGAGCGCCTGGTGTACTCAACGACGGACCTGTATGCACGAATAGCAAAAATTCATTTTTTCGGATGAATCCAGGTTCTGTTTACAGCATCATGATGCTCGCATCCGTGTTTGGCGACCTCACAGTGAACGCACATTGGAAGCGTGTATTCGTCATCGCCATACTGGCGTATCACCCGGCGTGATGGTATGGGGTGCCATTGGTTACACGTCTCAATTACCTCTTGTTCGCATTGACGACGCTTTGAACAGTGAACGCTACATTTCAGATGTGTTGCGACCCGTGGCTCTACCCTTCATTCGATCCCTGCTAAACCCTACATTTCAGCAGGAAAATGCTCGACCGCATGTTGCAGGTCCTGTGCGGTCCTTTCTGGATACAGAAAATGTGTGACTGTTGCCCTGGCCACCACATTCTCCAGATCTCTCACGAACTGAAAATGTCTGGTCAATGGTGGCCGAGCAACTGGCTCGTCACAATACGCCAGTCACTACTCTTGATGAACTGTGGTATTGTGTTGAAGCTGCATGGGCAGCTGTACCTGTACACGCCACCCAAGCTCCGACTCAATGCCCAGGCGTATCAAGGCCGTTATTGCGGCCAGAGGTGGTTGTTCTGGGTACTGATTTCTCTGCATCTATGCACGCAATTTGCGTGAAAATGTAATCACATGTAAGTTCTAGTATAATATATTTGTCCAATGAATACCCATTTATCATCTTCATTTCTTCTTGGTGTAGCAATTTTAATGGCCAGTAGTATATTTTCTTGTCGTGCTCTGTCCAACATTATACCCACACATCGCGCAAATGTTTCTGGCTGCCTCCACAACTGTCACCCCTTAAACAGAAGAATGTCGCAACTGTTTACGGTTTGTTCAGCTGGCACTCCAATTTTCTAGTGTTCACAGCACCACTCACCATCTCCAAACTACAAAATAGCAAGAGTCAACTACAAATAAAAAATAATTTTCATCACGGAAGCAACACCAGCAACCGGTACGAAATTGTCTCGAATGAAAAACAGCCCACAGTTGCACTAATTATGTTTATTCTAAAACTTGGCCATGGTTTCAGCTATAATAATATAGCGTTCTTCAGAAGTCATAAGCTTTTACTTCTGATCGAAACAGGCTTATGTCTGTTGAAGTTATTTTATTTTATTGATCTTCACGCAGCCGCCGGGATAAGATATTTTTCATTTTTAAAAGCTTATGACTCTTGAAGAAGGCTATATTATTATAGCTGAAACCATGGTCAAGTTTTAGAATAAACATAATTAGTGCAACTGTGGGCTGTTTTTCATTCGTGACAACTAAAAAAATTAAAGTTGATAATTAAACCCATAGCAACCGGAATAACAAATGGAAGACAAAAACTCTACGAACTTAATGCACCAACCTAGTAGTAACCTACGTCTTTCTTCATGAAAGTCATCCTTAGTTTGTGTTCGTTAATGTGATTTATAATAATGTCGTACGATGCGAGACTACACTAGTATTCAAAATTAAAGCAACAAACCGCTGTTTCCCCGTCCTCTGTTTTATTCAGGATACAACGATACAAAGTGTCAACATACGTCGGTACGATCATGTTCTACACGGAACGTGGAATTTCGGTCAACGGAAAATCGCCCCTACGATGACGTCAGGGCCGGCTGCTGTGGCCGATCGGTTCTAGATGCTTCAGTACGGAACCGCGCTGCTGCTACGGTCGCAGGTTCGAATCCTGTCTTGGGCATGGGTGCGTGTGATATCCTTAGGTTAGTTAGGTTAAAGTAGTTCTAAGTTCTAGGGGAGTGATGACCTCAGATGTTAAGTCCCGTATCGCTTAGAGCCTTTTGAACCGTTTTTTTTATGACGTCAGGGCAGTTGTCAAACAGAGTAGTGTTTCTCGGGTAGTCACACATCCACTATGACTGTGCACACAGTCATAGACGGTGCAGCATGGCACAGAGAAGACACCTACCAGACTCTTTACGGTGTAAGGCCATAAGAAGAATGGAAGAAGGTTATTAGTAAACTCATGTGGCTCGATGGCTTAACGTAAGAAGTTCCGTTGTTTCTCGACTGTGGCGACAGCTAATGAGACCGAAACTGTATCCAGAAGACCATTACAGGGCGAGCACGTGTGACATCAGAAAGAGAGGGCCGTTATTTGGCTGTAAGTGCAAGACGGTACCGCGTTAGTACTCCGTAGCAGTTGGTATCGGACCTCGCACCAGCCATTGGACGAGTTGTAGCGAGGCAAACGGTGTTCAGAAGGCTTCGACAGAGTGGCCTTTATTGTCGGAGACCTGCCCCTCTCACATCTTCACAGAAGGGAACGGCTAGAGTAGAGTCATCAACATGCCACCTGTACAGTCGAAGACTGCGCCTATTTTGTTTTCACAGATTAGTCCCGATCTGGTCGGGATTCGCATCTGAAGGGAATGTGAAACACGATCTACAGGCCTGAATGTTGTAGAAAGACACCGATATCGACGAGGCTCGCTAATCGTGTGGGAAGGGGTTATGTTGACCACTCGAACGCCTCTTCGTGAAACTGTACGGTGAATTGGAAAGGTTTAACTGCTGTCACATAACGTGACGAGGTCTTGGGGCTTCATGTACGGTTATTGCGGGGTACCGAGCGCCCAGACTTCTTACTGATAATCGTCGACCTCGTAGAACGCGAGTGATCGATGTTTTCTTGGAAGATACTGCACCCATGGCGTGGCCTGTTCGCCCTCACGATTTGAATACTACAGAGCACGTCTGGAATTCACTAGGGAGATGGGTTGCATCACCTAAACATCCACCAATCTCTCTCTAAGATTTGCGAATACCTCAACAGGAAGAACAGGCTTAATTGCCTCAGCATGGCATTGATGACGTTATTCAAGGCCTCTGTTGCTGCCAGAGATGGTCACACGATGTAGTGAGGGCATTGAAGATGGTATTTGTTCTTTCGGACATGTCCGTCAGTGTCAGCCAGTTTGCCGTGGCATACGGAGCTCCATCGCAGTCTTTAACACTGGTAGCATGCCGCGACATCGTGGACGTGAACCGTATGTGCAGTTGACGGACTTTGAGCGAGGGCGTATAGTGGGCATGCGGGAGGCCGGGTGGACGTACCGCCGAATTGCTCAACATGTGGGGCGTGAGGCCTCCACAGTACATCGATGTTGTCGCCAGTGGTCGGCGGAAGGTGCACGTGCTCGTCGACATGGGACAGGACCGCAGCGACGCACGGATGCACGCCAAGACCGTAGGATCCTACGCAGTGCCGTAGGGGACCGCACCGCCACTTCCCAGCAAATTAGGGACACTGTTGCTCCTGGGGTATCAGCGAGGACCATTCGCAACCGTCTCCATGAAGCTGGGCTACGGTCCCGCACACCGTTAGGCCGTCTTCCGCTCACACCCCAACATCGTGCAGCCCGCCTCCAGTGGTGTCGCGACAGGCGTGAATGGAGGGACGAATGGAGACGTGTCGTCTTCAGCGATGAGAGTCGCTTCTGCCTTGGTGCCAATGATGGTCGTATGCGTGTTTGGCGCCGTGCAGGTGAGCGCCACAATCAGGACTGCATACGACCGAGGCACACAGGGCCAACACCCGGCATCATGGTGTGGGGAGCGATCTCCTACACTGGCCGTACACCTCTGGTGATCGTCGAGTGGACCCTGAATAGTGCACGGTACATCCAAACCGTCATCGAACCCATCGTTCTACCATTCCTAGACCGGCAAGGGAACTTGCTGTTCCAACAGGACAATGCACGTCCGCAAGTGTCCCGTGCCACCCAACGTGCTCTAGAAGGTGTAAGTCAACTATCCTGGCCAGCAAGATCTCCGGATCTGTCCCCCATTGAGCATGTTTGGGACTGGATGAAGCGTCGTCTCACGCGGTCTGCACGTCCAGCACGAACGCTGGTCCAACTGAGGCGCCAGGTGGAAATGGCATGGCAAGCCGTTCCACAGGACTACATCCAGCATCTCTACGATTGTCCCATTGGGAGAATAGCAGCCTGCATTGCTGCGAAAGGTGGATATACACTGTACTAGTGCCGACATTGTGCATGCTCTGTTGCCTGTGTCTATGTGCCTGTGGTTCTGTCAGTGTGATCATGTGATGTATCTGACCCCAGGAATGTGTCAATAAAGTTTCCCCTTCCTGGGACAACGAATTCACGGTGTTCTTATTTCAATTTCCAGGAGTATATATATATCTTCTTCTGTGCGGATGCACAAACAGTACCCGAACTTTTACGGGAATCGGCAAAAAGCCGCGAGTAATGAGTATAATGGGTAGGGTCATTATGAGTATGGTGCGAGACACTAAGTTGAGAATGTGCGTCTCACGGGAGGTGTGCCAGAGATAAGTCTAACAGCTCAAATAGCAACAGTGATCTACAAATAAAAAATTATTTTCCTCGTCGCAGCAACACCAGCAAACGTTACGAAATTGTCTCGATTGAAAAAATGGCTCTGTGCACCACCGGACTTCACATGTATGGTCATCAGTCCCCTAGAACGTAGGACTACTTAAACCTAGCTAACCTAAGGACATCACACACATCCATGCCCGAGGCAGGATTCGAACCCACGTTCGGTCGCGCGGTTCGAGACTGTAGCGCCTAGAACCGCTGGTCCACTTCGGCCGTCTCAGTGGGTTAGCTGCCCTCTGTAATATAATAACTGAGTTAACCGGTCAACAACGAACTTAAACGGGTGTCTTACGACGTCCGCCCCTGCAGATGCAACGAACGAAAGCGGACACAATGAGATTAAAAAAAAAAAAGAATGTAGCCGTTGTTTACATTCTATATTCTTTACATTGTTTCTACTTTGCTGACACCTGTTTTGTGGCAATATGAACGCAAGATTGCAAAATTTCCTTTTGTTACTTGAATTTTGGACACCGGTGTAGATAATAGTGGTTTCTCATCGTGCAGAAAGTCACCAACCGCGTCACGATTGCCGACATTTATGAGGACCACTTCACCGTCCGACAGAGGAGCAGCTCTGCAGGAAAGCGAAGCGTGGTCGCCCCAATTCTTCGGTTGGCGGTGGCCCGAAAGGGGAGTGGCAGCGGGCATCAGTTTCTAGCCCAGCTGGCGCGTGGCCACACCCCCTACACCGTATATCAACAAATACTTCCACCAGTCGCCCCACCCCCCTAACATTGCATCGCCGAGCATTACGACGTATCGCCTTCTCCAGTCGCTGGTCCGGCAAAGGCCACACCCCGTCGGGCTCTCCAGACACACGCACTTTCGTATCGATACGCACGCACCCCTCCCCCAATACGCGTTTCCCTCGCGCGACGCCATTACGGAAAAATGCAAAACAAAGGACTCGTACGCGCGTGTGTACCCAGGCGAGAACAAAAGCCCGCGGGCACCACGCTGGCTGGGCGGTAGGAGGTACTTGGCTGCCGGGCTCTTAATGACGTCACAGTCATCGTAGCGCTATTGGTCGGCGCCGATGTCAGAAACAAAAGTGGTGTGCGCGCGTGTCCGGCCCTTTTCGGGCACAACCCCATCCATTCGCTCGCCACCCTCGAGCATTACGCTATCAGCGGCGCAAATACGATCTTTCCCCCCTTCCTCGCTATATCATTTGCTCCGGGCCGGAATTTCGCCCCCTCGAGCTGGCGTGTCGCTTTCGTAACCACCCCTTCTGCTCCCTCCCCCGCACGCCGTGAATACTGAAAGCTACATTCGGCAAGCATCCGTCTCATTAACTGCGAGTCGGCGCCACGTGTGAGAGAAGTTTGCAATGTATTCGTGCGTCATTAAAAATAATAATAAAAGGGGGGGAAGTTGTGCTTCGCCACGTCGTATTCACAATGGTCGTACTTCCAGCCGCCCACCCACTCCCTCATTATACAGTTTTATCTTACGTCACGCCTGTCAGCGCTCCCTTCCGAAGCCAAAATAAATCTCTGATGCGTGATAAGAATGCGTCACTCAAGTTTCGGGAGACAACCAAACTGCTGCGCTTGATTTATTTCCTTCCATTTTTTTCCCTTGCGATCGGTGTGACATTTATTGTCCTCTCAGGGGAGACCTCTAGAGAAACAGAATTTTCTCAGATTCCACAAATAAGCGACGTGGGATTTTGGAACATACAGGGTGTTACAAAAAGGTACGGCCAAACTTTCAGGAAACATTCCTCACACACAAAGAAAGAAAATATGTTATGTGGACATGTGTCCGGAAACGCTTGCTTTCCATGTTGGAGCTCATTTTATTACTTCTCTTCAAACCACATTAATCATGGAATGGAAACACTCAGCAACAGAACGTACCAGCGTGACTTCAAACACTTTGTTACAGGAAATGTTCAAAATGTCCTCCGTTAGTGAGGATACATGCATCCACCCTCCATCGCATGGAATCCCTGATGCGCTGATGCAGCCCTGGAGAATGGCGTATTGTATCACAGCCGTCCACAATACGAGCACGAAGAGTCTATACATTTGGTACCGGGGTTGCGTAGACAAGAGCTTTCAAATGACCCCATAAATGAAAGTCAAGAGGGTTGAGGTCAGGAGAGCGTGGAGGTCATGGAATTGGTCCGCCTCTACCAACCCAACTGTCACCGAATCTGTTGTTGAGAAGCGTACGAACACTTCGATCGAAATGTGTTGGAGCTCCATCGTGCATGAACCACATGTTGTGTCGTACTTGTAAAGGCACATGTTCTAGCAGCACAGGTAGAGTATCCCGTATGAAATCATGATAACATGCTGCATTGAGCGTAGGTGGAAGGACATGGGGCCCAATCGAGACATCACCAACAATGCCTGCGCAAACGTTCACAGAAAATCTTGTGTTGATGACGTGATTGCACAATTGCGTGCGGATTCTCGTCAGCCCACATGTTGATTGTGAAAATTTACAATTTGATCACGTTGGAATGAAGCCTCATCCGTAAAAAGAACATTTGCACTGAAATTAGGATTGAGACATTGTTGGATGAACCATTCGCAGAAGTGTACCCGTGGAGGCCAATCAGCTGCTGATAGTGCCTGCACACGCTGTACATGGTACGGAAACAACTGGTTCTCCCGTAGCACTCTCCATAGAGTGACGTGGTCAGCGTTACCTTGTACAGCAGCAACTTCTCTGACGCTGACATTAGGGTTATCGTCAACTGCCAACTCCGCATTTGTAAACATTGCAACTGCAAAAACACGTTCGTGATGAACACTAACCTGTTGATGCTACGTACTGATGTGCTTGATGCTAGTACTGTAGAGCAATGAGTCGCGTGTCAACATAAGCACCGAAGTCAACATTACCTTCCTTCAATTGGGCCAGCTGAGCTCTAACATGGAAATTAAGCGTTTCCGGACACATGTCCACATCTTTTCTTTATTTGTGTGTGAGGAATGTTTACTGAAAGTTTGGCCGTACCTTTCTGTAGCACCCTGTATAATGTGCTCGTAACCCTGAAATATCTCGAAGGAAACGATCTTTTGGCAGACAGTCTGTACGGATTCTGAAAATATGGTTTCAGTGAAACGCAGCTACTCCTTTATTCGCACGAAGTAATTAGTGCTATCGACAGGGTACCTCAAAACGAGTCCATAATTCAGTTTTATAATATGGGCAGTCACAGCCGTTGACATTCACAATAAATTGTACTTCAATAAAACCGCAAACTGCTGTTGAGTGGTGATTTATTCACAACCGGTCTTTTTATTATTATTATTTTGAGCTTTTCCTCATTTCAGAGGCTAATCTCAAACATAATAATTAACTTTGAAATTACAATACAAATAATAAATGTTCTTAAACTACATTTTCAAAATATTTCTCCAGGTGTTTCGATCTTGTGTGTCCTCTTTCTTCTGCGCCCATTCTCCTCGTTGTGTGCTGCACATTTTGGAGCCAGGTGGTCATTGGTCGTCCTCTTCTTCTTCTCCCCTCCTCCGGTTCCCACTCCAGTATCAATTTTGGTATTCTGGTTTTCTCCATTCGTCGTACATGCCCGTACCACTGTAATTTCTTCCTATCCATTACGTCATATATGCTTTCTTTTATTTCCATTCTCCTTATTTTTTCGGTGTTCCTTATCTTTTCTTTCCTGGAGATTCTTGCCGATCTTCTCCAGAAGTCCATCTCTAGAGCTTGTAATTTTTTTTATGTGCTTCATGTTAATTGTCCAGGTCTCCGTTCCACACAGAACCACACTCTCTAATATGGATTTGTATTTATTTTTTAGTTCTGCTCATTACATTCCTGCTCCACAAGACTGAGTTAAGCATCCTAATGACCCTCCGTCCGCTACTAATTCTTTTATTGATTTCTGACCCTGATTTTCCTTCGATTTCTAAAATGGATCACAAATAACATAAAGTGTGTATCTTTTTGATTTTCTTTCCTTCAATTTATAGCTCATCTGAATCATTAGTAAAGATTCTGTTTTTTTTGGTAATTAATCTTCAAACCCCAAGTGTTGTGTGCTACTGCTAGTTGATTGCACATATAGTTAGCAGCCTCCCCATCTTGTGCTACGACTACTTGATCATCAGCAAACAACAGATGACGTAGGTAAAACTCCATCTCATTATTTCTAATCCCATACTATTAAATTTACGAGACCATGTTATATATATATATATATATATATATATATATATATATATATATATATATATATATATTTGAATAATGATGGTGACATGAGACACCCCTGTAAAAGGCCTTTGCTTGTTCTAAATTTCTGTAAAAGTTTATTACCAACTTTCACTTGGCGAATGTTATCTTTATAGATCTGTTGTATTATTTTAATCAAGGAAGGGCTTATGTTTATCATAAGTAGTGCTCTCCAAAGTAATTTTCTTGGAACAGTATTATACGCTTTTTGTAGACCTACGAAAATTAACCGGTTTATCTGCGTAATAAAGCATTTACAGTTAGTTCTACACGGAAAAGATAGCATCGTAGTAATCTACGAGGGCTATTTGGAACGAAAGAAACGACTGGTCCCTAAATGGAGACCGCAGTGAAAATCCGATGAAGCTTTTGCACAGATATGTTGGGCAGTGTCTCTTGTACGTCCACAGATAGCGTCACGTCACTCTTCTCTGTTCTTCAGTTCTGAGCGTACAGTGATGCGTAAAGATGCCTAGAAGATACTGCCTCCCTCCAAGTATGGGTGCGTGCCAAGAGGTGTTGCCTGATTTCATGCAGCCCCGCATAACGTAACTGTCGTGCATTTCTTTCTTCACGGCAGTTCTCGACGGCACACTGCAGCGGCAAGGGCCCCTGCAGAGTTTTCAATAGGAAGTGTTTGATCAACCACCATACAGCCCGGACTTGTCTCCCTCTGATTTTCATTTTTGCTCAGATGAACTGCTGGCTGCGAAGACAACATTTTGGCAAAGACAACGAGATACACTCCAGCATAGGCGAAGATGTTAGAAAGTTCATACAACGCTACTACAAACGAGTCGGAGCGGCGAGTACGTAGAGAAGTAGCTGGAGGGTGTAGCTACTAGTTGCTAATGTAGTACTTTTGATTTCCTCTGTGGGTTCCGTTTTCCGACGGATCGTTCCTTGCTTTCCGATAGGCCTCGTATATATGCACAAAACTGATTAAGGTCAGGCAGTTAAAAATAAACCTAAATAAAAGTAATTACGGTAGTGTCACATGCACTGACGCGCCAGAGAAACTGGTACAGGCGTGCGTATTCACATACGGAGACATGTAAACAGGCAAAACACGGCGCTGCTGTCGGCAACGCCTATATAAGTTAACTAGTGCCTGGCGCACCTGTTAGATCGGTTGCTGCTGCTACAATGGCAGGTTAACAAGAGTGAGTTTGAACGTGGTGTTACGACCGGCGCACGAGCGATGGGACACAGCATCTCCGAGGTTGCGATGAAGTGGGCATTTCCTCATACTACCATTTCGCGAATACACCGTGAACGTCAGGAATCCGGTAAAACTTCAAGTCTCCGACATCGCAGCGGCCGGATAAATATCCTGCAAGAACGGGATCAACGGCGACTGAAGAGAGTCGTTCAAGGTGGCAGAAGTGCAACCCTTCTGCAAATTTCAATTCTGGACCATCAATTAGTGTCAGCGTGCGAACCATTCAACGAAACATCATCGATATGGGCTTTCGGAGACGAAGGCCCACTCGTGTACCCTTGATGACTGCACGACACATACTTTTACGCCACTCGTAGGCGTGACAACACTGACACTGGACTGTTGATGACTGGAAACATGTTGCCTGGTCGGACGAGTCCCGTTTCAAATTGTATCAAGCGGAGGGAAGTGCACGGGTATGGAGACAACCTCATGAATCCGTGGACCCTGCATGTCAGCAGGGAACTGTTCAAGCTGGTGGAGGCTCTGTAATGGTGTGGGGCCTGTGAAGCTGGAGTGATACGTCTAGATACGAATCTGATAGGTGACACGTACGTAAGCGTCCTCTCTGATCACCTGCATCGATTCATGTCCATTATGTATTCCGACTGACTTGAGCATTATAGCAGTTCAATGTGACACCCCACACGTCCAGGATTGCTACAGACTGGCTCCAGGAACACACTTCCGCTGGCCACCAACTCCCCAGACGTGAGCATTATTGAGCATATCTGGGATGCCTAGCAAATATACAAGTACATGAAATTTACGTACCCTGTAGTTTGTGTACTAAGCTAGCGCACGGTGGAAGACCACAGCACGTGACAGGTCCGACGCGATTTTTTTATCTGTATACATGGTAGTCCGTTGATAGTGACTGGGCCCAATATCTCACTAAATAAGCGTCAAACGAAAAAAACTACATAGAAAGAAACCAGATGGCGCTATGGTTGGCCGCTAGATGGCGCTGCCATAGGTCAAACGGATATCAACTGCGCTTTTTTTTAAAAGTAGGAACCCCCATTTTTATTACATATTTGTGTAGTACGTAAAGAACTATGAATGTTTTAGTTGGACCACTTTTTCACTTTGTGATAGATAGCGTTGTAATAGTCACAAACGTATAAGTACGTGGTATCACGTAACATTCCGCCAGTGCGGACGGTATTTGCTTCGTAATACATTACCCGTGTTAAAATGGACCGTTTATCAATTGCGGAAAAGGTCGATATCGTGTTGATGTATGGCTTTTGTGATCAAAATGCCCAACGGGCGTGTCCTATGTTTGCTGCTCGGTACCCCGGACGACATCATCCAAGTGTCCGGACCGTTCGCCGGATGGTTAGGTTATTTAAGGAAAGAGGAAGTGTTCCGCCACATGTGAAACGTCAGCCACGACCTGCAACAAATGATGATGTCCTAGTAGGTGTTTTAGCTGCTGTCACGGCTAATCCGCTCATCAGTAGCAGACAAACTGCGCGAGAATCGGGAATCTCAAAAACGTCGGTGTTGAGATGCTACATCAACATCAATTGCACACGTACAATATTTCTATGCACCAGGAATTGCATGGCGACGAGTTTGAACGTCGTGTACAGTTCTGCCACTGGGCACAAGAGAAATTAGCGGACGATGACAGATTTTCTGCACGCGTTCTATTTAGCGACGAAGCATTATTCCCCAACAGCGGTAACGCAAACCGGAATAAAATGCACTATTGGGCAACGGAAGATCCACGATGGCTGCAATAAGTGTAACCTCAGCGACCTTGGAGGGTTAATGTACGGTGCGGCATTATGGGAGGAAGGGTAGTTGGCCCCCATTTTATCGATGGCAGTCCAAATGGTGCAATGTAGGCTGATTCGCTACGTACTGTTCTACCAATGTTACTACAAGATGTTTCTCTGCATGACATAATGGCGATGTACTTCCAACATGATGGCTGTCCGGCACATAGCTCGCGTACGGTTGAAGCGGTATTGAATAGCATATTTCGTGACAGGTGGATTAGTCGTCGAAGCACCATGACGTCCCCAGATTTCTTTCTGTGGGGAAAGTTGAAGGATATTTGCTATCGTGATCCGCCGACAACACCTGACAACATGAGTCAGCGCATTGTCAATGCATGTGCGAACATTACGGAAGGCGAACTACTCGCTGTTGAGAGGAATGTCGTTACACGTATTGCCAAATGCATTGAGGTTGACGGACATCATTTTGAGCATTTATTGCATTAATTTGGTATTTACAAGTAAGCACGCTATAACAGCATGCGTTCTCAGAAACGAAAAGTTCACAAAGGTACATGTATCACATTGAAACAACCGAAATAAAATGTTCAAACGTACCTACGTTCTGTATTTTAATTTAAAAAACCTACGTCTTACCAACTATTCGTCTAAAATTGTGCGCCATATGTTTGTGACTATTACAGCGACATCTATCACAAAGCGAAGAAAGTGGTCCAACTGAAACATTCATATTTCTGTACTTACTATCGGAATATTTAGTAAAAAATGGGGGTTCCTATCCGTTTGACCTAACCCATAGCGCCATCTGGTTTCCCCTTCAAGCTAGGCAGGTTTCGTTCTTTGTAGTTTTTTCGCTTGACGCTTATTTCGTGAGATATTTGGCCCGGTCATGATCAATGGACCACTCTGTAGATTGCAAGAATGCTTTTCTTTCTACGTAGACCTACCTGAGCACGTTTCTTTAACGCAGACAAACCTGTCGTGAATAAATAATCAATTAACAGCTATTTGCGGTTTTATTCTAGATAAATTTAACATATTTGTAGATTCTTGTAAGGCTTCTGAGACTGTACCGCGTGCCTATGCAGTATCGTCTCAGTTCTACTGAGTGAATTCGTGATTTCCTGTCAGGAAGGTCACAGTTCGTAATAATTGACGCAAAGTCTTCGAGTGAAACAGATGTGACGTCTTTGGTCCCCCAAAGAAGTGTTCTAGACCAGTCTCTCCCCACCCCCCCCCCCCCCCTGCTGTTCCTACTCTACATAAACTATTTAGGAGTTAGATTGTTTACAGATGACGCTGTCGTTTACCTGTAGTAAAATCGTCAGAATATTAATGTGAATTACAAACTTATTTACACATAATATTTGCATGGTGCTAAAAGTGACAATTAAATCTGAAGAATAACAAATGTGAATTCTTCCATGTGAGGGTTAAAAAAAATTTCCTCTATATTTCGGTTACACGATTATTCACGAAATGTAGGGGTGTCGATTCAGCTAAATATCAAGGAATTACAATTAGGAGCCACATAAATAGGAACCGTTACGTACAAAATGTTGTGCAGTAAGCGAACCACTGATAGCGTTTTATTGGAAAACAGAAGGTACTACAAATTTGCTAAGAGTTTCTCTGGAAATACACGGAAGTAAAACCATTGTTTAAAACAGGTTCAACAGATGATATGGGAAATTATCGCCCCATCTCTAAACTCCTGTCATATCAAAAATATTTGAAAAAAATTGCTGCTTTAGCGATACAAAGCTTCATCACATAGAATGATATCATTTCACAAAACCAATTTGGATTGCAATGTAGATGTCATAAATGAGTTTATTGAAAAAATTAAGTTATCACTATATAGGAAAGCTAAGGTCGCAGGAATATTCTGTAATCCAACAAAAGCATTCGACTCTGTAAACCAAGCCCTGATGCTTTTCAAACTCAACAGGTATGGAATAAGGGATATTGCTTTGAAACGGTTTGAATCATGTCTCTTGGAGAGGAAACTAAGCGTAGTAATCACATCAAATGGAGCAGATTACTTCTCAGAGTGAAAAACTGTGTCAGAAGGTGTTCTTCAAGGCTCAATCCTTGGATCCATTTTATTCCTGTTCTATGTAAATGACTTGCCTCTCAACATAAATACACATTTAACTTTGTTTGATACTTCTCCCCTAATTGAAAATGAAAATTCTCACAATATACCACAGTGTGTCATGGATACGTTAAGTAGCCTGGAGACATGGTTCACTCTAAATGGCTTAAGGTTGAACATTTCAAAAACCCACATGATGAGTTTTAAAACCAAACAGTCAAAACCTGAAGATATCTGTATCACTCACAACAATAAAAAATGTAAGAACTTGACTCACTAAGGGTTCCTGTGAATAAACGTAGACAGAACTATGTGTTGGAGATCTCATGTAGAATATTTAGCAAACAAATTAAACAGCCTTGCATCTGCAATGGAAATTTTAGCCCGTGCCTCTAATGTGGCCACCAGGATAGCAACATATTATAGCTACTTTGAATCAGTTATTCGATACGGCTTAAGTTTTTGGGGACACTCGGGAAACGTTACACGAATTTTAAAGCTGCAAAAAAAGAATCATTCGCAACATGTGCTCTGCACGGCTGAGGGCATCATGTCGACCATTATTTAAAGACGTAAAAATATTAACGGTCCCCTCTGTATACATCTTTGGGGTGATACTTTTCCAACGCTGCAGAGCTGATCTATTAAAATAAATCACTTTCAACACTCATACGACACAAGACATAAAGAAAACTTTATGCTCACCTCTCATCGCTTAAAACTGAGTGCTCAGAGGCCTCAGTAAATAGCCATGAATATTCACAAGGCAATGTAAGGGCGTGAAATAATGAATATGAAGGTAAATATTTTAAAAAGCAAGTTACATGATTTTCTAATTAAATGATGCTACTACTCTGTGCAAGATTTCATGAAGGACGAAGTGATACTTTGAGCTGGATCCCTAAAATGAAATAAAAGTTTATGATAGTTATAGTAGAATGTAAACACTGTACGTTTGACAAATTTTAAGCAAGTGAATTCTCCACAAAGTATTATTGTAAGTGTGACAAAATTTTAATTATGCAGACGTATGTTCTGAAATTATGTACGTTATAAGATGAATAAAACACATATTACATTACATTACCCACGGTAGGCTTATCTGTCGTCTCTGAAGCACTGCTGCGTGGTATTGGTTCGTTGTAAATAGCACTGGAAGATGACATTGAAAAATTCCCGCCATGTGACGAAGACAAGTAAGGTTCATCTGCAAGAACGTTTCCGAAATCTAAAAAGTTCTGGCATTATGAATAAAACAAATCCAGTGACCTTAGCCAGAAGTATAAACATATGTTAAGATTTACATATACAAACATATGTTAAAAAATAAGGCTGCCTTAGATTAACTGTAACCTCAGAAGCTGAGGGAGCATTAGGAAAAGGAGCATTTAAGGAAAAATCATAGACGTAGCTCGGAATGAGGAAACTGTGAAGCGATGGAGATGTGTAGAACAAGGCGAAAATAATTTGTCTATGCCGAAACGGAGGCTGACGTTTCTTGGTCAAATTTCATACAGAACGAACAAAAGTGGATTAAGCAAACAGATTTCCAAGTATCTCTGGACGAAAATACTGTAACCTGAAGTGAGGAAGGTAGGGTGGATTTAGATACATCGAAAGTCACATTGTTCAGTTTCAGAGCACCATTTAACAATTTCTCCCGTTCCGTTGCCTCTAATGTGATGTTAAAAGGTTTTCAGAAATTACTGCAACCAGTCGCCTGGTTGCAGTAATTTCTGAAAACCTTTTCACACCACAGTCGCAGTGTTCCACATCCACAATGGATAAAAGTCTAATGTGATGTGTTGTAACACTACATCAAGTGCAAAATGTACCAACTCTGCTTGATGAACGTGAAGTGGAAAGCCACGTATTTGGAATTCTTCCAGTAAATGTCAGTGTGGCATCTGCCTTACTCGGGATTTATTTTATGCAGTCGTTCCAATAGCTCCATTCGCTTACTGCTAGATATTTTATCGTAGTGACTGTTTCCAATGAGTATACTTCATTTGCGTAATCATGCAATAAAGAGTCTTTCTGTCTATGTTCGCAATTTATGTTGAGGCTCATCTGCCACTCGCAGCACCCAGTGCCGATCCCATGCAGGTCTTACTGCATTTCGCTACAATTTTCCAGCCGCGAGGGGTAGGCGTCTTGTCATGGTTCACGCGGCTACCCCCGACGGAGGTTCGAACCCTCCCTCGGGCAACGGTGTGTGTGTCGTCCTTAGCGTAAGTTAGTTTAAGTTAGATTAAGTAGTGTTTGACGTTAATGACTTATGTCCTCAGCCGTTTGGTCCCATAATACCTTACCAGAAATTTCCAGTTTTCTACAATTTTCCAGCATCACAACTCCTCTGTGTACAACGGCACCATCCGCGAAAATCTTCATGGAACTTCCAGCGTTGTCTACTACGTCTTTCGTATACACTACTGGCCATTAAAATTGCTACACCAAGAAGATATGCAGATGAGAAACGGGTATTCATTGGACAAATATATTATACTAGAACTGACACGTGATTACATTTTCACGCAGTTTGGGTGTATAGATCCCGAGTAATCAGTACCCAGAACAACCACCTCTGGCCGTAATAGAGGCCTAGATACGTCTGGGCATTGAGTCAAACTGAGCTTCGATGGCGTGTACAGGTACAGCTGCTTGGATGGCGGTCAACAGGATACCACAGTTCATCAAGAGTAGTGACTGGCGTATTGTGACGAGCCGGTTTTTCCGCCACCATTGACCTCACGTTTTCAATTGGAGAGAGATCTGGAGAATGTGCTGGCCAGGGCAGCAGTCGAACATTTTCTGTATCCAGAAAGGCCCGTACAGGACGTGCTACATGCGGTCGTGCATTATGTTGCTGAAATGTAGGGTTTCGCAGGGATCGAATGAAGGGAAAAGCCAAGGGGCATAACACATCTGAAATGTAACGTCCACTGGTCAAAGTGCCGTCAATGCGGACAAGAGGTAACCGAGGCGTGTAACCAATGGCACCCCATAACATCACGCCGGGTGATACGCCAGTACGGACGCGACGAATACACGCTTCCAATGTGCGTTCACTGCGATGTCGCCAAACACGGATGCGACCATCATGATGCTGTAAACACAACCTGGATTCATCCGAAAAAATGACGTTTTGCCATTCGTGCACCCAGGTTCGTCGTTGAGTACACTATCGCAGGCGCTCCTGTCTGTGATGCAGCGTCAAGGGTAACCAGATCTATGTTCTCCGAGCTGATAGTCCCTGCTGCTGCAAACGTCGTCGAACTGTTCGTGCAGATGGTTGTTGTCTTTCAAACGTCCGCATTTGTTGCCACATGGATCGAGACGTGGCTGGACGATCCGTTACAGCCGTGCGGATAAGATGCCCGTCATCTCTACTGCTAATGATACGAGGCCGTTGGGATCCTTCACGGCATTCCGTATTACCCTCCTGAACCCACCGATTCCATATTCTGCTAACAGTCATTGGTTCTCGACCAACGCGAGTAGCAATGTCGCGATACGATAAACCGCAATCGCGATACGCTACAATCCGACCTTTTTCAATGTCGGAAACGTGATAGTACGCATTTCTCCTCCTTACACGAGGCATCACAACGTTTCACCAGGAAACGCCGGTCAACTGCTGTTTGTGTATGAGAAATAGATTGGAAACTTGGATCAGCAAGTTGTAGGTGTCGCCACCGGCGCCAAGCTTGTGTGAATGCTCTGAAAAGCTAATCATTCTCATATGACAACATCTTCTTCCTGTCGGTTAAATTTCGCGTCTGTAGCACGTCATCTTCGTGGTGTAGCAATTTCAATGGCCATTTGTGTATATTGTAAAATGTTATGGTCCTTTACTTTTATTTTTGGAGACATCTCAATGTTGAGAAAGGCATGCTGTGTTCTGTTTCTTAGAAGTCTTTCAGTCCAATCAAACGGTTGGTCTGATATTCTGTGCCCTCGTATTTTGTTCATTATCGAATGCCTTCCGGAAATCAAGGCATACGGCATCAATACGAGTTACTTCTTACAGGGGTAATTTGCAGTCTCCAGTGTCATAATAAGTGAGCATGACACATGTTCTACAATTCTACAAGTGAGCAACGCCAGGGGTATACACCTATAATTGTTTGCGTCTGACCGATGGAGAGGTGTTTGCGTCTGACCGATGGAAAGGGGACGACCTGTGCTTTTTCCCAATTATCAGGAACATTTCGCTCCTCGAAGGACCTATAGTACCCTGCTGCTAGAAGAGGGACAAGTTCTTTCGCATACGCTGTGTATAATCGTACTCGTATCCTGTCAAATTCAGTGGCCTTCCTTGTGTTGAGTGATTTCAGTTTCTTTTCTATCCCGTGGTCACTTATTTCGAAAACATACTTTGTCGTTCGTCCTTTGATTTATAAGTGGGCGCTATAACGTGATCTTCCTCTGTGAACCAGTTTTGCAGGAAAGCGTTTGCTACTTTATCCTTCTTTGTGTCGGTAGCCTCTGTTTCAACGTCATTAGGGTCACAGAGTGCCTGGACAAATGACTTTCAGCCATTTATTGATTTAAAGTGAGACTAAAACTTCTTAGGATATCTGTCATGTCGGTAAACGGGAATTTAATTTCGAATTCATTGACCGCTTCATGTGTAGCACTCCCTACACTAATTTTAGCTTGAGTTTTTGTTTTTATGTGAAGCTTCGGGTATGTTTAAATTTGCGGTGAAGCTCTGTTTTCACAGCATCTTTGCAACACTGTTGTCGAACCATACAGTATGAAGTGTAACCTTATGTTAAAAACTTAAGACAGTAAGACAAGTGTCACAGATACATGTTTTTCTCTGTAAGCATCGCAACTTGACGAAAAAACAAACAAACAAAGCGGTCAGAGCACCTTCCTAGTGAGCAGGTGACGCGTGTTCGAATCCCGGTCCGGCACAAATTATCATCTTTCCCCATTCATGTAATCAATGCCCACTTGCGGATAAATGTCATTAATTCCTTTGCCTCTTAAGACTAAATTAAAAACGTTATACTCGATGTTCGCAAACTATGGAATTCGTGCTTCTGTATATCAGAACGATTCGTGGAGTTAGCGTCCGTTGCGGGAGCGATACTTTTAACTGTTTGAGGCTCCCCCAGTGGTTTTTAGCCGCGAGTTAGAGCGTGTCAAAGAAATTGCGGAATTGCTACGACCATTTAAAATATTAGTAAAGAAATTTCGACTGACATTTACGTTACAGCAAGCAAAATCGATCTATTAGTCAGTTATGTTCGGAATGCAGTCAATTATTTCACCATTCTGGCAAATTCAGCAGCTCTTGAACCAACAAGATTCATGTTTATGTACTTTAAAGATGCTAAATTATAGGCAGTTAGTTACTAAAATAAATTTAAAGTCTCTACGATCAAGAACGACATTCTGAAAAAAGGACTTCCAGAGTTTGACATCTGGAAATACTAGAAGCAGTTGGCACAGAATAACGTGAAAAAAGTCTTCAGCATCTGTTGGAAACATAGTGAAACTGGAATTTCAGATGTAGCTGTCATCTCCTGTTACACCACCAAAAAAATGACCTTATTGAAAACTGGGAGGACATGAAGTCACTTTTCACAAAACTCGCAATGTAGTTGGCAGTCTTTCGTTCCCTCCATCTTATGTCTAAATTCAAAGACACGTATTTGCTTAACGCTAATATAGGGCAAATTACCCCATAACAGTATTTATCTCCACATCATGATGCTCAGTTATGATGCATCCTATACAAATTAACGATTGAGAACAAGGCGTGATTATTCTAGTATGTTCCACAAGGAATACCGACTGCGAGAGAAGAGAAATGTTTCAGCTTCCGACAGTCATTCTTGTCGTCAATTAGATCTGGCACTCGTTTCGTCCAGAGAAAAAGAGTCTCTCCCTGCTGAACTTCCATAATCCCTCCAACTGAGACACAATGTCGACAAATAAAAACGTTTGTACGATAATGTTGGAAGCTGAAGAAATGAATTAAAATTTGTGCTGCTACTGGGACTAGAACCCGAGTCTTCTTGCCTTCTAGACAGAAATACTGACCATTACTCGGCAATATAATGGTCAGCATTTCTGGCTTTCTTGCTTACTAGGCAGAAATGCTGACATTACATGCAATGTAATCGGCAGCATTTCTGCCTAGTAAGCAAGAAGACGTGGCTCCGAGTCCTCGCCGCGGCACGAATTTTAATTCATTTCTTCAGCTTCCAGCATTATCGTAGATAAAGATGAGACATAAATGTCCCAGGAAAAATTTAATTAAAAAAAAAGTGTGTGCGTGCGTGTGTGTGTGTGTGTGTGTGTGTGTGTGTGTGTGTGTGTCTTGTGGCGTGAACTCTCTGTATGTGAATAGTGTAATTTTTTTTCCTACGTGTATTGTTTTTCAACCTTTTGAGTCCCAGTGCTTTCTGCTGCAATACACAATTGTATCATATTTTCTTTAAAAACTACTATAGTTGGAGTCACGAATGAAGGCGGCCGAGTTTAGGCTTGTTCTACGTATCTATTTTCCGCGTTTTCCAAAAGCCAATCAGCGTTCAATAGTGTTCCCAGCGCTCTGCTTTGAACATTGTAGCCTATGCGAGCATTAAACGTGATAGTAGCGAGTTATTCGGCGAATTTGTATTCCATTTGTTGGGAACTGTCACGGCTGATGGCGATGGTAAGCGACTAATTCTTCACAGGCAAGCGAGAGAGATTTTGCGGTACACTTGCTTTCTTCAAGGGCAACACGTGTATGCGCTAACCGCAACCGTCGCTTAGAACTGGCAACAATGCAATCTCCGTATGTGTCTCGAGCTGCATCGTTCGTGGATCGGACTATAGTGTCTTTCGCGCGAAATCACCAGTGCAATTGCAAGACAGACTGTAAGCGGTACACTGACGTATTTCTAGGAATGTACTACAATGCAGCAGCCGTATACGGCGTTCAAAGCAACAGCCGGTGCGGAATGTCTGGTACGTGCCTGCATATTTATGTAACATGGTAGGACATGTTCTGAGGCATCAAGGGATCACCAATTTAGCATTAGAGGGCAGCGTGGAGGGTAAAAATCGTAGAGGGAGACCAGGAGATGACTACACTAAGCAGATTCAGAAGGATGTAGGTTGCAGTAGGTACTGGGAGATGAAGAAGCTTGCACAAGATAGAGTAGCATGGAGAGCTGCATCAAACCAGTCTCAGGACTGAAGACCACAACAACAACAATGTATTTGATGTGGGTTTTTGCATAGTGAACATGTCTAGGAAATCACTGACTGTCAAAGCAAATACCGGGTGGTTATAATTAAACTTTCTCTGTTTAACACGTTATAACACGGAAACTAATTACGTACGAGTGCCCAACTTGGTAGCATTAATGTCAAGGACATGGGGAAGAGAAATAATGCAGGCTCAATTCAATTGAAACACTTTTAATGTGCTGCTACGGTACATTACACCATCACATAGCGGTACCATTACTGCTACAAGAGGGACTCAATACGGCTCCCATCAGTGTCCAAAGAGTCTGAAAGCGCAGGGCTGCATTCTGCACAGCAGAACGAAGCATATCCGTAGGTATGCTGGCTACCTCTCTTGATATGCTGCGCTTCAGATCAGCACGTGTGTGAATGTTCCTCTGATAAACCCTATCCTTCAGGTAGCCTCACAACCAGCTATCACAGGGAGTAAGATCAGGTGATCGTGCCGGACAAGCATTTGGAAACGATCGCCTGATAATGCAATCCTTTCGAAATGTGTTTCGGGAAGCGGTTGAACTTCACGAGCGATGTACGCTGGGGCCTCCTCTTGCATGAAAACTGTTGAGTCCAACGCGTCTCTCTCTCTAGTAGGACCGGTATGACATGCTGGCGAAGCATATAGCAGTAACGCTAGCGAGTCACACTGCCCGTCTTTGGTCCTTGAACACCAAGCTGTTCGAAAAAGAATGGGCCAATGATGAAATGGCTCTGAGCACTATGGGACTTAACTTCTGAGGTCATCAGTCCCCTAGAACTTAGAACTACTTAAACCTAACTAACCTAAGGACATAGCACACATCCATGCCCGAGGCAGGATTCGATCCTGCGACCGTAGCGGTCACGCGGTTCCAGACTGAAGCTCCTAGAACCGCATGACCACACCGGCCGGCTCTTCACGCCTGACAGAATTGTTAGCAGAGGTCAGTATGGTCGCGGCCCTAGCTGGCGACCGAGATCACCTGATCTGTCGGTGTGCTATTACTTTGTTTGGGGAGCCCTCAAGTACAAGATGTATGGCAACAAGTCTCATAGACTTCGAGAACTGCAGCAGAACATTTCGGATGAGATTGCAGCAATTCAAGCTGTCCAGCTTCAGCACGTTGCTAGCCAGTGCCCAAAACTGCGAAGAGATGAATGGTGTTCACTTTCAACATCTGCTGTAGTCAGGTTAGCACTGTATTTCCTTTGCTCTGCTGTGTTTCTTTGTACCCTGGGGCTCTGTTCTTCGGGGCCCACACCCGGCCAGTGTGCCCGAGCTGTTCTAGGCGCTTCAGTCTGGAGCCGCGCGACCGCTACGGTCGCAGGTTCTAATCCTCCCTCGGGCATGGCTGTGTGTGCTGTCCTTAGGTTAGTTAGGTTTAAGTAGTTCTAGGTTATAGTGGACTGATGACCTCGGCTGTTATGTCCCATAGTGCTCAGAGCCATTTGAACCATTTGCCCCACCCTGTACATCATGACTTTCACTGCTCGTGAGCAGGTCTTGAACTACACATTGAAAGTGCAGTTCCTGGCGATGTTGGTAACTACAGCGAAGACGAGACTGCCGTAATAAACTCAGATATAATGTGGCTTACATGGTAGAGAGAAGCTCGGACCAACTGTTGGTGTAAGCTGTGTGAATCTCCTGTGGATGTGTTTCTGAGCTCATTTGCACAGAAAATGGGTGGAGATTGATAACTGAATGTCCCAGTGGTTTCAAAGTGAAAACACCTCTATAAAACAATTACACCAGATAACAAAATTAAACTTTTTTTCTGCATCTGGTTGGTAAATGGGTGGATTTACCTAATTTTGGGGTGCTGAATACACTGATAAAGTCAGTTTTTCTATATGACGTCACGTTTCCTGGATACACATCAGAATAAAAAAATGGTACTAGCGAAAAATGACACAATTAAGTCAAACAAAAATACCCATTGAGTAACGTTTGAAATCAATACAGTTTTGTAAGTATATATGGGTATGATGAGAATAAGATGTCCAAATTAGTCCAGAAGACATTTTCTCCTTCAATCGTCTTTGGTTTTTGTAAAATGCGATGACGGAGCTCATCTTTTGTTAGCCTTTTCATCAGTCTCCCTAACAAGACCCCAGCAGTAGTCACCCATAACCGACGGGCTCCAATAGCCTAGGTAAGGGTGTTCCATGGTAAGAATGTCTTGGTGAAAGAGTTCACCACCCTCATCGCTAAGGTTTCCCAAATGTTCCGGAAGGAAATCAAGGTGAGAATGTAAAAAGTGAATTTTGAGCGACATTCTAGACCCCATGTTCTTACAGGCGGCCAACAGATCATTCGCAATGGTAACATAGTCATTGTCTTTTCTGTTATCCAAAAAGCCCTTCGCAATTGCTTTAAAATAAGACCAAGCAGCTAACTGGAGATTGTGAGTTTGGTATCAAAGGTTGGATCTTTCAGCAATTTTCTTATTTGTGGTCGAACAAATATACCCTCTTTCACCTTCGACTCACTTACTTTGGGAAACTTTTCTAAGTGGTTGAAGGCCTCACCTTCTTTATTCAGAGCTTTTACAAAGTTCTTGACAAGGCCCAAGTTGAAATGAAGGGATGGCAAAATAATTTGATCGAGCTCAGGCAAAGGGGTATTGTTCACATTTACGTTTGCAGTAACATATGACTTCCTTATAGGCCATTCCTTGACTGTATAGTGGTTCTTGGTGTCCTGGCTGTTCCAAAGGCACAAAAAGCCGCAGTACTTTGTGAATCCAGCCTGTGAATCTGTAAGTGGTGCAGCAACTTTTAAATCACAGCAAAGCTGCCATTCATGATCCTTATATTTGATTGCCCCTAGCAGCAAAGCGATGGTATCATTAAGTTTCTTTCATGTCTACTGCGTAAGCGAGAGGTACCGATGGAAAAGCATTGCCATTTTGCAGTTGTACAGAAGAACAGTAAAAATCGAAATATTGAATAGGAAAAATAAAACCCTTAAAAACCCAAAAATGGTACATGCTACAACGTTTTGAAAGGTACGTTCGGATTCTACACACCAAAATACATACTAGTTGACGTATCGCATGCCAGATGCAAAATGACTGTTGACTAGTTCTTTACCTTTTGACAATTTCTTGATGTATTCGTTGCTGACAATAACAGAGAAGGTTAATATTTGTGAACAATTTTAAAGTGTTTTTTAAATATAGTTGAGAATCATAGGGTTAAATGATTGCGTGTGTATCGTATTCTCTGCGGCTTAATTCGGCGAGCTGCCCGGCTTTTGCTTACACGAGCATGGGAAACCACAAAATACGAAACTCAGTGTGGTCGCTGTACCAGCTCACAGTCGTTAATCCGCCGGAGGATTCGATCTCGCTATAGACTGCCCGCAGTCTAGGAAACTAGCGCGCTGCACGTTTTGCTATTTGACGAGCTCATTGTTGTGCGCAGGCTAATCATCTTAATTCAACTCAGGGCGTGGTACGTTAAGATCTGCTTGTTTTGCTCATATTGCGGTTATTATTGCCGTCTCAGGATTTGCAATGGAGAGTGCAAATCCAAACTGCACTATTGGGTACTTGAATCAACTCTCGCTTTTTGTTGGGGATAAACTACATGTTTACTGTAATAGAATGGTTTAAGATAAGGATAATGTACTGAAAGTAGTGCGCTTGTGCAGCTACAGCCTTTTCCCAGTTTTCGGGTAAACTAATGGAATCCGCGATAAAAACAGTTCTGCTTAGAGGTGACCCACTCAGAGCGCGTTGTCGAGATTGTTAGATGTTAGGTTTAGTTCAGAAAGGTCACGTCGCATGGACTGAAACAAATGGTAATCGGCAGAGGAATGTCTGATGAATACGTCTGGTGCAATACGACATACCATCCAAGCCCGCTCAAGGTTTCGTTCACTCAGTTTGCAAAATCGGGCTTCGAATTGTAATTTAGCAGAATGACTTTGTCATGACTGTGAGCTTATTGCGGGCGTTTGTTCTTTACTGCGAGTCTTAGACTGAGAAATTGTGGGTCGTGACGTTCAACATTCATCTTTTAACCAGGCTGCAGAAGAGGATGGTACACCGCACCGACCTGGATGCATATGTGACAATGTAAGTATCTGTTCTTTCTGTCAAATGTTGCGTGTAAATTCATTTGTTGTTGTTTCTCTTCCTGTTTTAATCTGTTTCTGTGTAACTTGACTGATAAGTTGATAATGCTATCTTCAATGTTTTATGCATACAGGCCTGAAGATGGCGCAATGAAGTGTTGAAACTGGTAACGACAAAATAAAATAAAATCATAAGGACCGCTGTAGGTGTTTTTATTTACTTACAGGATGTTTTTTGTCATTCAATTCAAAATCGTTGTTTCTGAATCGTCGAAACCGATCTCTACACTTCTTTGCCGACACAGCGTGTTCTCCATACGCTTCCACTAGCAAACAATGACTTTCCACAGAAAATTTCTTGAGGTGAAAGCGGAAGAGTATACCTCCCGCAAATGCCGTTTTCTAGGTTCAAAACCCGGCATGCTCCAGGCACTGAATAGGTACTTTTTGCAGTACACTCTAAAGACATACAGAGATTTGGAAACCTAATGTTTCTAGTGTTACGTAGCTCTATTGTCGCTGCCCGCATTGCTGTACTGCCCCATTTCGTCAGTAGCGGCAATTAATTCAATATATGGCTTGGCATGTAAGTGTAACGTCCTACGTCAGGGGTTCCCAATCTTAATAGGGTTCACATGGCTCTGAGCACTATGGTACTTAACATCTGTGGTCATCAGTCGCCTAGAACTTAGAACTACTTAATCCTAACTAACCTAAGGACATCACACACAGCCATGCCCGAGGCAGGATTCGAACCTGCGACCGTGGCAGTCGCGCGGTTCCGGACTGCGCGCCTAGAACCGCGAGACCACCGCGGTCGGCGAATCTTTCGTAGGGCATTACCCTTACGTGCTAGCACCCCTTCACTTCCGCGCTCTCCCTGCCGCCTACTTTCTCCCCCTCCCCTACAGTATAACCAACTTTAGCATCTGGCTAAACTGTAGAATGAAAGAATTTTGTTAGAAGACTTTTATTTTTTAAATGATGAAAGGTGAATGACATTTAGCTTGTGCGCACGCACGCTTGTGTGTGTGTGTGTGTGTGTGTGTGTGTGTGTGTGTGTGTGTGTGTGTCTGTGTGTGTGTGCGTGTATGTGAAGCTCGAAATTTAGTGCGGACTTCAATGCGAGATGCCTATAACAGTTTCCACAACCAAACGTGGCAGCAAATCCAAAGAGATTCTGGTCGTATGTGAGGTATGTTAGCGGCAAGATACAATCAATGCCTTCTCTGCACAACAGCAATGGAGATACTATCGAAGACACTGCTGCCAAAGCAGATGTACTGAAAACAGCATTCCGAAATGCCTTCACAAAAGAAGACGAAGTAAATATTCCAGAATTCGAAACGAGAACAGCTGCCAACGTGAATAACATAGAAGTAAATATCCTCGGAGTAGTCAAGCAACTTAAATCACTTAATAAAAGCAAAGTCTTCTGGTTCAGACTGTATACCAATTAGGTTCCTTTCGGAGTATGCTGATGCAATAGCTCCATACTTAACAATCATATACAACCGTTCGCTTGACGAAAGATCCGTAACCAAAGAGTGGAAAGTTGCACAGGTCACACCAATATCCAAGAAAGGTAGTAGGAGTAATCCACTTAATTACAGGCCCATATAGTTAACGTCGATATACAGCAGGATTTTGGAACACATGTTGTGTTCAAACATTATGAATTACCTCGAAGAAAACGGTCTATTGACACACAGTCAGCATGGGTTTAGAAAACATCGTTCCTGTGCTGAGTGCTATTGACAAGGGATTTTAGATCGATACCGTATTCCTAGATTTCTAGAAGGCTGTTGACACAGTACCACACAAGCGACTCGTAGTAAAATTGCGTGCTTATGGAATATCGTCTCATTTATGTGACTGGATTTGCGATTTCCTGTCAGAGAGGTCACAGTTCGTAGTAACTGACGAAAAGTCATCGAGTAAAATAGAAGTGATTTCAGGCGTTCCCCAAGTTAGTGTTATAGGCTCTTTGCTGTTCCTTATCTATATAAACGATTTTGGAGACAATCTGAGCAGACGTCTTTGGTTGATTGCAGATGACGCTGTCGTTTATAATCAGAAGACCCAAAACAAACTGGAAAACGATTTAGAAAAGATATCTGAATGGTGCGAAAAGTGGCAGTTGACACTAAATAACGAAAAGTGTGAGGTCATCCACATGGGTGCCTAAGAAACTCGTTAAACTTCGGTTACACGATAAATCAGTCTAATCTAAAAGCCGTAAATTCAATTAAATACCTAGGTATTACAATTACGATCAACTAAAATTGGAAGGAACACACAGAAAATGTTGTGGGGAAGGCTAACCAAAGACTGCGTTTTATTGGCTGGACACATAGAAAATGTAACAGACCTACTAAGGAGACTGCCTACACTACGCTTCTTCGTCTTCTTTTAGAATACTGCTGCGCAGTTTGGTATCCTTACCAGATAGGACTGATGGAGTATATCGAAAAAGTTCAAAGAAAGGCAGGACGTTTTGTATTATCGAGGAATAGAGTGTCACATAAATGATACAGGATTTGGGCTGGAAATCGTTAAAAGAAATGCGTTTTTCGTTGACGGAATCTTCTCACGAAATTCCAGTCACCAAGATAAAATAAGGGAAATCAGAGCTCGTACGGAAAGATGTAGGTGTTGATTCTTTCAGCTCGCTATACCGGATTAGAATAACAGAGAATTGTGAAGCTGGTTCGATGAACCCTCTGCCAGGCACTTAAATGTGATTTGCAGATCATCAATATAGATGTAGATGTAGGCATCAGTTTTACTGCTTGAACATTTAGTTATTTTTCGACATAATCATCATTTCTGTCGGTGCATTTTTGTAAACGCTGTGGCAGTTTCTGTATGCCCATGCCATACCAGCTCGCCACCACGCTGTTCAGAAAGTTATGTACCTCCTCTTTCACCTCGTCGTAGGAGCTGAATTGTTGGGACCACAGTTGATAGGTACAGTGAGACTCTGAAAAAACTCAAACGGACAATTTAGCATGGGAGAAGAGGAATGTTGAGCCAGGGCGTTCACATTCTCCATGACAACGCTCGCCCACACATCTCCGTAAGCCGTTGCTCTCCTGCAACAGTTTCAGTGGAACGTACTCACCCACCCACCCCACAGTCCTGACTTGGCGCCCAGTGACTATCACCAGTTCCCTAGGTTAAAAGAACATTTGGCCGGAAAGCGATTCAGCTCCGATGACGAGGTCAAGGAAGAGGTTCAGAACTTTCTGAACAGCATGGGGGCGAGCTGGTATGACATGGGCATACAAAACCTGCCACAGCGTCTACAAAAATGCATCGACAGAAATGGTGATTGTGTTGAAAAATAGCTAAATGTTCAAGCTGTAAACTGATGTAAACTATTGTAGAAATAAACAGGTCTATGTACTTATAAAAAAATAGTGAAACCTTCCCGTCTCCTCTATATCTCTTTTCGTACGCAACCTTCCCTTCTACAATAACCTATGAAACTTTCCCTTAGGATTTCTATCTCTTGCTTAATAATGACAAATGAAATCTTCCCTTTGAAATTAATTCTCTTTCTCAATCTTCGCATACAAATTTAAATGCTGCTTATTAAAAGTGATTTTCTGATTATTTCGACGAAACATAGAATGCGTCGTCTTGTGGTCCTCAGTCATTACCCGCAATAACCCAAAACTGTTCCTTCCTTTTTTTACTGATGCTGGATCGCCATCTGACTGCTACATCGAACTGCGACATGAATATACTTACTCTTTCTCTATACTTTGTTAGCTGCTGGTGGGCTGTCATAATAAGTGGCTATATTTATTACCATAGCTAAAGTTATTCTTTAATAGCAAAGTTGGCATTGTTTAATTAATTTGACTGAAATTACGTAACTCATAGTTAAACTTCTTCTTGACAACAATAACATTTTCCATAGTTTTACGTTGATGATTTTAGGGATGGATTATAATCGGTAATGCAATATTACTGGCAAAAATTAATTGTATTCTGAATGAAATTATTTTACAAACGATCAAAGGGGACTTACTTTTTAGAATAATCTTACAACTAACTTCAGTAGTCTTGAGTTCCTCAAAAAAATAATTCATTAATATTAGTTCCCCTTATGATAATAGTTAGTTGATGTCTCTGTACATCCGTTTATAATCTCTTGTAAATCATAGCTGGTGGCTGGCAGGCACACCGCTCCTCTCAACCTCTCGCTCCAGACCTGCTACCGACTCGCTTCACTTCTCGCTTACTGCTGACTTCCTACGAACGCTAAAGTGCGGTCTCTCCCGCCAACAATGCTTTCTGGTGCAGACGATCCTTGCTACCAATACAAAATGTATCACTGCGCAGTATTTCCCGCTCTTTTCTTAATATGTATCCATACGCGGTCTCTTCCGCTCTTTTTAAAATTACATCAATGTGCGGTCTCTCCTGCCATCAATACTTTGGTGCAGACATTCCCTGCTACCACAATTATTTCCTATTAATATAACATAAACATCTTTCATAAATTGTGATTTGACAATAGGCAATAGAAATATACACGTCTTAAAATAGCAGACCTTACTTTTGGGATTACCCTTGTAGAAGACTATAAAACAGGGCCAAATTCATGTTGTATTCTCGCAGGCAGCTATGCAGGGTGTTAGAAAAAGGTACGGCCAAACTTTCAGGAAACATTGTTCAACACAAATAAAGAAAATATTTTATGTGGACATGTGTCCGGAAACGCTTAATTTCCGTGTTAGAGCTTATTTTAGTTTCGTCAGTAAATTCTTCCACCTACGCTCAGTGGAGCATGTTATCATGATTTCATACGGTATAGTCTACTTGTGCTGCTGGAACATGTGCCGTTACAAGTACGACACAACATGTGGTTCATGCGCGATGGAGCTCCTGCACATTTCAGTCGAAGTGTTCGTACGTTTCTCAACAACAGATTCGGTGACCGATGGATTGGTAGAGGCGGACCAATTCCATGGCCTCCACGATCTCCTGACCTCAACCCTCTAGACTTTCATTTGTGGGGGCATTTGAAAGCTCTTGTCTACACAACCCCGGTACCAAATGTAGAGACTCTTCGTGCTCGTATTGTGGACGGCTGTGATACAATACACCATTCTCCAGGGCTGCATCAGCGCATCAGGGATTCCATGCGACGGAGGGTGGATGCATGTATCCTCGCTAACGGAGGACATTTTGAACATTTCTTGTAACAAAGTGTTTGAAGTCACGCTGGTACGTTCTGTTACTGTGTGTTTCCATTCCATGATTAATGTGATTTGAAGAGAAGTAATAAAATGTGCTCTAACATGGAAAGTAAGCGTTTCCGGACACATGTCCACATAAGATATTTCCTTTCTTTGTGTGTGAGGAATGTTTCCTGAAAGTTCGGCCGTACCTTTTTGTAACACCCTGTATAACAGGTTTTTCTCGCAGCTGGAAATGCACAACGTCACCCAAAGCTGAACAACAGCAAAGTTATCACTAACCAACCAAGCCACTATTAGTTCAAAACCAAACAAAAATTACTTTTAAGGGAAGTTTCACGATATTTTTGTCCACCCATTGTACGTTAGTACAACTACTGATATCTGTACTTTGCAACCCACTGGTTTTTGTTTCTCAAACCAAAGTGGAATTTATAATCTTATCCTGCGCTCTCACATTATTTTTATTTTTTTTTTTTTTTTTTTTGGTGCGTCTTGCTATGTGCCGATACAGTTACTCCGGCGAGAAATCTACACCACCCATTTGGTTCGAGGAGCTTCCGCGATAAACGGGTGAGCAAATTGTGTTCCTTGACGTGTCTCTCTTTCAAAGGACAAAAGATAACGACTTCCGCACGGCAGCAATTTGTAATTGTCCTGCCCGCCCTCGGACTACGGTGGGGATGGAGCGCTGTAGAGCTCAAGGCAGTCAGTCGTTACGGTTTCTTAGCACCCCGAGTCAAGACAGTGGTAACTCTACACCCCCGGCTCCTTGTTAATTCTGCGCGGGAAAAGAAGGGTGCGAAGAAAATGAGAAAGAAAGCCGACACCCCGGGGTGATCTCGGCTCCGGCGGGGGCGGCGCAAGGAGCCACCCCTAACTCGTTTACTTCTTTAATAATCGCCGCAGGGGTTGCGGGCGATCCGCGTGCAGACGTCAACTTGGCCCGCGCCTCCGCTGCTAAGGACCAAGGCAGCGCTATCAGGTGTCCCTGAGGAAGGGCGAGGCGCCGGCGGTCGTTAGGAGAAGACGAGCCGAGGGAAGAAAGCCGCTCCGTCTTGGACGCCGACCACACATCCCTACTTGGTCCTTAGCAGCGACCAACAAAGTTCGTACTCTCCCGGAATGACAGCACCACATTTATATTGTCCATGTGGGACTACCATTTCCACACAATGTTTTGAACATCGTAGCACTGTTACATCACATTTTGCGTATGCATACTTACTATATAACAGGATCTCGTTTGCCAATACGTACAGCCTATAAGGATGTAATAGTATTCTAAGGTTCAATACTGACCCTACGACTTATCTTACAAGAAAGATTAAGGAAAGGCAAACCTACATTTCTGGCATTTGTAGACTTAGCGAAAGCTTTTGACAACGTTGATTGGAATACTCTCTTTCAAATTCTGAAGGTGGCAGGGGTAAAATACAGGGAGCGAAAGGCTATTTACAATTTTTACAGAAACCAGATGGGAGTTATAAGAGTCGAGGGACATGAAAGGGAAGTAGTGGTTGGGAAGGCGTCAGACAGGGTTGTAGCCTCTCCCCGATGTTATTCAATCTGTATATTGAGCAAGCAATAAAGGAAACAAAAGAAAAGTTCGGAGTAGGTATTAAAATCCATGGAAAAGAAATAAAAACTTTGAGGTTCGCCGATGACATTGTAATTCTGTCAGAGACAGCAAAGGACTTGGAAGAGCAGTTGAACGGAATGGACAGTGTCTTGAAAGGAGGATATAAGATGAACATCAACAAAAGCAAAACGAGGATAATGGAATGTAGTCGAATTAAGTCGGGTGATGCTGAGGGAATTAGATTAGGAAACGAGACACTTAAAGTAGTAAAGGAGTTTTGCTATTTGGGGAGCAAAATAACTGATGATGGTCGAAGTAGAGAGGATATAAAATGTAGACTGGCAATGGCAAGGAAATAATTTCTGAAGAAGAGAAATTTGCTAACATCGAGTATAGATTTATGTATCAGGAAGTCGTTTCTGAAAATATGTATATGGAGCGTAGCCATGTATGGAAGTGAAACGTGGACGATAAATAGTTTCGACAAGAAGAGAATAGAAGCTTTCGAAATGTGGTGCTACAGAAGAATGCTGAAGATTAGATGGGTAGATCACATAACTAATGAGGAGATACTGAACAGAATTGGGGAGGAGTTTGTGGCACAACTTGACTAGAAGAAGGGATCGGTTGGTAGGACATGTTCTGAGACATCGAGGGATCACCAATTTAGTATTGGAGGTCAGCGTGGAGGGTAAAAATTCTAGAGGGAGACCAAGAGATGAATACATTAAGCAGATTCAGAAGGATGTAGGCTGCAGTGGGTACTGGGAGATGAAGAAGCTTGCACAGGATAGAGTAGCATGGACAGCTGCATCAAACCTTTCTCAGGACTGAAGACCACAACAGCAACAGTATTCTAAGGCTTGGTTTACACTAGCAATTTATTGCAGCAATTTACTTGCGCGGAGAAACTTGCCGCGCGATTTTCGAGCGTAAACCTATCGCCAAGTCGACTTGCGACCTTAGCAATTTATTGGAGAAGTGACTTGCTGCATGTTTTCCGCTTCCAGTGTGAACACCACGCAAGAAGTATCTGCGACTAACTTGCAGCTTTTAGGATTTTTTTCTGTTTCCTGCAAGTAGGAAGCGCAAGTTGTAGTAAGTATGTCGTCTGCATAACACTCATGTTTAACATTTTATTAATGTGGTGACTCAATTTTATACAACCGTCTTACGTATTATATGCAGAAAAATTTCAGAAATGGAGGAGGAACGGGAGTGGATGAAGCAGGATACAGAACATTTTATTGAAGCCGTGGAAAGCTACTCCGACTTAAAGGCTGGAGTGAAGAAGCTGAGCGCATTAGATGAAATGTCGTCGATATTCGACACATCTGTGAAAGAAGTACACAGAAAAAGTAGCATAACTTGAAGACAGAACCCCTTTGCCACCTTCATCCACTCGTTTGTAGTTTTAGGATTCTAGAAAAAGACGATGTGTAATTATTCCATGTTCTATTTCATTAGCTTGTCACTTTCCATTTTATGAGCATCAGAAAAAAAATTTATAAGCATATCATTCTGTAAAATGCAGTTTATTTCAATAAAAATTTAATTTCTTTGTTGTGTTTTCACATACCTTCAAATAATTTTCCCTTTTCAAGACGTCAAAAATGGCTCTACATACATCTGGTACGATGAGAGTAATCGTGTTGACGGGAATATGAAACAAGCACATTAGGAATTTGTAGGAGTCTCCTACAAAGAAAAGATTTTAGAATTCAAACTTTTTTTGATTGTATGTTTCACATAAATAAATAAATGAAAAGGCTTATTTTATTCGTAGCTCACCTGTAGCTATAAATCGTAGAGTGACTAGCCAACGTTCCTTTGCTGAAATAGCAGTACGGAAGTTTGTGTGTTTGATATGACGGGCGCTATTAACGTCAACAAACACTCCAGATGATTTGAGAACATTCTGTAGAAGTTTTCAAAAGCATCCATGCTCTCGATACTAAGTTCTTTCAAAAGCTTATTATAGGCACCATTCTGTGATCTTCTCTTTACCCACTCTCTAACCCAAATACTTCTGTTTTCTATTTTCACGTTTTTCATTACAATTACAAGAGCTGCAGCATATCCCACCCACCTACTTGTCATTTTATACTTCGGCTGACACTCGTAGTGGTACTGAAAGCATATGATTATGTAAACAGTATCAACAAGTTTTTGACGCAAGTTTGTTGCCAAAGAACATGCGGAAGAATCTTGCTTAATTCTTACGCTGCTCTGTAAACAAAGCTGCAAGCGGCTCGCAATAACTTGCAGCAATAACTTCTGCAAGCGACTTGCTAGTGTAAACCCAGCTTAAGTGGGCTACTTCTGTGGTGCCAGCGCTGTGTAGCGCTTTGCATTGGATCTCTGACTGCGCTTTCTTTGTAAAGAGACTCTCTGGCTGGCTGGACTCGTTGTTGGAAGTTAATCGCAAGTAGTGTTGGGCAGTTGGAAGTTAGTCGCCAGCAGTGATGGAAGTACTGTTGGGCAGTTGGAGGTGAACGGCCAGCAGTGATGTGAGAAGTTAGCATTGATGGAGGGCAGAGGTCTGAAGTGTTAGTGTAGGCTAATGATCTGGAAAATTATTCATTATTCTATATCTGTCACAATATTAAGGTAAAAAATACATTATTTGGTTTGCAACAAAATCTTTCCTTTGCTAATCACATGCCTATTAGTAGTTAGTGGCTTTAGAAGTTAGAATATTTTATTTAGCTGGCAGTTCTGACGCTCGCTGTTTTGCAGTAGTTCGCGTAACGAAGATTTTTGTGACGTAAGTCCTTAATGAAATGTATAGGTTATTGTTAAGATATCTTTTTAATCAGGGCCATTATTTTGATATAATTATTTGAAGTCAGGTTGTAATTTTTTTGAGCAATCAGATTGCGCTGCGCTAGGATATTGTACGTCTCAGTCATTCAGCAATTTAAGTACAGACTCACTCATTTTAAATAAAGAAGTTTCAGTATTTTTTCTTTCCTTTCCTTAAAAATAAAATTATTTTTTAAAAAGTAAGTATGATGGTCTGACTATGCAGAGTGTTATTTGTAATGAGGAAAATATTCTTGTATATAAAACATGAAATCATAATGCTTGAAGTCTGGAGTCACAGGTTCTGGGTCAGTTATTTTTTTTCATTTCCTTCTTTACCTTCCCACGTCCTGGCTATGATCAGTTAAGAGGTATATACGAGGTGCGCTCAATAAGTAATGCAACATATTTTTGCCCCTGAAAACAGGTTTGTTTTAATCAGAATGCAATAAATCATATTATTCCCCACTCTTCTGGCTACAAAACCCTATTGGCCTTAACGACGCCTTACTGGGAGAGGCTCCGTTCCCGCCGCAGCCGCAGTGGTCCACAACCCCACGACGACTACCTCAGTCCACTTCACCCCTCCGCCGCCCCACACCGAACCCAGGGTTATTGTGCGGTTCGGCCCCCGGTGGACCTCTTCCAGGGAACGTCTCACACCAGACGAGTGTAACCCCTATGTTCGCGTGGTAGAGTAATGGTGGTGTACGCGTACGTGGAGAACTTGTTTGCTCATCAACCGCCGACATAGTGTACCTGAGGCGGAATAAGGGGAACCAACCCGCATTCGCCGAGGCACATGGAAAACCGCATAAAAATCGTCCACAGACTGGCAGGCTCACCGGACGTCGACACAAGTGCGCCGGGCGGTTTCTTGCCGGGGACCAGGCACTCCTTCACGCTCGGAGAGCCTTGCGTGAGACCGCACGGCCAACCGGGCGGGCTAACATTTTATAGTAATAAAATCAACAGCTCAACCGCTATAATTGTACTGGAGGAATTATGGTATCACAAACATAATATTGCCGATCTTATTAGAGGTCTCCTGGAAGCATACAGACAGTATGTACTGATGCCTAACGGTGTTCGTTGTGCTCATAAGTACTATGATTTTAGTTAGATGAGGTATAATCATCTTTCTACAATTATTAGAGCCTCAATACGCTAAAAACCTCACATTTAATATCTGAGACGCTCAGCCAAAGGCCATCTTTAAAAATGCTGCCTTGGTTAAGGACAGATCCTAATCAGGGTGATAAACGTAGGCTTGTACTCGCTTCGGCGGTACATATACTAAAATTGGAACGATACAGAGAAGAAACGTAGGCTTCATCCAGAAGCTAAAAAGAAAAACGGGTCGTCTGTATGCAGGTTTGAAGTGGAGTGGTGTATTCATCAACGATTAGATACCATAAAGAGGGTCTACGAGGAACGTTCAGTCACCGGGTGGCGCACAACAGCACCCAGGCTAACACGTGTAGTCACGAAGGTTGGCGACGAGAAATGCAGATACGATCGACAGTAGTGGAAACGTGGTAACTCTCATAGTCAGCAAGGTCACCGCATCTCTCCGCAATTGAGAAAGTTTGGAGTTTGTGGACAGGGCTCTCCAGCTAGATCGGAATTTGACTATCTACGGCACCAATTGGACAGAATTTGGCCCAATATCCCTCAAGAGGACATACAACAACACTTGCCTGCGTAAGTGTGAAATGTGGATCAGTGCGTTATTGACCTACTCACATTGTAAAGCTCTTAATATTGAATAAATTATCCAATCTTTTCTGAAATTTTAATGAGTTGTTTGGCCGTATATGTGCATCACATCTACATCTACTGATTTTGTTCCATTCGTATAACTTCTTCCTCATGCGTCACTTTTTTTTATTATTAGAGCAATGAAGATGAGAAATTTAGTATACAGAGCGGCCACTTCTGGCAGCAATAGCGCCTCTAAACCTACTGGGCACCGGTACTTCATTGTAAGCCACTCCAGCCATATGCGGGAGTTCATCAAACACAGTAGCTGTCGAGAATGAGATTTTCATTCTGCAGCGGAATGTTCGCTGATATGAAACTTCCTGGCAGAGCTTCTGTAAAGTTTGGAAGATAGGAGACGAGGTACTGCTACAAGTAAAGCTCCGAGGACGGGGCGTGAGACGTGCTTGGGTAACTCAGTTGGTAGAGCACTTGCCCGCGAAAGGCAAAGGTCCCGAGTTCGAGTCTCGGTCGGGCACACAGTTTTAATCTGCCAGGAAGTTTCACAGTAGCTGGCCTGCTAGACTCTTGGCAACCCGTTTCCAGATGTTCTCACTGTTTGAGGGATCTGGAGAACGTGCTGGCCAGGAGATCAGTGCAACACCCTCTTGTACTGAGTTATGTCAGGAAAATACGAGCAACATGCGGTCTTGCAGTATCTTGTTGAAAGATAACATCACAGAGACCTCACAGATAGGCCAAGCCACCAGCCTTAAAGTGTCAGGAATGTAACGGACGCTGTTCCGATTACTGGCTACGCGAACCAGAGGGGCTTTTGTTCTGTACACAATAGCACCCCATTAAATCATCCATGTGTTGGGCCTATGAGACGATCACGAATAGTGCCTGGCAATTTTTTGCAGTCACGCACACGGGAATGTCCATTCTGGTGCTGTAAACAGGACCGGTAGTCACCTGAAAAAACTACGTGGTCTCGCTCCCATGTGCAGTGTTGTCGCTGGGGGCATCATTCTCGCCACATCTCCCTCTGTCGCCTCATCGAGGGCAGCCGCTACGGTGGTCGCTGTGAATCTGGCCCGTGGTGCACCAGACATACACTCCTGGAAATGGAAAAAAGAACACATTGACACCGGTGTGTCAGACCCACCATACTTGCTCCGGACACTGCGAGAGGGCTGTACAAACAATGATCACACGCACGGCACAGCGGACACACCAGGAACCGCGGTGTTGGCCATCGAATGGCGCTAGCTGCGCAGCATTTGTGCACCGCCGCCATCAGTGTCAGCCAGTTTGCCGTGGCATACGGAGCTCCATCGCAGTCTTTAACACTGGTAGCATGCCGCGACAGCGTGGACGTGAACCGTATGTGCAGTTGACGGACTTTGAGCGAGGGCGTATAGTGGGCATGCGGGAGGCCGGGTGGACGTACCGCCGAATTGCTCAACACGTGGGGCGTGAGGTCTCCACAGTACATCGATGTTGTCGCCAGTGGTCGGCGGAAGGTGAACGTGCCCGTCGATCTGCGACCGGACCGCAGCGACGCACGGATGCACGCCAATATCGTAGGATCCTACGCAGTGCCGTAGGGGACCGCACCGCCATTTCCCAGCAAATTAGGGACACTGTTGCTCCTGGGGTATCGGCGAGGACCATTCGCAACCGTCTCCATGAAGCTGGGCTACGGTCCCGCACACCGTTAGGCCGTCTTCCGCTCACGCCCCAACATCGTTCAGCCCGCCTCCAGTGGTGTCGCGACAGGTGTGAGTGGAGGGACGAATGGAGACGTGTCGTCTTCAGCGATGAGAGTCGCTTCTGCCTTGGTGCCAATGATGGTCGTATGCGTGTTTGGCGCCGTGCAGGTGAGCGCTACAATCAGGACTGCATATGACCGAGGCACACAGTGCCAACACCCGGCATCATGGTGTGGAGAGCGATCTCCTACACTGGCCGTACACCTCTGATGATCGTCGAGGGGACACTGAATAGTGCACGGTACATCCAAACCGTCATCGAACCCATCGTTCTACCATTCCTAGACCGGCAAGGGACCTTGCTGTTCCAACAGGACAATGCACGTCCGCATGTATCCCGTGTCACCCAACGTGCTCTAGAAGGTGTAAGTCAACTACCCTGGCCAGCAAGATCTCCGGATCTGTCCCCCATTGAGCATGTTTGGGACTGGATGAAGCGTCGTCTCACGCGGTCTGCACGTCGAGCACGAACGCTGGTCCAACTGAGGCGCCAGGTGGAAATGGCATGGCAAGCCGTTCCACAGGACTACATCCAGCATCTCTACGATCGTCTCCATGGGAGAATAGCAGCCTGCATTGTTGCGAAAGGTGGATATACACTGTACTAGTGCCGACATTGTACATGCTCTGTTGCCTGTGTCTATGCGCCTGTGGTTCTGTCAGTGTGATCATGTGATATATCTGACTCTAGCAATGTGTCAATAAAGTTTCCCCTTCCTGGGACAATGAATTCACGGTGTTCTTATTTCAATTTCCAGGAGTGTAGACACTCACTGTCTGTGTGGGTACCTGTCTTACTGCTACAAAAAGTCTATTTCGTGACACAAGTTACGTGTCGCAGCTGTAGATCCTGCCCGACCAAGTGAACAATATGCTTGTCTTCTCGGGCACAAGTTGTGTGGGGCCATTCATCCACATCTACATCTACGTTATTACTCTGCTATTCACAATAAGGTGCCTGGCAGAGGATTCAATGAACCACCTTGATGCTGTCTTTCTACCGTTCCACTCTCGAACGGCCCGCGGGAAAAACGAGCACTTAATTTTTTCCGTGCGAGCCCTGATTTCTCTTATTTTGTCGTGATGATCATTTCTCCCTATGTAGGTGGGTGCCAACAGAATGTTTTCGCAATCGGAGGAGAAAACTGGTGATTGAAATTTCATGAGAAGATCGCGTCGCAACGATAAAGTCTTTGTTTTAATGATTGCTAGTGCAATTCAGTATCATGTCTGTGACACTGTCTCCCTTTTTTCGCAATAATACCAAACGAGCTGCCCTTCTTTGTACTTTTTCGATGTCATCCGTCAGTCCCAGCTGATGCGGATCCCACACCGCACAGCAGCACTCCAGAATAGGGCTGACAAGCGTATTATAAGCAGTCTCTTTGGTAGATCTGTTGCACCTTCTAAGTGTTCTGCCAATGAATGGTAGACTTTGGTTTGCTCTACCCACAATATTATCTATGTTCAAATGGCTCTGAGCACTATGGGACTTAACATCTATGGTCATCAGTCCCCTAGAACTTAGAACTACTTAAACCTAACTAACCTAAGGACATCAGACAACACCCAGTCATCACGAGGCATAGAAAATCCCTGACCCCGCCGGGAATCGAACCCTGGTATTATTTATGTGATCGTTCCAATTTAAGTTATTTGTAATTGTAATCCCGAAGTGTTTAGTTGAATTTACAGCCCTCAGATTTGTGTGACTTATCGCGTAATCGAAATTTAGCTGATTTATTTTGGTACTCATGTGAATAACTTCGCACTTTTCCTTCTTCAGGGTCAATTGCCACTTTTCGCACCATCCAGATATCTTATCTAAATCATTTTGCAAGTCATTTTGATCATCTGATGACTTTACAAGACGGTACATGACAGCACCATCTGCAAACAATCTAAGACGGCTACTCAGATTGTCTCCTATGTCGTTAATTACATCAGGAACAATAGAGGGCCTATAACATTTTCTTGGGGAACGCCGGATATTACTTCTGTTGTACTCGATGATTTTCCGTCTATTACTACGAACTGTGATCTTCCTGACAGGAACTCACGGATCCAGTCGCAGAACTGAGGCGATACTCCGTAGGCACGCAGTTTGATTAGAAGACGCTTATGAGGAACGCTGTCGAAAGCCTTCTGGAAATCTAAAAATATGGAATCAATTTGGCATCCCCTGTCTATAGCACTTATTATTTCATGAGTATAAAGAGCTAGTTGTGTTGCACAAGAACTATATTTTCTGAATCCGTGCTGACTATGTGTCAGTAAATCGTTTTCTTCGAGATACTTCATAATTTTCGCACACAGTATACGTTCTAAAACCCTACTGCAAATAGACGTTAGTGATATAGGCCTCTAATTCAGAGGTTACTCCTACTTCCCTTTTTGGGTATTGGTGTGACTTGAGCGATTTTCCAGTTTTTAGGTACGTATCTTTCTCAGAGCGAGAGGTTGTATATAATTGCTAAATATGGAGCTATTTTACCAGCAAACTGTGTGAGGAATCTGACTGGTATACAGTTTGGACCGGAGGCCTTGCCTTTATTAAGTGAATTAAGCTGCTTTTCTACACCGAACTCTACATGCCAAGAAGTATGACCCTTTTGGTCCGAGAAGTTCCACTTTTGTGGAAACGATAGCTGCTTACATGGTATCATAGCGGTCTATGGGAAGGCGACACGAGCAAACATATATACCATGTGACCCACAGACGCCGTCCTCCATTGACGTTAATACCAGATACCATGGACGCCAAAAGGTTTGCTTAAGCAGAGTAGTTAAGGAGACTATACACCAACAGAGAGGAGACCATGCTAAACGTGGTTCCGGGGCTCGAGAAAGGTGTCTGTGTAGAAGAATGATTGTCCCTGAGAAAAACTATATGCACAAGAGCCGAAACAAATTAATCATCTCTTTCAAGGCATCTCAACATATGAAGCTAAATTTTTAACCTATAATGCACCAATTCGTGCTTTACAATTGGCAATATCACAACAATGCTATCATAACTTTGATTGTAATAAAGGAAATGAATACAATGAATATCATGCCTGATGTTCCTTTAAACCTATGCTATAGAGAGACTGACAGTTCTTTATAATTGCGTTATTTATAATGTAAGTGTTCGAATGCATGTGCAACTTGTTGGGTACATTGATGTAAGTGCCTCTCGGAGTGAGGATGAACACCTCTTAACATTTCTGCACATACCGAAGCACAATCATGACGTATTTGTTCTTTTAACACATCTGTATTTTCCTATTCCGTTTCGTAACTTCTGGCTTGGATACAACCTCATAAGAAAACTCCCAAGGGCGATAAATCAGGCGATCTTGCTGGCCATCGAATGCAACCACCACGACCTATCCAACGATGAGGGCGCGTGTTGTTTATGTGCTCACGGACATTAAGATCGAAATGCACCGCCTTGTTGAAATCACATTCTTTCGCAGACAACAGGTGTTACACTCCAAGAACTCCTTGTGCTGTTTGAATACGCGCTCTTAGACGTTGTTGTTATGCGATGTTCGTTTTGTATGTCCATAACACAATAAATATGCATTTCCGACCATTGGATCCCTTTCTCCGTGTAATCGGTTGTAGACCCACTGTCACCTGTTTGAGTTTGACCCAAAGTGTTCGAGACATCCTGTATTTGCCTGACACTCGTGAGGTCCCGACCAATATGAGTCGCAATATTGTAGAGTAATAAACCCCAGCGCTGAAGAGCTAGAATCATGCCACTGTCGAATTAGGACACTTGTTGGCAGACTTTCATCTTTCTTACACGATCTTCTCACGAACAAACACGAGTGAATACCGATTTCTGAATGACAAAATCCAGTTTGCAATTTTTCCTTACATACGAGGGAAAATCAGAGAGTAACTGCCACTATTTTTTTAACCAAATTACGGCTGTAAATACGAAGTCAACATATCCGGTCCCAGCGGTGGACCTTTCCGAAATACAGCCCACATATGGGGAAAACTGTCTCGTTTTGAGAACTGCGAAGTGGTGGTGTTGTGAAGGCCATAAAGTCTTGCATGACAATGAACGGTCGGGCAGGCCATGTTCGTCGCTGAGTGACGGCAACATTTGTCACGTGGATCCAATGGTCAAACAGATCGGCGTACGCACGTCACGTCTGAGGACAGCCGTCGGGCGAAGGCACCCAGAGATCCCTAATGTGGACAACGCGATTCTGCTTCACGACAATACGAGACCACATGTGGCGCTCAGAACAGCCGAAAAGCACCGGGCGTTTCGGTGAGAGATTCTGGACCACCCACCATACAATCCAGACCTCGCCCTTAGTGATGTCCACCTTTTCAGACTGCTGCAGGAGTTCCTGACAGGACAGCAATGCACAAATAATGATGAAGCCAAGACAGCAGTCTGAAGGTGGTTCTGTAACCGGAAGGAGTAATTCTACAGACTCGTTCGTATTCTTCATGTTCAACTTTATTGGGAAGCAATGAGCCAGGCACTAACATGGAGCATCTAATACAAAACAAACAAAAAGCGAAGAGTGAATGATTATGTGCGCGCTAGAGTCTTTGCCGCTGTCCCTGTACTGTGCACAGGCAACTATTCGTCTGTGTGCTCCCACACAGCCTCCTCACTGAAGAGCGGAGCTCCAGGAATGTGCGGAAACTTGTACCGGACCCTTCGCTGCAAATCACAGTCAAGTGCCTGGCAGAGGGTTCGTCGAACCACCTTCACAATTCTCTATTATTCCAATCTCGTATAGCGCGGGGAAATAACGAACAGCTATATCTGTCCGTACCAGCTCTGATTTCCCTTATTTTATCGTGGTAATCGTTCCCCTCCATGTAGGTCGGTATCAACAAAATATTTTCGCATTCGGAGGAGAAAGTTGGTGATTAAAATTACGTGAGAAGATTCAGTCGCAACGAAAAACGCCATTATTTTAATGATTTCCAGCCCAGTATCATTTCTGTGACACTCTCACATATTTTGCGATAATACAAAACGTGCTGCCTTTCTTTCAGCAGACTCCGTTAGTCCTACCTGGTAGGATACCACACGGCGCAGCAGTATTCTAAAAGTGGACGGACAAGCGTAGTGTAGGCAGTCTCCTTAGTAGGTCTGTTACTTTTTCTAAGTGTCCTGCCAATAAAACGCACTCTTTGGTTAACCTTCCCCACAACATTTTCGATGTGTTCCATCCAATTTTAGTTGTCCGTAATTGTAATACCTAGATATTTAGTTGAATTTACGGCTTTTAGATTAGACTGGTTCATTGTGTAACCGAAGTTTAACGAGTTCCTTTTAGCACTCCTATGGATGACCTGACACTTTTCGTTATTTAAGGTCAACTGCCACTTTTTGCACCATTCAGATAACTTTTCTAAATCATTTTGCAGTGTGGTTTGATCTTCTAATGACTTTATTAGGCGATATACGGCAGCGTCATCTGCAAATAAGCGAAGACGGCTGCTTAGATTGTCTCCAAAATCGTTTATATAGATGTGGAACAGCAAAGAGCCTATAACACTACCTTGGGGAACGCCAGAAATCACTTCCGTTTTACTCGACGACTTTCCGTCAATTAGTACGATCTCTGACCTCTCTGACAGGAAATCAGATATCCAGTCACATAACTGAGACGACATTCCATAAGCACGCAATTTCACTACAAGCCGCTTGTGTGATACAATGTCAAAAGCCTTCCGGAAATCCAGAAATACGGAATCGATCCGAAATCCCTTATCAATAGCACTCTACACTTCGTGTGAATGAAGAGCTAGTTGTGTTACACAGGAACGATGTTTTCTAAACCCATGTTGACTGTGTGTGAGTAGACCGTTTTCTTCGAGGTAATTCATAATGTTCGAACACAATATATGTTCTAAAATCCTGATGCATATCGACGTTAACGATACGGGCCTGTAATTTAATGGATTACTCCTACTACCTTTCTTGAATATTGATGTGACCTGTGCAACTTTGCAGTCTTTGGTTACGGATCTTTCGTCGAGGCAACGGTTGTATATGATTGTTAAGTATGGGGCTATTTTATCAGTATACTCCGCAAGGAACCTAATTGGTATACAGTCTGCACCAGAAGACTTGCTTTTATTAAGTGATTTAAGTTGCTTCTCTACTCCGAGGATATTTACTTCTACGTTACTCATGTCGGCAGCTGTTCTCGATTCGAATTCTGGAATATTTACTTCCTCATGTTTTGTGAAGGCATTTCAGAAGGTTGAGTTTAGTAACTGTTCTTTGGCAGCAGTGTCTTCGATAGTATCTGCACTGCTGTCGCGCAGAGAAGGCGTTGATTGCTTCTTGCCGCTAACATACTTCAGATACAACCAGGATCTCCTTGGATTTGGAATCTGTTTGGATTAGGCAAAATGTGTATGAAAGACTGGTGACTTAAAGGAAGAATGAAAAGTTGCTAGCGGAGTAGAAAGAAGCGAACGTAACGAACCAGAACAAAGAAAGTCGAGGAGTTTGAAAAGAAAGTTGACGAAGTGGTTTGTCGCCGGCGCAGCTGGAGCAGTTCGGAGCAGCCTGTTGCGCGCCTTGAGGACTCGCGCGTCCTGAGGACCTCGTCCTGGAGACAAGGGCCAGGCGCTTAGTGGCCCTGGGTGCTGAGGGCACTCACTGAGGACAGCTCAACGCAACGCACGCTCTTTAGTCACTTAGCCGCAGGGCCATCTCACATACGGGGCTTATCTCGCGTTCTGGTTGCTTTCGAGGACACCCACTCACTTTAGTGGCAACCGCCGTAACAATTTGCAGTAATAAAAACTGCGTTGTACCAGTTTCATGGTACCTGTACACCGTTTTTATGATTTTAGTCTTCTAAATAATTTTACTCGTTTATTTACTTATTATTTATTGTAAATAAATATTTTGGGGTAGCAGTCTGGTGGGATAGTGTAGCTTTGAAGTGTCTCCAGCGTTGGTGTCACTGCTGACCGTGCGTCCGGAGTGCTACAATCCGGCCTAAACTGAATGCTTGAGATACTTCTGTCCCTTAATACAAAACTAATATACGTTTTAAAAATGTAAGAGAAAAAGTTAAAACTACAACAAAATTAAAACGGTCGAGTGATTAAAGAAAAGAAGGTACAAAAAGTAGAGGAAAAACAAAGCTTATTTTTGTGGCTTCCTGGAATCCCACCTTGATAAGAAAAATCTCTCCAAATATCTCCAAATATTTTTAACACGTTTTTATTAGGTCGCTTTCTTGTCTGTTTGCCTGTTCGGCACAAATTTTGCAGCCGAATTTGAGCTAACTTATCGACGAGTTAGAGGCTTGAAACTCTCATCATAGATCAGAACTGGATGACAATATAGTAGTCACTCCCTACGTGTCTGGCATATGGCGGAGGGTATTTTGTGTACCACTACCATTTCCGCCATTTTTCCCGTCCCAGTGGTTAACAACAACAGCTCCTAAACATCCATGTCATCTCTAATGTTCCCCATTTTTATCTTTATGATATTTTCGCAAGACATACGTAACCCATTTGATGTTTCACTCAAGCGAAGAGAACCTGCAATGAAACTAAAATGTACCCCATGTCCCTGCTGTAGTCCCATCATTGTGTTTGAAATCGACTGAAAAATTTCAGACACTCGTTACTAAAAAGCAGAAAACTCTCTAATACTACACATGTTGAAATGAAGTAAAAATGACAAAACAATTTCTCCTAGATATATACATGCTCCTAACCACGTAGGGATAGCCCTGAAAATGTGTGCTAGTGAATTTTTAGTAGCTATGACAACACTTGCAAAATTTAAAACGTAAAACGGTGGCACGTGCAATAAAGTAATAGTAAGGAATGTAGAGAGGAGCTCTCGCTGAGAAAACTATCACAACAGTTCTTATCATTTGCAGCGCAATGAAATATTGAATGACTTAAGTAAACTAATGAGGCATCGATTATTTATTGCACGCGTCCCGTTTGATGTTTTAAATTTTACAAATATTGAAATAGCTGTCAAAATTCACAAGCACAAATTTTCAGGACTATCTCTCTAGTATGCTTTAAAATGTGTTATATTAAAAAGCTTTTGTTTAAACAATTATTTATAAATGACTGCAGAAATTTAGAGAAATAAATTTAGCGGTTTTAATTATATACTGTAAGGGCCATTTAAAATGGAAACGCCTAAGAACTGCTTTCGGTTAATACACAATAGTACTGCGGTTCCGGTGAAATTAATGTGTAATTTCATGTAGTTATTTTTTTAACACAAAATAAAAATCGTTTAACGTAAAAGGTTTCTACTTCTCAGACGAACAATTACATGTGCGTTATGCAATTGTGACGTCACCGAAATTAATTGACATCGTATAAGCGATTTCCACGAGAAAAATGTAAACTCGCTATTATTGCTTACAACTTCCCGGGACATCCTGATACTAAATCAAAAGCTGTATAGTTTATATTGTTACCTGAGAGCATTACATGTGTGATCAAGGCATTACACAAAATTTTAATTTTCTACTTCGAAAGCCGTTGCTACGGAACATTTACTCGGATTCGACGCAAAATAAGATTTCTTCATCAGTTTCTCAGTCACATTGAATACGTTGCTTTCTGAATGTATTTGGTGCTGCAGAAGATGAAAATGGTTTTCACCACGCTTGATTCGCCGAAGTACCAGATTCGGTGCCCTCTGAAGACAACATTTGATGTCTGGGAAAGCCTCTCCATTATCGGCTGTCCGATAGCATTACTGGGCGAATTTGTTGCAATCGACGATGATGAGTGTACAACACCTATTGCAGCCGATGGAAATATTTCGGAAATCGTGAAGTTTTACTTTCTCCCGGCGTAGAAAATGTTCAAACAACTTACCGGAAATGCAGCCCGGTGACCTCTTTGAGAACAGCCAATATTTCGACAAGTTGTTTCTACGACTCACGTTCCTTTCACCTTGTAGTGAATCTCTTCTCACCCTCACGCCTCCTTGAAGTTACTGAAATGCAGTTCTCAGGCGAAAATAACTTCAGAAGAAACAGCTGCACACCTCTTAACCATAAGTCGCACTAAAAATTGTTATGTCGGTGGAAGTTAATAACAGGTAAATCAAATTACAAGGGCCAACGAAAAATTTTTTTTAAAAACTTTTTTACTTTCGTAAATGATCTTTATACATTTTTATGAGCTGAATCCAAATACAGCCTTAGTTTTCCTGTATCACCCATAGTTTTCGAGTAATATTCCTTTTATCAGATAATATAAAAATCCTATGCTATACGGTAAACGGGGAAATTAATGAAACGCTTTGTTATAACATAAGCATGGTTTGTATTTACGGTAAGCTACTTAAAACAATGATATGTGTTAATAGAGGTTTCACTTGTCAGCTGGAATTGGTTTGTATTTCCTTTCTCTTTTTTCTTTGAAGCTTCTTGTGTAGCTTTTCCTTGCTGAACTTCTCGGTAAAGTGACCAACAGGAGTCCCCCGTCATGTTGTTGTTCCAGCGGCCTCGGTAGAGTTTTCCCATCACTTTACTCTCCTGGTGAAAACGCCCTCCTTGCTCCTCACTAACATCTACCATATTGTCCGGAAAGTAATCAAGGTGACTGCTCAAAAAGTGACCTTTCAGGCTCATTAAACATCCTAAAGTTTTGAACTTCTTTAACGTTGTAGCTATGATATAAACTTATTCTGGGCCTTTAACATGCCCTATTAACTGTAACGACTTGCTTGAATGATACCAATGCTTCTTTCTCATTTAATGTCATTGTGGATTCAGCGTTTACATTAAACATCTAATGTTAGGTCCGACAAAGACTGCCTTCTTTTAGTTTAGCTTCTGAAAGGTGTGGAAACTTTTGGCAGAGATACTTAAAACATTGTCCATCTTTAGGCAAAGCCTTTACAAACTGTTCCGTTAGGCCTAAATTTATATGTAGAGGTGGTAAGAGTACGTTTTTTGGATCTACAAAGTTTTTACGTTGAATGTGCTTCTGACCAGGTTTTAAAGACTCCCTCACAGGCCACTTCTTTCTGCACCAGTGGTCATCAGTAACCCTACTGTCCCAATCACACAAGAAACGTGGAAATTTGGTAAAGCCACCTTGCTGGCCAAGGAACGTGCATGTTACTTTTAGGTCGCCACATATCATCCCATTATGAGCAGAATAGCCCATTTTATTTAGCACTATTTCTAAGTTTTTATATATTTCTTCCCTATGTACAGAATGTCCCACAGATCCAGATGCATACATGTTACCATTGTGTAATAAAACAGCCTTTAAACTAGTTTTGGATGGATTAATAGCCTGTCTCTGTGGCCGAGCTGCTGCTACAGTCGCAGGTTCGAATCCTGCCTCGGGCTTGGCTGTGTGTGATGTCCTTAGGTTAGTTAGGTTTAAGTAGTTCTAAGCCTAGGGGACTGGTGACCTCAGATGTTAAGTCCCATAGTGCTTCGAGCCATTTGAACCATTTTTGATGAATCAATAAACAGCCTCAAGTCTTCCATTTTCAATACCAAAATCATTCATCAGCCCAGGAATGTCTGAGCAGTACACTAAATCACCTTCTTGTTGAAAAAACTTGGAAAATTGCTGCTCTCTCTTTTTCTATACAAGTATATGCTGGTTCCAATTGCCAGTAAGTTCTTTTCTTTTAATCTAGAGCCAAGCAATTCTGCTTTTTCTTTAGTTAAGCCCAGATCCCTAATCAAATCGTTAAGCTCGGTCTGAGTAAACAATTTGGGCTCTAGACTGTCTGTATTACAATGGAATTCATCATCATCTGATTCATCTAAATCAGATGGTACATCAGAAAATACTTCTGTTGGAATAGAATTTAAATCATCTGGTGGTTCAGGAACCGGCAAATCTACACCATACCCTACTGGTCAGATGGCGGATGGAAGGTTAGGGTAGCTTATTACCTTCTTGTTTTTCGAATTATGATGAGTAATATCAACACTGCAAAAGTAGAAATCATCGGAATAATTTCTTCGATCCCTCCATATCATAGGATCAGCAAATCTAAAGACTTTTTTTTCTCTTTTTTGGACCATTTTCTCAGATCTTCAACACACACTTAACATACCTTATGCAGCGCCCAAAATTTATCTTGATCACCAAGTTTAGATCCAAAGTATGATAGATAAACATTTTTCATATAGTCTGTAACGTTTATTTGGTGTTTTTTAATCACAAATTCACCATAAATATAACAAAAGCTGTCAGCAGAATTTTTACAACCACAATTACACATTGTACTGAGCAAATGTACAGGAAATGAGAAAGTGAGGTTAGGTAGACAGTAAACAAAACACCATCTGTTGACAGAAAAGTAGAATCGACCTTTTTATACCAGCAAATGTCTTTCAGCAGTGCTACCAACGTCATCTACATTCATTACACCTCCTTTTTAAATTATTTTAATTATATAAAAGATGTTAAAATCTTTGAAAAATCGCTTAATTTAATAAATTTAACTATAATTGTAAAATGTGAAGAAATGATGGGTAAGTTTCATATTTGGGTTTTCCATCCTAAAACACATAACAATAAGGTATTATAAGGAAAAAAGTTTTTCCATTGTTGGCCTGCATCATTCATGTGCGTAAAATTTCACTCTATTACGGTATGCTTGCATAAACGAGTTACTACCAAGCCTTAACCTAGCTGTACTATGTCTGGAAAATCGATACACAGACACACAGACACACACACACTGAAACCTTCCCGTCTAATATTGGATGAACGTTTGCTTGCTGACTGAACGCTGCGTCTCTTAAAATCTTTTAACTGCTGCTCTGTCAAGACTACCTGCTGATTATTACGACGAAACATAAAATGTGTTGTCGCCGTGGCCCTCAGTCGTTACCTGAAATTATTAAGACTGATTCTTACCTTTAATTATTTATACTGGATCGCCATCTGACTGCTACAGCAAACTGTGGAATGAATATACTTACTTCTCTTTAACATAATTATAAGCTGCTGGTGGAGTTTCATAATACTTTGTGACTGGAATTCTTTAAGTTGAAGTTAATTTAGATTTGATAAAAGCTGAAGCTCAGTTTAGACTTTAAATTCCGTAAAGCATTTACGTGAATGATTTTGGGATAGAAAATTCTTAATGCATTTAATCTGGTAGAAGTTAACTATATTCTGAGAACGATCTTGACAAACAATTACAAGGGGTATAGTTCTTTACAAAAATTCTTAAAAAGTAGCGTTGCGCTACATACCTAATTTTCCATCAAAATTACATAACTATATTCTGAGAACGATCTTGACAAACAATTACAAGGGGCATAGTACTTTACAAAAATTCTTAAAAACTAGCATTGCGCTACATATAGCGAGTGGCTGGCGAGCACACCGCTTCTTTCAAAGTGTTAATTCATACCTCGCTTACAGCGACCTCCTCTCATGTCTCGCTAGCTACGACTGCCTCGTCTCACATCTTACTCGCAACTGCTCGCTTCCAACGCTCAATGCTACAAAAGTGCGGTCTCGCCGCCAACAATGGTTTTTGGTGCAGACAAACCCTGCTACCATTACAGATGTATTACTGCGCGCTGTTTCCCGCTCTTTCTCAAAATGTATCTATGCGCGGTTTCCCGCTCTTTCTCAATAATACACAATGCAATTTAATTAACAAAACAATTTAAATAAGAAACAGTTCAGATAATTACATGCTAAAACAGTTTAAATACGCCTATTACATAATTACATATGCCGCTACTCGGCTTTCTTAAAATTTTACTACGTTGTTGAGTCATATGGACTCAACATTAGTACAAAATTTGATTATAGAAAATAGTTTGAACAAAGTGTATACACAAATGCTGTCATACGAAATGATTTGTCTATCTCTAATAAAGAGAATATGTAAATAGAAAGGGTTTTAGTAGGAATTGTACATCAAGTAAAATTTGGTTCCCTTAAATTTAACAACAAGAATAAGAGTAAATGTGAAAATCAATATACAGATCATATGAAGCAATTGAAAGTTTACATTATGAAACATTTAATTCAAATTGGCATCTCTTAGTACCACAATTAAGGAAGGTACAAAAGGAATTGGATAGCATGGTCAAAGCACTGGCAACTGTCTGTGAATGAACTCAAAAGTCTGTTCCTTTCCCTCACATAGCACAACACCAGGTTTCGCCATGTGGTTCCATCATCGCCTTGCTCCATAGTTTTAGTGTACCCAAACACTAAGTACGTCGTCGAATAGCCTGAGTTGCCGCAGCCACATCAGGATTAAGTTCCATCTCCAATGGTCCATTAAGGTTGGTGGTGTGCATCTTGGTATGCAAACACCTATTGTCGTACATCATACTGTGGTGTGTATCTAGGTATGCAAACACCTCGTCGAGAACATCATTGGTTGAAGTCACGTGTTTCACAATTCACTGATTCTGTGCTCAATAACCATGGGGATGCACAGGAATTAAGGTACGGGTAAAATTGTTTTGGCAATGGGTTCACGGACATTGTTGGTACCATAATTTGACTACCAAATAATTTTCCCTATGACAAAATATGTTGTGTCGTAATTTGTAACAATATGTAGTTTTAATTTAAGAATTCTTCCAGAAAATTATTCCCATATATAAAAGACATAAAAGTTCCTACTTATTCAGTATTTGATAGTATACAGATTTGTTATAGACAAGTACATTATTACTTATTCTGTATTTACATATCTTAGTTTCTTACATCATTAATTATAAATTTTGTTGACAATGCATTTCTTGACTTACTGTCCTAAAATTTTATCTTCCATTCAGGGGTGTAGTCGTCAGTTATGAGTCGTCAAATGTCAGGTCATAATATACAATAAAATTACTGTCATAAAATTATTTAAAGTATTCTTTTGCAGCTGAAAATTAAGGTAAACATTATTCTGGTTAGACATTGTAATGTGTGGTCCCCATCCATAGTGTTGCAATGTGTCACATGCTAGCAAAATTATTTCTTAACATTATACATTTCTTATATACTAACATAACATACACATTCTTCTTCTGCATCTGTGTCAACTCTCTGCATAACCTGTTATAAACATTCAGCATTAATTAACGTCAGCGCACGGCATGACTTATTATAAAACATTCAGTATTAACTATCGTCAGTGCACGGCATGACTTCAATAAACATCTTCTGGTACTTCTCGTCCGCTCCTGGCATGACCTATAAAACACTTTATCATAATATTAACTGCTGCAAAATCACGTCAGCTCCCGGCATGACCTATAAAATTTCTGTAATGACAATTAGCGTCAGCTATCTGCGTGACCTAAAGATTCACATCCTTATTCTAACTAAAACTACGTTTCATTTTGATGACGTGTGACAACAATGCTGCATTCTGGAATAAAGAGTACATGTTAATGTTACCACTAAAATAATTGATTAATGAACGATCTATATTATCAGTTTAGCTATTGCAAAAATCGACATTTTCTTAAGTAATTATGTCACGTTATAAAAAAAATTTCTTTGATTTATGAGCTCTCAGTGCACAAATTCATACGTCGTTGTCTGCATGTTCTCTTTAAGTTAGGAAATGTTTCTCGTGTTTTTATTTGTGTTGGCTGGCGTAGCATCATTAAGTACTGCTGTGTTCTTTAAGGTACGGTGAAATATTAGCGGCCCGCTGCGTGTCGCGGCTTTGTTTGTTACTGAAGCGCGCTGAAACTACCATTGTTGCATACTTACGTGTCACGCCGTCCTTTCGTCAGCTGAAATGCAAAAATTTAAGTCAAGAAATGTTTCACGTTGGATACATGATGATTCCCTAATGATTTCTTCTTACGTAGCGTTTCCACATGCACTACATTAGCGTGTGGAATATTACGAACTCTGTAAGGGCCTGCATACAGAAGTTCGAATTTACGGCATCTGTGCTTACCTTTGTTGGAAAGAAAATGAGTGTGAATCAGTTCTTTGTCGCCAATCTCGTACTTCTGTAGTCGACTTACCTGCTTCTGTTGTTTCTTCCGCCGATCTGCAGCTCTTTTAGTGTTTGCTAATGCTGTGTCTATTATTTCACAATGTCGAAGCCTACGCGTCTTAGGAAAAGTAATTAGTTCGGTAATTTTGTTCGGTGGGTCTTTATTTGTCAGTATTACGGTTGGTGATAGCATCGTAGATTCATTGGGTATTGCATTTATCACTTCTTGAAACTGTAAAATATATTTATCCCATGTTGTATGTCTTTTATGACAATAAATTCTGCATAACTTCCCGATCTCTTTCATTATTCTTTCTGATGGGTTGGAAGAACTGTGATATCTTGATATGTAAATAGGTGTTATGTTCTTACTTTCTAACATTTTCTTCCATACGTCTGACCTAAACTGCGGACCGTTATCCGAAATAACCTTCTGTACACGTCCTACTACTGATAGAAAATCTCTTACAAACGCTCTTGATACTGTTCTTGCTGTTGCTTTCCTTAGTGGAGAAAATGTTACAAATTTGGATGTTAGTTCTACAGCTACAAAAATATAACTATAACCATTATTTGTTCTGGGGATTGGACCGAAAAGATCCACTGCTGCCATGTGTCTTAACTTAACCGGTATGATGGGATACAATGGTGGAATGTGTGACACTGTTGATGATTTAGCTTTTTGACATATCTTGCATGATGCTATTACTTTTCTTATGTGTTTTTCCATGTTATTAAAGTGGCAATTTTGTCGCAGAATCAGAAAGCATTTCCTCGCTCCGTAGTGTCCATAACTTAGATGTGTATACCATATCAGTTTATTTACGATCCCTTCCGGAATGCATAAAAGCCAATTATTACCGTCTCGGTATGATCGAATAAAGAGTATATTTTGATGTACAGTGTAATGAAGTCTGACTTTAGCGTTACTTCTGTCTTTCCAAAGCGTTACAATCTCTTTCAGTGTTTCATCTTTCTGTTGTTCTCTCTCTATATCCTGTAATGCTGCTGATATAAAGTTTTCGAAAGCTACTTGTTTAATATACATAATACTATGGTTGTTGTAGCAAAAGGTATTTTCTTTCTCCATGCGTTTATTGTGAATGGACCTCGACAATGCGTCGGCAACAGTATTCTGCGTGCCTGGAATGTGTATAATGGTAAAATCAAACTCTTGTAAGTATAATTTCCAGCGGCTTAATCTATCGTGCGTAAGTTTTGCTGACAATAAAAACTGGATTGCTCGGTGATCGGTATATATTGTTGTATGTCGGCCATATAGAAAATGACGGAATCGCTTAAAAGCGTAAATTACACATAGTGTCTCTAATTCTGTTACAGAATAATTGCGCTCTGCTGGAGAAAGTATCCTGCTTGCAAAAGCAATGTGTTTCACGACTGTCTTATCTTCTTCCTTTATTTCTTGGAAAATATGTACTCCTAGTGCTGTGGTTGAACTATCTGTTGCAACGGAAAAGTTTTGTGTTGGGTCAGGGTGTGATAACAAAGGTGCTTTTAATAATGCTTCTTTCAAGTTCTCGAATTCAGCTTCAACGTCTTCATTCCATGACCAAAGTGTGTTTTTACTTGTAAGCTGGTATAGCAAGGGCGTGTCTAATGCTTTGTAGTGGATAAATTTTCTAAAATAATTGATAAGACCTAAAAAGCTCCGAAGTTCCTTTTTGTTTGTTGGCACGTCGATGTCTTTCAGTGCTTGCAATTTGTCAGGGTCTGGTGCGATACCTGTTTGTGAGATAATGTGCCCTAGAAATTTTATTGACGCTTTACCAAATTCAGATTTACGCAAGTTTATAGTTATACCATTCTGCTCGAATGTATTCAGTAATTGTTGAAGAGTATGACTGTGTTGTTCCCAGTTTTCTGCTGCAATTAAAATGTCATCGACATATGTAGTAATTTTGTTTTTCAGATCTTGTGGTAGAATAGTATTCATGCCTCGTATAAAGGCGGCAGACGAAATCGTTAGTCCAAACGGAAGTTTACAAAATTGATAGCATTCCCCAAAGCAAAGGAATGCCGTATATTTTCGGCAATTTGGGTGTAGTTGGATTTGCCAAAACCCTGATTTGAGGTCGAGTGTAGTATAAATGGAGGTGCCATGAAATTTTTGCAGTAACTCTTCTAACGTCTGTGGTCGGTCGGTTTCTGTAATGATTATTTTATTAACTTGACGTGAATCTAAAACTAAACGTAGTGATCCATCCTTCTTTTCAACAACGTGTAGTGGATTTATATATTGGCTGGCTGCTGGTTCTATTATTCCTTGATCGATCATTGCTCGTAATTCTTTCTTAACTGCTTCTGTGTGTATGTGTGGGATTGGATAATGCTTTGCTTTGAAAGTCTCGTGTGGTTTCACCTGAAATTCGTACATAAATCCTGTCATTGTTCCTGGAACATTGGCAAAAACTGCTTTGTGTTGTACCAGAATATTTTCAAGTTCTGTGCGTTCTGCGTCGCATTTTGCTACACTATTGTCTACCTTGCGTGTAATTGTCTCGAACATATTGTACTCCTGTTCCTCTACCAAGTCATTATTAAGTGTGTTCGTGTATAGTGCGATATAACAATCGTTATCTTGAGAATCAGTAATAATCTCGATCCTGTGCATATTTTGTTCTTCGGAGGATACTGTGTTTTGAAATCTTACGACCACTTCCCTGTTTCCCTTTTGTAGTGTGAGGTATGACGATTTGAAGTCAATCTTCGCATCGTACTGAACAAGAAAATTTATTCCTAATATCATGTCTGTTGTTAAATTCGGAACTATCCAACAATCACTGTGGAACGTTTCCCCTGCAAAAACAAATGTTAATTGTGTCTGTCTTTTAACTTCAATGCCTTTTCCTGCAAAAGCTCCCTTGACCTTCGTTCTGTTTAAAGGAAATACTGGGTAATCATTATTGCTATTGCATCTGTTAAATGTGTCTTCGTTAATTACGCACATAGGTGAACCTGAATCAATTATCGCTAAAATATTGTGCGACTGTAAATTTATCTCTATTATTGGGTGATATATTGTTTTCTGTAGGATTGGTTTTTCCTGTAACAATGTGTCTCTCACGTCGTCAAATGTAATGGCATTTTCGGTCGTTATGTTTTCTCTGTGTGATTTCATAGTATCGACATTAAGAGATTCATTGCAGGTTTTCTCTAGTCATAATTCTTCCGATATGTGATTTTCAGCTTGGGAGTTTGGTATGTGTTCTATCAACTGTACAGTTCTGCCGTTTTGATTATTAGCAGTGTCTGGTGGATGAAATCTGGTGTCTGGTACATTCATACGGTAACGCAGCTGTTGGGCCCTGTTGTAGTTTCCGTTAAAATTGTCATTGTGGAACGTCCTCGGCGGTCTGTGTTCGTTTTCTTTTCTCCTGTCGTTATAACTGTGACTGTACGGCAGCCCACCTGCACCCCGTAGAAACGTTTGTTTTTGTTCATTTTGCGGTCGACCCGCGTAATGGCCTTCCCCGGTCGCATTATCTGAGCGATGATTCATATGGAAATTTGACCTATTCGGTTGCGTGTTAAGTCTCGGATTCTGTTGCTGTCCTGAATATAAATTTACCGTGTCAGTATAATGTTTTTCATTACTCCTGTTTTCGTTGTCATTTTCGCTGCGAAAGCGTTTACTCGGATTGTTATTACCAAATCGTGTTTGTTCAAAAGTAGCTGAGTTTGTTTTCCGTTCTGTCGTGAAAAAGTTTTGTTAACAAATGCGTAGTCTGCCTGGTGTGCTTCTAATAGTTGTAAGATGTCTCTAAAAGCGGATACATTGTCCTTTTGTTGCCCTGTCAGTAATGACACTTTCAAAGCTCTGGGCAGTTTTGAAATGCAAAGCTGTATTAATGCCGATTGACTGTATGGCTCGTTGAGGTACTGGTTCTGTTCCACCATGTACTCGAAAAATTGTGTGATTGTTGGAAAGGTAGAATTTTCAAAGTTTGGCAGACTAAGTAGCCGATCTTTGATGCTGTTTTGTGTAGTGTCAGACCAATATGCTGATAAAAATGCTTCCTCAAATGCTTCTACGGAAAAACATTGTCTAGCAATTGGTCGCATTCGTCGTGCTGGTTCTCCTTCAAGAAAACTGACAATAAATTCTAACTTATGTTGTACTGGCCATGATGGTGGAAGTGCTCCCCTGAACTGTTGGATAAAATCCAACGGATGTATTTGCGCCCTGTCGTTTTTAAATGTTTTAAACTTTCTAACTGAAAGAAAATGTTTGTGATCAAAACTGTCATGTCTGTGTGTGTAAGTGTTGTCGTATTGTCTTGAATATGGATTCGGGTGTCTTTCTTCCTGGGTAAAATCTCTTACTCTCTGAAGTCTACCAACATTATATGTATTAAGGATCTGAGGCATTTCGTAACGGTGTGTGTTCTGTTGAAAATGATTATGTGCGGCTGTTTCTTGTGCGTCCGCTATCTCTTGCTGTAGAGAATTTATTCGCTGATGCAATGAATCATTACGCGATTTTAGATCTGTGATAGTTTGTTGTATATTTGTCAATGGCGTGTTATTACTATTAGAGTTCTGTTGCACTGGGACTGGTGCAGTGTCGTCTGATCTCTCGTCATTGTTAGTATCTAAAAGATCTATTCTTGTAGTGAGTTCATTGATCTTTTCTGTCAGTTCGTTTCGTAATTTACGGTTGCTTTTGGTGACTTTCTTAAAATCTGCCTTTAAATTTTCTGTGTCATGGTTAATTTCTATGTGTTCTATTTTGTCAGTTAGTGTCTGAACGTCCTCTGTTAATTTATCTTTAACATTCTGGATTTCAGTGTCTGTAGAAGTTTTCACATCGATTGTCTGCGTTTGGATTTCTGTAAGCCTGTCTTGTATTTGATTATTTGTTTCTTTGACCGTTTCGATTTCTTCCGAGATCGACTGTATGTGATTGTCTACATATGTTTTGCCCTGGGCAAACACTTTCTTTTTGTCGTCCTGACGCTGTTTAGTGATTGTTTGTAGTAATTCTTTTCGTTCTTTATCCTGCGATCGCACCAGTTTACGGTGACGTATCAAACAGTTTTCTGTGTGATTGTTAAAACGTTCATCAATCTGAGCGTTTTGTTTAGCAAAGTTTTCTGTCATTGTTTGCCGTATACTAACTGCAAATGTTGCTTGGTTATCGGATATTTCTTGAATTTTGTCGCGTAATTCTTGTTTTGATTGTGAACATTTTTCAGCGACTGTTTGAATTTCTACTTTGATTTCGTGTTTTAGATTTTGGTACATGTTGTCTAATTTCTGATCTGTGTGTGCGTGTTCTGCCTTAATTTCGTTTTTTAGATCTTGTGACCTTTTTTCTAATTCTTGTGACCCTCTGTTAAAGTTTTGATTCATGTCTTGTCTCATTTGTAGCAAAAATGCCATTATTGGATCCGTTTCGGATTGACTTCTGTGTGTATTTGTATTCGTTGTTAAAGGCTGTAGATCTGTGTTCATTTGAACATCCTCAGATGATTGTGACTGCGTCACGTTTTCCGTAATTTCGGAATTTTGGTCATGAGAACTGTTGGATCTGCTACGCAGGTTGTGTAGCTGTGTACCGTTTGAATCTAAATCAGTGCTTAATGGAGTCTCTCTGTCTGACTGCATTGTAGTGGTTTCGTTACTGAAACTGTTATGTCTACTATGCGGAATTTGTGACTGTGTACCATCTGTTGCATTTAATGCCAAATTATTTTGCACTACCGTTTCATTGTCTGTGGGCATTTCTGAAGTTACTTGTTCGTTAAACGCTTCCATATTGTTACAGTTATTAAATGTCTGTTCACCTAACGTTTCAGAATCAGGGTTTTCACACGTATTATTACTGCCTATTCCAGAAAAGAATCTCTCGTCAGTATTTTGTACAGTTTTATCAGTTTGAGAACGAGTAATTATTCTGCGGGACATTGTCTATAATCATCACACGCAACAAAAAGTTTTATCAGTTTGAGAACGAGTAATTATTCTGCGGGACATTGTCTATAATCATCACACGCAACAAAATATATCACTGTTCAAAGCGGATTCAACACTGAACAAACACTTTTCAACGCCGAATCAATAAAGCAAACAGAATTGCCGATGACCTGTGAATAAAAGTTATACACTTTAGTATATGCGTTGCGCCACTTAACAGTAACTTATTCACACTATTATCAAAGTCAGTATATTCATATCCACAGTAGATTCACTAAAATGTCGTACTGAATGGATATCGCCAAGTGAAACCTTCCCGTCTAATATTGGATGAACGTTTGCTTGCTGACTGAACGCTGCGTCTCTTAAAATCTTTTAACTGCTGCTCTGTCAAGACTACCTGCTGATTATTACGACGAAACATAAAATGTGTTGTCGCCGTGGCCCTCAGTCGTTACCTGAAATTATTAAGACTGATTCTTACCTTTAATTATTTATACTGGATCGCCATCTGACTGCTACAGCAAACTGTGGAATGAATATACTTACTTCTCTTTAACATAATTATAAGCTGCTGGTGGAGTTTCATAATACTTTGTGACTGGAATTCTTTAAGTTGAAGTTAATTTAGATTTGATAAAAGCTGAAGCTCAGTTTAGACTTTAAATTCCGTAAAGCATTTACGTGAATGATTTTGGGATAGAAAATTCTTAATGCATTTAATCTGGTAGAAGTTAACTATATTCTGAGAACGATCTTGACAAACAATTACAAGGGGTATAGTTCTTTACAAAAATTCTTAAAAAGTAGCGTTGCGCTACATACCTAATTTTCCATCAAAATTACATAACTATATTCTGAGAACGATCTTGACAAACAATTACAAGGGGCATAGTACTTTACAAAAATTCTTAAAAACTAGCATTGCGCTACATATAGCGAGTGGCTGGCGAGCACACCGCTTCTTTCAAAGTGTTAATTCATACCTCGCTTACAGCGACCTCCTCTCATGTCTCGCTAGCTACGACTGCCTCGTCTCACATCTTACTCGCAACTGCTCGCTTCCAACGCTCAATGCTACAAAAGTGCGGTCTCGCCGCCAACAATGGTTTTTGGTGCAGACAAACCCTGCTACCATTACAGATGTATTACTGCGCGCTGTTTCCCGCTCTTTCTCAAAATGTATCTATGCGCGGTTTCCCGCTCTTTCTCAATAATACACAATGCAATTTAATTAACAAAACAATTTAAATAAGAAACAGTTCAGATAATTACATGCTAAAACAGTTTAAATACGCCTATTACATAATTACAACACATACACACACACACACACACACACACACACAAACACACACACACCATTCATAACCCTAGCCAGCTTATGGTAATTATTAATGATTTAATGATACTTCTTAGATATAATCAGTCTCATGTAACGTTGACGTTCGCGAGTAAACAGCACACCACGTGGAACAAAAATTCTGAATTTCACCATGCATTAAATAGAACTCCCTTCCACACTTCACGGTTCCTCTTTAAAATGTTAGTACCGAAATACTATGATATTAATAATTTTAATAGGAGCACCTGTCAATAGGTCTGATCACTATCACATCCAAGACCCGATTCTACTCATCTCTCTATAAAAAGAAGTTTCTGGTTCCCAAAATACGGGAGAATATGAAAATTTCTGATTGGCAGAGATACGCCCCAGTCATTCGGAAAGCAGCATCAAACCCGCTCAATCCCGCGCATATTTACGTAGTCAATCAAAATCTGTCACTGAAACAGAAAAGTAGATTAACATAAGTAAACTCCCTCTTAACGAAACTACTTTAGTGAAATCATAATCTCACATCCGCAGTACCATAAAATGACGAAATAGATTACTACAAATTGCCCGGAACGAATGACTAACACACACATCATTCTCGAACATTCCTCACAAGGCCAATTACTTCAATGCATAGTATAAAACTTTACATAAAACATTTACGCCTTCATTCACTCTTTCAACTAGGCACAATAATAAAATTATAATAGTATTTAGTAAATAATTAGAGAATTAAACAAACAGAACTGCAAATAAAAATAACAGTAATTTGATTGCTGATCAAACAATTAAGAAAAACTTACGCTGGAAACAATCAAAGAGATAATGTTGTAGAGAAGGCGAACGAAAGAGTTCGTTTTGTTGTGTGAACACTTAGAACATGCAAGAAATGTGCTAAAGAGACTGCTTACACTACGCTTGTCTGCCCTCTTCTGGAGTATTGCTTTGCGACACAGAATCCTTACCAGGTAAGACTGGCGGAGGACACCGAAAAAATCAAAGAAAACAAGTTCGTTTTGCACGTGGTGTGTATTACAAGTAGCGTTAATACTTCTTAAGACAGCTAATATTTATTGGACTTTTATTTAGCCTGTGTACTGTTACTTGCACACCACTGTATCTCTGTATTGGTTAGTTAACAGGTACGTGTTTCTTGACGTAGGAATGGGGACGAGAAGGAGTAATGAGTTCTTGTTAAAAAATTTGGACTAAAATCATTGTAGCACAGTTGTTGATTTATGCGTCGCCTAGACAAAAAAAAAAAATGGTTCAAATGGCTCTGAGCACTATGGGACTTAACACCTGAGGTCATCAGTCCCCTAGAACTTAGAACTACTTAAACCCAACTAACCTAAGGACATCACACACATCCATGCCCGAGGCAGGATTCGAACCTGCGACCGTAGCAGTCGCGCGGTTCCGGACTGAAGCGACTAGAACCGCTCGACCACCACGGCCGGCTTGCCTAGACAACCAGCGATTGTGTTTTGTGTTTAGTATAGCTCTCACTGATGGAACGCTCACCTAAACAAACTGGATGTTTGGATTTTGCACTGTCATTCCAAGATACACTGTATTATTCTCCTGTTTGATGCACTTCGTGGATATTTTCAGGGAAGTGAGAAGTAAGTAATTTTGCTTCATCTTCCAACAGTAGATTACATTGTTTTGTAAAACACTTATTAATAAATTTACAACATATCTCATCGATCTATTTCAAAACCAAAGATATAGGCAAAATTCAGTTACTCATATTTACCTTCAGCATAAGGTCAAGTTGGTTTATTAAACACCAGTGAATACGAGGGCTGTTCAGAAAATTCCGGAACTTCACCCACAAACTTTTCTACGCTTACCTTTTACTTTTGGTGCATGGTCTCCTTCGAAATACTCTCCTCCACAATTGGAACACAGCTCCCAACGCCGTTCCCACTTCCGGATCCTCTTGTTGGATCACGTGAAGCACCGTCTGCGAATTTTTCAAATCTCGTCTGTCGTTGCAAATCTTTGTCCATTCAAGCAGGTCTTCAACTTCGGAAACAAAAAAAAAAAGTCCGCAGGGGCCAGTAGGGAGGATGGAACAGCAGTACCCACGCACCAATAGGGATGAATGTGCCGATGCATTTGCGTGATGCAAGAGATAAATTGTCTCACCATATTTCAGGCTGTTTCCTTCTCACTTTTTCTCACAGACATCGCAACACGTCCCGATAGTAACATCGATTAACATTTTGTCTCTCTAGTTCGAATTCATGACGAACTAATCCTTCAAAGTCAAAGAAAACTATCAGCATGAATCTGACATTTGACCTGACCTGACCTGACGAGCTTCTAGACGTCTTGGAGAATCTTTTCCGACCTATTGGCAAGACTGAACCTTGGTCTCAACAGCATAACCGTAGACCCGCGTTCCATCATGCTTCTCTCATTATTATTCCATTAACGAATCTAACTGGTCAGATGACTATAGGGTAATATCAACAGCAGCAGAAAACGGTGTAACGGGAGTAGGATTCGTCATGAGTAGGAATATAGGGCAGAGAGAGTGTTATTGTGAACAGAATTGAGAGCAAACCTACACCGACAACGATAGTTGAGGTATACATACCGTCGTCGCAAGCTGAAAGATGAATCGATAGATAAAGTGTATGAGGACATTGAAAGGGTAAAAAAGGTAATGTTTTGAACATGGCTACTTGGTTCAGTGACCATTTATAAATTAAAACTGAAAGAAATGAGCCCTCGGTCACAATTCTTTAGTCTTATTTACCAGGTTTCAACACTTCTGAGAGTGCCTTCATCAGAATTTCGACATTTAAAGTGGCCTATAACACAATTACAAATTTGTGGGAAGAAAAAAAATTTTATATAAAAAAGTGTAAGTACTTCCATATCACGTATAAAGTAAATAACAGGCAAGAATGGCTTTAGTGACAAAATATTTAAAAGGAATGTGTGAAGGCGAGCCTCTAACGGCTGCTCATCCCTTTACAGCCAGGTCGCAACTTGTGGCTGTACGGGTATGACCAGCCCTTACACTTTTTTATGTAAAAAATTTTATTCTTCCCACAAATTTGTAATTATGTTTTAGACCAGTTTAAGTGTCTAAATCCTGATGAAGGTACTCTTAGAAGTGTTGAAACCTGGTAAATAAGACTAACAAATTATGACCGAGGGCTCATTTGTTTCTATTTTAGAAGAAAAAGGTTACAGCAGAATATTGGCTTGGGTCAAGGAATGAGAGAGGACAAAATGTAATTGAGTTCTGTAGTAAATTTCAGCTGCTAATAGCAAATTCTCTGTTCAAGAATCACAAGACAAGGCGGAATACTTGGAAAAGGCCTGGTGATACGGGAAGATTTCAGTTAGATTACATCGTCAGACAGATATTCCGAAATCAGATACTGGATTGTAAGGCGTATCCAGAAGCAGATATTTTATAGTAGTAATGAAGAGTAGGCTGAAATTTAAGAGATTAGACAGGAAGAATCTATATACATAGAAGTGGGATGCGGAAGTACAAAGGAATGACGAGATACGGTTGAAGTTCCCTGAGGCTATAGATAGAGCAATAAGGAATAGCTCAGTACGCAGTACAGTTGAACAGGAATGGACATCTCTAAAAGGGCCATCACAGAAGTTGGAAAGAAAAACATAGGTGCAAAGAAGGTAACTGCGAAGAAACCATGGGTAAAAGAAGAAATACTTCAGTTGATCGATGAAAGGAGGAACTACAAAAATGTTCCTGGAAAATCAGGAATAGAGAAATACAAGTCGGTTCGGAATGAAATAAATAGGAAGTGCTGGGAAGCTAAGAAGGAATGGCTTGAGGAAAAATGTGAAGACATCTAAAAAGAAATAGTTGACGGAAGGACAAACTCAGCATACAGGAAAGTCAGAACAACCTTCGGTGACATTAAAAGGAAGCGTGGAAACATCAAGAGAGCAACGAAAATTCCACTATTAAATGGAGAGGAGAAAGCGTATATGAGGATAGAGTACATTACGGTGAAGATTTGTCTGACGCGATAGAAAAAGAAACAGTAATCTATTTAAAGGAGATAGGAGATCCGGTATTAGAATCAGAGTTTAAGAGAGCTTTGGAGAACTTAATAAAGGATACGTAATATTCCATCAGAATTTCTAATGTCACTGAGGAAGTGGTAACAAAACGACTATTTACGTTGGTGTGTAGAATGTACGACTCTGGCGACATATCGTCTGGCTTTCCGAATATCATCATCCACAGGATTCCGAAAACTGGAAGAGCTAACGAATGCGAGAATTATCGTACAATCAGCTTAAGAGCTCATGCATCAAAGTTGCTGACAAGAATATTATACAGAAGAATGGAAAATAAAATTGAGAATGCGTTAGATGACGATCAGTTTGGCTTTAGGAGTCAGACAGGCAATTGCTACGTTGCGGTTGAGAATGGAAGCAAGACTAAAGGAAAATGTAAACACGTACATAGGATTTATCGACCTGTATAAAGTGTTCGACAATGTAACATGGTGCAAGATGTTCGAAATTCTGAGAAAAACGGAGGTAAGGTATAGGGAGAGAAGTGTCATACACAATATGTATAAGAGCCAAGAGGGAATAATAAGAATGGTCGATCAAGAACGAAGCCCTCGGAATGAAAAGGGTGTACGACAGGGATGTGGTGTTTCGTCTCTACTGTTCAATCTGTAGATTGAAGAAGCAATGATGGAAGTAAAAGAAATGTTTAGAAGTGGAATTAAAATTCAAGGCCAAAGGATATCAGTGATACGATTCGTTGATGACATTGCTATCCTGAGTTAAAATGAAGAAGAATTACATGATGTGCTGAATGGCATGAAGAATCTAATGAGTACAGAGTATGGATTGAGAGTAAATCGAAGAAAGACGAAGGTAATGGGAAGTAGTAGAAATGGGAACAACGAGAAACTTAACATCAGGATTGATGGTCACGAAGTCAATGAAGTTAAGGGACTGTGCTACCTAGGCAGTAAAATAACCAGTGATGGACAGAGCAAAGATGACATCAAAAGCAGACTAGCAATGGCAAAAAGGTCATTCCTGGCCAAGAGAAGCCTACTGGTATCAAACATAGGCCTTAATTTGAGGAAGAAATTTCTGAGAATGTACGTCTGGAGTACAGCATTGTCTGGCAGTGAAACATGAACTGTGGGTAAACTGGAACGGAAGAGAATCTAATCATTTGAGATGTGGTGCTACAGATAAATACCGAAAATTATGTGGGATGATAAGGTAAGGAATGAGGATGTTCGTTGCAAAATCGAAGAGGATATGTATATGTGGAAAACACTGATAAGTAAAAGGAACAGGATGATAGGACGTATATTAAGACTTCAAAGAATGACTTCCATGGTACTATAGGGAGCTGTAGAGGATAAAAACTGTAGAGGAAGACAGAGATTGGAATACATCCAGCAAATAATTGAGGACATAGGTTGCAAGTGATATTCTCAGATGAGGCTGGAACAGGAGAGGAATTCGTGGCGGGCCGCATTAAACCTGACAGGCGACACAGTTAAGGCAACGTCCAGCAAATAACTGAGTACGTAGATCGCAAGTGCTAATCTGAGATGACGAGGTCGGCACAGGAGTGGAATTCTTCGCGGGCTGAATCAGGGCAGTCAGTAGACCTATTCCCCCCCCTCCCCCCCGCCCCAACGAATATCTTGTTCTCATTTGCGCAATCCAAAAGCTCTTCACAGAGTGAAGGGTTTGACCCATAAGCCGTGGGACGAAGTTGACGGCAACACGATGCATTCCAAGATGCTGTGTCAGGATTTGATCCCACGGAAATGTTACATTCTTCTGCAATATCTCACACAGTCAGTCTTAGATTGGCACGCACTATTTCGTTGACGTTCCTGATATTAGCGTCGTCGGTAGACGATTCACTTTTACGTTGCTCTAAACGGTCAATCCTAAATGTACTGTTAATACAGTCTCTAGAGGCTCTGGTAGACCGACAGTGTTACATCTCACCGTCCATTTCTGCACAATGCACTACGTTTATTTACGTTGTAGGTCATCTGTCAGTCCCTGCACCAACCACTGATTTCTGAAGGACCTTCTGCATTTCCCCACAGCCTCCTAGTGTTGCTACCTTCCGAAAGACGACAGCAGCGTCTGTAAAAAAGTATAGTTTCCGACGTGATACACCAGATCATTTATATCTGTGTAAGTAGGCTGTTAGGCTGTTTAGGTTTTCTTATTGGTAACGCCGCTTAGCGCTCGGTATGAAAAATCACTGGCTGTGCTGTGCGCAGTCTGTGTTTAGTTTGCATTGTTGTCTGCCATTGTAGTGTCGGGCAACGGCAGCTGGATGCTAACAGCGCGTAGCGTTGCGCAGTTGGAGGTGAGCCGCCAGCAGTGGTGGACGTGGGGAGAGAGATGGCGGAGTTTTGAAATTTGTAAGAATTGGTGTTATGAACTGCTATATATATTATGACTAATGAGGTAAATAAATTGTTTGTTCTCTATTAAAATCTTTCATTTGCTAACTATGCCTATCAGTAGTTAGTGCCTTCCGTAGTTTGAATCTTTTATTTAGCTGGCAGTAGTGGCGCTCGCTGTATTGCAGTAGCTTGAGTAACGAAGATTTTTGTGAGGTAAGTGATTTGTGAAACGTATAGGTTAATGTTAGTCAGGGCCATTCTTTCGTAGGGATTTTTGAAAGTCAGATTGCGTTGCGCTAAAAATATTGTGTGTCAGTTTAAGCACAGTCGTGTATATAATTGTTCTTAGGGGACGTTTCATATGGCGACCCTTAGCCGAGGATACCTCACTGGAATCTTCTTGTAGTTTCTTGTAGTTTGTGTAGTTAGTGTGGCCTTTGTTTATTGCTAACGCGTAATCATAGAGAGAATTTCCTTTGTAGTTGCAGTCTTTCATTGTTGTACAGTAAAACAGTTGTGGCATGCATGTATATTTGCACCAAGTATTTCGCAGTTTCGCTTGCAATTAACTAGATATTATTTTCAGTGCTATGTTAATGTGTTCTCTTATTTTTGTTCTTCAAATTGTGTTTTTCTGTGTTGTCGTGTGAAAAATTGTGACAATAATGGCGTGTGAAAAACGTAACACTAGGCTCCAAAGTAAACTGAGAAATGACAGTGAAGACGAAAGCAGTGTGTTAGCGTCACCATGTAATGAATTCACTAACGTTCAAAGTAGTAATTTGGTAATAGAGCATAGGGAAATGGAGCGGGCTGCAAATAATGGTGTAGGCAGTGAAACAATTAGTGAACAGGGAAGCATTATCGATCGATCGGTCGGCAACAGCTCGCCTCAGGATTCCGAAATGACAGGACACAATCTTGCAAATACTGTAGATTCAGATTTTGCGTCCTCACCGTTTTCTCAAATAAATCAAGACACATTTTCCGCTTTTCAAAATGCGAATATTGCCGGTCCAAATGCACTGCCGAAAAGCACTGAGGAACATGTTTCAGACACCAGTGCACTGTTATTACAGTTAATGCAACAAATGGGACAAAGGCTACAAAAGTTAGACACAACGCTTGAACAAAATCAGAAACAAATGGGACAAAATCTTCAAAAGTTAGACACAATAGAACAAAATCAGAGACAAACACAGCAACAGTTGGACACAATGGAACATAATCTTCAAAAGTTAGACACAATGGAACAAAGTCAGAGACAAACACAGCAAAAGCTTCAAAAGTTAGACACAATGGAACATAATCTTCAAAAGTTAGACACAATGGAACAAAATCTTCGGAAGTCAGACACCACACTTGAACAAACACGTGAAGATTTAACTACTGAGTTACATAACATTGAATCGAAATGTCAAAAAATCTGTAATGACGTAAAAACACAAATTTGTGAGCATTTTCAAACTATTTTTTCGCGGCATGAAAACGCATTACAGAGTCACGAAGCAGCCATAAAAGAATTGCAAACTGTTGTTCGTGAAAATCACGACACCTTGCAAGCTAAAATGGACTCAGTTGCATCCACCGATGCGGTTACGCAACTTGCAAGAACTCAGGAAAACTTAAAGGTCACAGTAGATTCGATTTCAACACAAATGGACACTCTGAAACTTGGTTCAGAAAAACACACTGAGGAAATGTGTTCACTATCAGAGAAAGTAGCCGAACTTTCAGATCAGTTCACTAACTTATCTACAAAGGTAGATGATGATCTGAATGATACAGAAGAGTGCGAACAAATTAGGAAATTCAAACAAAACCAGAATCAAATTAATACACAACACCAAAGAGAAATCCGGGAAGTGCAAGATCAGCTGACACAGGTAATACAAGAATTACGTATTTCAGAGGACAGTCGCGCTCCAACACGGGAAGAGGAACTTAGAAATACGGAAAAGCCACAAAATAATAACACAGGGAATTTCGGAAATTGTGAAAGAAATTGGCTAGGTGTACCGAATTTTGAGATGGAACTACCGACACGACGTAACAATGAACGATATGCTACCCGCCGACACGATGATTTTGACTATAAGCTGTTCATTACTGCACGTAAATTCAAAACATTTAAGAATTCTGGCAACGACATTCATCCACAAGCGTGGCTCCATCAATTCTCTCATTGTTTTTCTCCCAACTGGTCATTAGAGCACAGATTAGAATTTATGTGTGGCTACTTGGAGAATGAACCAGCTGTAAGAATGCGATCGGTCATTCACGATTGTCACAGTGAAGGAGAATTTTATCATGCCTTCCTCTCAGCATATTGGTCTCAAGCTACACAAAACCGAGTAAAACATAGCATCATAATGATGAAACATTTCGAACAATCTGAATTTTCCAGTCTTGTCAAATATTTTGAAGACATGTTACATAAGAATCAGTATCTTTCAAACCCATACAGCCCCTCAGAACTCATCCGCATTTGCTTAATCAAATTACCTGAACATTTACGACAGATTATTTTAGCAGGACGATGCAAAGACGACATTGAAGCTTTTCAGAGACTGTTACAAGAACTGGAAATTGACACTGACAATCGCGGAACGCGAAAACAGAAGCACGACAATTACAGGTCACACCTGTCACAATTCCGCGATGACAGAAATAATACACGACAAGGCTATTCGTACAACGTAAATCGTGACCAAAACAGACACCACCCGTATGACAACCGTTGGCAGAGTAGTAATTATTACAGGGAAAGATCACCTCTCCGCGGTAATGACTATCACAGAGACAATCAGAGAAACAGACAATATGGAAACCAAAATAATTATTATCAAGGGAGACGGAATAACTTAAGACGCAACGGTCCAGCGCGCAGTAACGATTCAGGGAGAAATTCTCCACCACGTAACCGACAAGAAAGAAACTATGGAATCTACCGACATGACGGCACACGATATGATCGTAACGACAGACCTGAATTGCAGCAGAACTGGCGGGATTCAAACAGAGCAGGGCCCTCTCGACAAGGTGAATTTGTAGAAGTTAGGTCTCCAAATCCCATTAACGACGCGCGCCAACAAAGAAACAGACAATGACTCGCACCGCAGGCAGCCGCGTGCGCCGGCTGGCTCAGAGAAAAATAACATAAGCTAACCTTGAGCAAAATTCCAGTGTTCCTTACCAACGTAATCACATGATAATTGCTTTTCAGTTGACAGTCTGCGTACTAGGAAGAGTAAAGGTTTACACCACATTTCACATGTAAAACCGATTATTGAAAGATAATCTGCTTTTTAGCTTTGTCTTTGCCATAAAACATTTCACTTCACATTTCTAGTATGCTTTGTCACACTGAGAAACTGTTAACATGCAACAATGTTTGAAGTTTACTATCCAGTCTAGAACCTACGGAACATATTTAGACACTATTTACGAGTGCTTTGTTATAGTGAACAGACATCACTGTGTTATTGCGTGTGTACATTCTTGCTTGTTAGTTGCATGATTACGTAACGACTATAAGGCTTACATATTTAGAACATATACTGTTAATGAGGTTTTAATGCAACATTTTGGTTCAGTTGAAAAGACATTCTTTATTTGAATTACTTTCTGTGAGATTAAAGATGACTTAGCGTTTGGTTTCTTTGATAGCTACACGATTATATCACGAAGCTACTAATGTGTGACACAATTTACATTGTGCTTTTGCGGTGTATCTGTTTTATATCTGCACAGTTTTTCTGAATTCTTCTGGAAAGGAAAACATGTTTTAGCAGTAACTTTTGTGGTATAGCTACAATGAGACAGCCTTTTCTGTAGCACAACAATACGTACAGTACAGTACTTACTTCATCACGGCAATAAGCGTAATAACTAAGATATCTATACGCAAAGCATTTCAATTTCGTTTATGATGAGGTAAGTACATTGACTTCAGCAGAACTTTGCTTACAGGGGACGATAACTACGACAGTTCCACAGAATTATCTTACAGCAAAACGAACATTTAGCATTACAGGGCAAGTATTTGAGTGATTAATTTGGTACTTAAATCATTTATTTATCAAGATTGTTGAATTAAAAAGAAAGTTTTTCGTGATACATTTCATTCCATTGTTGTAATCTGTAACACCTGAGGATATAATTACATTAATCCTCAGGGGGGTACACGCTTACTTTGTGTATCATGTGTTTGGCAAGCGCAAGGAGACCTAGCTAATATGGTATTTGCTTATACAACTTTACACATCGGTACCATAGTTCTCTAACACATAAATTACACAGCTATCTGATCATTTAACTGAGAGACAAACATTTTTTTTATTAAGTCTGTGACACATGTTTACGCAATCACACAGTTGGATAATTTCACACTTATGAAATTCTATTTTGTCTGTACTTTGTGAAATGTTCATATTTTTTCGGAACCATTGTGATACTATGAGAGCTTTGAATGATGTATTTGGTATGGGGTCATGATTTTTAAAGTACGTTTGTGGTAGATGACACTTTTGACATGAGCGCAGATTTTTTTTTAGGTTTTGAAATAGGAAGCCACGACGATTTTGATTTGGCTGAGGATTTATGATGTTATGATGACGATGTGTATTACGCTGTTGCGGTATGTTTATGATCAATAGGCTGATGCTATGTGAGGAATTTGATTATGCTATGTATTTCTTATGATTAAATATTGAAGAAGTGTCGACAAATATGTATATGTGTAATAAAGCAAGGAATAATGAGTAGTGGTTAGGGACTCTGGTTTGTGCAAAAGGTTGTTGGAAACCAAGAATCGTACTTTAAGAGTTATGAAATGTATGTAAATGCGTGAATGTATTACAATGCTGATGAAAATTTTTTGGACACTATTCTATTTAAAGGATTTTGTTTCTACATATTTGTAACGCAAATTCTTGACCTGTGAAATTTTTTATATGAGACTGCCACTGTAGCGGAAACGTGTCGTAAATATTTCGATAAGACAGTTAAGTGACCACCTGCATGTAATGCGTCGTGGGCACCCAGCTGCGCGACAATCACCTGACAAAAGAAAGCCATTAGTGTGTGCCTGTCAGAGGCACAGGTGGAGAAAAAAAAAAGAGGCCATTATCCTCGCTATTGAGATTCCTTTGTAGAAAGCATCGCAAATACTACACGCCCAAACTTGAAAACATATGATTACACTGTGGAGCTCTTAATTTATGATATTTACTAAAATGCCTAATGAAACGACGAGAAACATTTCTTGGCTATTGTCCTGCTAGTTGAGAGAAATGCCATGTGGCTTGCTTTATGCATTTATTTACTCATTTTGTTTAATATCTAGTTTCTAACTGCACTGAAGCATTGGTTAAAATAAATTTTATGGATGTACTAATATAAATATTTTATGCCTACAGATCCAGTAAATAATAACTTTATGATGTACTTAAAAAAAACGAAGTAGCACAAAAAGACATTTCCCTTCACAGAAATTGCATACAGAATTGTCTTTTCAAGTACATGGTAATATTTTTTTTACAATAAATTTTTTGTGGTGCACCACTTTAATTGCATAGACATTAAGATGTGAATAGACATTGTCCTTATCTCCATTGTTGTCTTTAGTGTAACATTTTTTCTGATTGAGCTTTGTCATGTTTAGGTATAAGTTATAGCATTTGCTGCGGCTGTTTGCCATTCATAGTGCTACTGAATGTCACTTTGTATTACTAGGTTAAGCCAATTTTATTACTGATTTATTTTTCTTGCTTGCTGCGCATTGCCTTATATTAGTTGTAATATTGCTGCCTTTTTTTGCCAATTTCCATTTTTTTATCATTGTTGTTTGTGTAAATTGTTTTGTGCTGCTGTATTGCCTCGTCCCTTAGTTAATCATATGAGCTCAGTAGATTTAAGTTAGCTTAAGAGGGGGTAGAATATATAAGATACTAACTATGATGAATTGGAAGAAATGCACTGAGAAACTATAAGAAAATGGTTTGGCCAAAAAAGTAGTGTACAGTGGAGAAAAACTATTTTTGAAAGAGGATGTGTACTGAAGAAAGAATGCAGGTTTAGATAGGACTTTTTGGGAATAATGATGAACTAAGGCAGATATCTATGCAAAATACTGCAGTAAAACAAACCCTGTCCTTTCCTTTCGCATTATCCCTCTATGTGTTTATGTACCCTTGTGTATTTGTCTTTTTCCTGTCTTTATGTGTTTAGCTAATAAGATTTATGTCGTAGAATTTTTCAAATTCTATGTTATTTTCTTTGTAAATATGTTCAGACATTATTTATTGTGTTTTGTTTTAATGCTCATGTGTGAAGTTGATGTTTCAAAAGTTATTCTGAACTTTATGTATGTACTCATGTCGTAATTTTTGTAACACTGATGTATTTGCTATTTCGATTCTTTTGTAAAGCCTGTACTACTGCTAATGTTATATGTATTGTTATGTTCTTTAATGATGTATTTTGTACCTTTGTTATTGTATTCTTATGTTATAAAATTGTAATTGACACCAGTTCATCAAATTAAGTAACTTGTAAATTACATTTCACTGCACACGTTTCTGTTGGTTATAGTATATGGACAATATGTGAGAAGTAGGGACTGGTAGTGTTTGCACGTGTGTTAATAATTCAGTAAGGGACTGGATAACAGCATTGCTGGTTGTAAGGACATTTCAAAACCAATTTTTTTGAGTGCACATATGGTAGTTATGGACTTGCTATATTATCTGCAAGACTCTTCAATGGTGATTGTGCACCTGCACAGTCAAACAGATGGCTGCTGGCCATCTCTACAAGGTCTACAGTGGGTCTGCATCTCTGGTGGCCCACCAATACCGTAATCTCTACCAGGACTACAAGGGGTCTACTCTGTGATGACCTACCTACCAATAATCTTCAAAACTTCGACTGACTCTGCTATGGGTTTGCTCTGTTGTGGCCCATTACCTGTCTGCATGTCAAGAGTCAGCACTGTCTTTCCGTTGGAAGGACTACACTACTTCTTCAAGACTGCATGGAAATCCACTACTTCTGTGTGCATTTTTTTAGTACTCAGACTTTGAGAAAAACACTGCAATTTTACTTTGATGAATGATCAGGACTGTCTTTATGGACTGTGAGAAAATTTTAGCTTTTGACCAACATTGTATCGATAAGTGTGTGCATTTCATTTCTTTGTTATAGTAATTATGAAAAATTTTATCAAATCATTATTGGCCACTGCCCAAAACAATTTGTAAAAATTTTTTGTGGGGAGCATGGGGGCTATGTAAGTAGGCTGTTTAGGTTTTCTTATTGGTAACGCCGCTTAGCGCTCGGTATGAAAAATCACTGGCTGTGCTGTGCGCAGTCTGTGTTTAGTTTGCATTGTTGTCTGCCATTGTAGTGTCGGGCAACGGCAGCTGGATGCTAACAGCGCGTAGCGTTGCGCAGTTGGAGGTGAGCCGCCAGCAGTGGTGGATGTGGGAAGAGAGATGGCGGAGTTTTGAAATTTGTAAGAATTGGTGTCATGAACTGCTATATATATTATGACTAGTGAGGTAAACACATTGTTTGTTCTGTATTAAAATCTTTCATTTGCTAACTATGCCTATCAGTAGTTAGTGCCTTCCGTAGTTTGAATCTTTTATTTAGCTGGCAGTAGTGGCGCTCGCTGTATTGCAATAGCTTGAGTAACGAAGATTTTTGTGAGGTAAGTGATTTGTGAAACGTATAGGTTAATGTTAGTCAGGGCCATTCTTTCGTAGGGATTTTTGAAAGTCAGATTGCGTTGCGCTAAAAATATTGTGTGTCAGTTTAAGCACAGTCGTGTATATAATTGTTCTTAGGGGACGTTTCATCTGTCATCTACATCATCTGATCCAGTCTTGTATCCGAGGCTGTTTGTGTGTTTGCCAGTAGCTTTACAATCCCCAGGCTGCGTTCCCAGGGCTGCGCGTGATGGAGTTGCCAGCTGTATGTACTTGCAGGCTCCTCCGTTAGGGAAGCTGCCTATGGAGCTCTCTCTGCTCTGTTTTCTGAGACACATCTTGTCTGGCTCACCAGTCGAGACCACTCCGCCTTGGATGACCCTGCGGGTAGCTATGCTACCGCCAACACAGGTGTTGGGCAAGGACATGAAATATCACATAGCCTTCTTAGTATTTACATTGTCTTCTTTCTTCGCAAATGGAATGTAAATTACTCTAAGGAATTAAGATAACGAATGCAGAATATCCTAATGTACTTTAGTATTTCCGATGACGTCGTTATTAATAAAAAAATGAAGATAATCTCCTAAGTTCAGTATAACAACTCAGCGAAATTTGCAAGAAGTACAGACGTAAAATTTCTAGCAATAAAACAAAGATAATAGCATTCCGAGGAAAATCAGATCAAAAACTGTTTTGGATTATTCAGGATTTGAACAAGTGTCTGAATTCTCTCTTTTTAAGCTGTGCTGTTGCTTTTGATTTTTGCCCTGATATTGAGTATAAAATATACAAATTCCAAGCTGTTTGTGATACAATTAGCAAAACATTGGGCTATAAAGTACAAAAAATAGACTGTCATGACATTGTATAAAGCAATGGCGGTTCCGGAATGAAGAGCCTAGAACCGCTCGGCCACAACGGCCGGCAAACACGATTAGACACTAGGATGTTAGAGGAGAATTAAATATTTTCTATATGAATGAAAAAACTGACAAATACCGTGAAGATTGGAGACAACATGTCATGAGAATGCCAGGTCACAGAATTCCCCGAAGATCCTGAACAACAAGCCGAAAGAGAAACGAAATATTGGACAGCATCGAAGAAAATGGGTATGGTTTTTTTGTGAGTTCAGAACAGGCAACAGCCTAATCCTTGAAAGGAAGATGATGATGATGGTGATCTATGTTCTCGTATTTATCGGAATCATTGCATGTGTATATGTATCTATATACGTTCCACATCTTCTTCTAAAATACAGGATGTATTTCAACCAAACTTACTACTCATATCAGTTACTATCTAGAAAGAGACACTATCGGATGAAATTCACCAACCTCCTATAGGGTTTGTGGTGATGATGAGATCACGGTGACATAGAGTCATAACAGGAACATCTGGAGCAGTTTCAACCAAAATTTATATTTTCATGACTCGTTATTTCTATAAAGATACTATGGGGGTAATAGCCCTAGAGATGGGTGGAGAATCGGTTACGAGTAAAATAATTTGATAGCGAGCGATATTACTACCGAATCCATAGTTTTCGAATTAGATGGGCTCAGTCAGATGTGAAAATTACCGAACTATCAGTTTAATAAGTCACAGCTGCAAAATACTAACGCGAATTCTTTACAGACGAATGGAAAACCTGGTAGATGCGGACCTCGGGGAGGATCAGTTTGGATTCCATCGAAATGTTGGAACACGTGAGGCAATACTGACCTTACGACTTATCTTAGAAGAAAGATTAAGAAAAGGCAAACCTACATTTCTAGCATCTGTAGACTTGGAGAAAGCTTTTGACAATGTTGACTGGAATACTCTCTTTCAAATTCTGAAGGTGGCAGGGGTAAAATACAGGGAGCGAAAGGCTATTTACAATTTGTACAGAAACCAGATGGCAGTCATAAGTCGAGGGGCATGAAAGGGAAGCAGTGGTTGGGAAAGGAGTGAGACAGGGTTGTAGCCTCTCCCCGATGTTATTCAATCTGTATATTGAGCAAGCAGTAAAGGAAACAAAAGAAAAATTTGGAGTAGGTATTAAAATTCATAGAGAAGAAATAAAAACTTTGAGGTTCGCCGATGACATTGTAATTCTGTCAGAGACAGCAAAGGACTTGGAAGAGCAGTTGAACGGAATGGACAGTGTCTTGAAAAGACGGTATAAGATGAACATCAACAAAAGCAAAACGAGGATAATGGAATGTAGTCAAATTAAATCGGGTGATGCTGAGGGAATTAGATTAGGAAATGAGACACTTAAAGTAGTAAAGGAGTTTTGCTATTTAGGAAGTAAAATAACTGATGATGGTCGAAGTAGAGACGATATAAAATGTAGACTGGCAATGGCAAGGAAAGCGTTTCTCAAGAAGAGAAATATGTTAACATTGAATATAGCGTCAGGAAGTCGTTTATGAAAGTATTTGTTTGGAGTGTTGCCATGTATGGAAGTGAAACATGGACGATAACTAGTTTGGACAAGAAGAGAATAGAAGCTTTCGAAATGTGGTGCTACAAAAGAATGCTGAAGATTAGATGGGTAGATCACGTAACTAATGAGGAGGTATTGAATAGGATTGGGGAGAAGAGAAGTTTGTGGCACAACTTGGCTAGAAGAAGGGATCGGTTGGTAGGACATGTTTTGAGGCATCAAGGGATCACAAATTTAGCATTAGAGGGCAGCGTGGAGGGTAAACATCGTAGAGGGAGACCAAGAGATGAATACACTAAGCAGATTCAGAAGGATGTAGGTTGCAGTAGGTACTGGGAGATGAAGCAGCTTGCACAGGATAGAGTAGCATGGAGAGCTGCATCAAACCAGTCTCAGGACTGAAGACAACAACAACAACAACAGTGAGGAGCTTCCCGATGACGTTTTACCATTAGGGGGTGCAGGTTGAGGGGGTCTTGCAACGACAACGACATATCAGCATATCTGTGTAACTCCTTAAAACATTTCTACGAAATTTCGCGCACGTGTCACTAGATACATGGAAAAACTACTGTGGCTGAAAGACGCTGTTGGGGCCCTAATTGTGGACATTAGGGGGGGCGGGGGTGACATGTAAAAATCTACGAAATCTACCACTTCGTTTTGCTTTCCTCGATTCAGGCTCCAAAAAGTTGAATTATTATGTGGTAACTTAATATGTACACATATCAGTGTGTTGCGCGATTTTTCTCTGCATCTCACAGTTTTCCCGTAAACATGTCACGTAATTTACTACCTTACGTTTTCTGTATAGTCATACCAGCTCCACCACGTGGCTACGCCTGAAGAATAGATTCACCATTTTGCATCCTCATGACCACACGTGAACGCCTGACCTGCTGCCCAGGGGAAAATAAATACACTGGCGTCCTGTGTCTAATTCACGATATAGTCATACAAACTGTCAATACATGTCTGTATGATCGCGTGCTGCACGGAAGATGGCATTCCCGTCAACCCACAATCACACTAACGATGACGTCAGAGCACATATCAAATGCGGTAGTGTTTGCCGTGTAGTCCCACTATCACAGTCGCTGTGTACATAGTCATAGACGCCGCAGTATGGCAAAGAGAAGACGCCTAGCAGACTCTCTGCGATGGATCCCCTTAAGAAGAATGGCAGCAGGACGGTCGCAGATTGATGTGGTCCGATAGCTTAATGTGTATCGTTCTATTTTTTCTCGGATGTGGCGACAGTTTATGGAGACCAAAACTATTCCGAAGACCAAGACAGGGCCGATCACATACGACAGTATAGCATCAGAAAGACAGACCGTTATTTGGCTTTAAGGGCACGACGGTACAGCCTCAGTACTGCACGGCAGCTGGCATCTGACCTCGCAGCATCCTCGGGACGTGTATCTGAGTAAACGATGTACAGTAGATTTCGGCAGAATGGCATTTGTCGGACACATGATGTATGTGTACCTCTTATGCTTCTTCACGGAAGGGAACATCTAGAAAAAATGTTCAAATGTGTGTGAAATCTTATGGGACTTAACTGCTAAGATCAGGAGTCCCTAAGCTTACACACTATTTAACCTAAATTATCCTAAGGACATACACACACACCCATGCCCGAGGGAGGACTCGAACCTCCGCCGGTACCAGCCGCACAGTCCATGACCGCAGTGCCTTTATGGGACTTAACTGCTAAGATCAAGAGTCCCTAAGCTTACACACTATTTAACCTAAATTATCCTAAGGACAAACACATACACCCATGCCCGAGGGAGGACTCGACCCTCCGCCTGTACCAGCCGCACAGTCCATGACCGCAGTGCCTTTATGGGACTTAACTGCTAAGATCAAGAGTCCCTAAGCTTACACACTATTTAACCTAAATTATCCTAAGGACAAACACACACACCCATGCCCGAGGGAGGACTCGACCCTCCGCCTGTACCAGCCGCACAGTCCATGACCGCAGTGCCTTAGACCGCTCGGCTAAACCTGCGCGGCGAACATCTAGAGTCGAGTGATCAACATGCCACCTGGGCAGTCGAACTATGGGTCAATGTTCACAGATGAACTTTCTATTTGGTCTGAAAAGTGATTCGTATCTGTAAGAAACGTGGAACCCTATTTCGCTACCCAAACATTGTGCAAGGCGACCGACATCAAGGAAGATCGCTAATGACACCACACACACACACACACACACACACACACACACACACACACATACACACATATCGATTTTTATAGTATGCCACAGACGACTGCCATACAGGGCTACATTCCACACAAATACATTATCTGATCAAAAGCATCCGGATACCCCCAAAAACATACGTTTTTCATATTACGTGCATTGTGCTGCCACCTACTGCCAGGTACTCCATATCAGCGACCTCAGTAGTCATTAGACATCGTGAGAGAGCAGAATGGGGCGCTCCGGGGAACTTACGGACTTCGAACGTGGTCGGGTGACAGAGTGTCACTTGTGTCATACGTCTGTACGAGAGATCTACACTCCTAAACATCTCTAGGTCCACTGTTTCCGATGAAACGTGGAAACGTGAAGTGTCACGTAGAGCACAAAAGCGTACAGGCCGACCTCGTCTGTTCAGTGACAAAGATCGCCAACAGTTGAAGAGGTTCGTAATGTGGAAATAGGCAGACATCTGTACAGACAATCACACAGGAATTCCATACTGCATCAGGATACACTGCAAGTACTATGACAGTTGGGCGGGAGGTGAGAAAACTTGCATTTCATGGTCGAGCGGCTGCTTATAAGCCACACATCACGACGGTAAATGCCAAACGACGCCTCGCTCGGTGTAAGGAACGTAAACATTGCACGATTGAACAGTGGAAAAACGTTGAGTGGAGTGAGAAATCACGGTACACAATGTGGCGATCCGATAGGAGGGTGTGGGTATTGCGAACGCCCGGTGAATATCATCTGCCAGCGTGTGTAGTGCCAACAGTAAAATTCGGAGGCGGTGGGTTGTGGTGTAGTCGAGTTTTTCATGGAAGGGGCTCGTTTTTTTTTTTTGCGTCGCCTTATCACGGCACCGCCTACATTGATGTTTTAAGCACCTTCTTGATTCCTACTGTTGAAGAGCAATTCGGGGATGGCGATTGCATCTTTCAACACGATCGAGTACCTTTCCACAATGCACATCCTGTGACGGAGTGGTCACAGGACAATAACATACCTGTAATGGACTGGCCTGAGCAGAGTCCTGACCTGACCCCTATAGAACACCTTTGGGATGTTTTGGAACGCCGACTTCGTGCCAGGCTTCACCGACCGACGTCGGTACCTCTCCTCAGTGTAGCATTCCGTGTAGAATGGGCTGCCATTCGCCAGGAAACCTTCCAGCACCTGATTGAACCTATGCCTGCGAGAGTGGAAGCTGTCATCAAACTAAGGGTGGGCTAACAGCATATTAATTTCCAGCATTACCGATGGAGGGCGCCACGAACTTGTAAGTCATTCTCAACCAGGTGCCAGGATACTTTTGATCACATAGTGTACCTTCAGAAAGGTTGATTTTCCTGAAATGTACTAGGGCTATGCTAAAAGTAAAGAACAATTAACCGCGAAATGGAAAGCACACTGAAAATCCGACGAAGCTTTGCACAGGTATGTTGGGGAGTGTCTTTGGGATGCCTGTAGATTTGGTAACGTCGGTCTTCTCAGTTCTGAGGGCACAGTGAGCGGGTAAAGATACTTAGAAATAGCGTGTCCCGCCAAATATGGGTGCCTGCTGAGGTGTTTCCCCTGATTTCATGCAACCCACACAATGTAACTGTCATGCAGTTCCTTCTTCCTGACAGTCCTTGGCCACACACCCAAGGGACAATGAGGCTGCTCTTGCACTGTTTTCGAAGGGAAGTGTTTGATTAGCCGCAACACAGCTTGGGCTCAACTACCTCTGATTTTAATCTCTGTTCAAAGCAACCGCTAGGTAAGGAGGTAAAGAGCTGCAGCCCAGTTTACATAATTGCTGGAAAGCACTTCTAGTGTGATGATCGAAGGGATCTCTGTGTCAAAAATCCACAGCGTGACAAGAAAGAATATAGAGGTTACTGTCGTCGGTTGCTTCACTCACAGAAATTTCATCTGCAACAATTTCATATTTCGTACTTTAAACACACAGAAATCACGAAATCATAACTGAGGAAGTGCACTCTTACATGTAAGTAATGTTGCAGAAAAATCTTAACTTACACGAATAACATAGTCTCAGACTTGCATATATGAAGAGGAAAAAAAAATTGCACCCATCCGTGCGCGAACCCGTGTCCTTACGTGTAGCAATCCCGCGCGCTACCCACTTTTGTGATTCCACAAAAACAGTAACAAGAATGGCTACAATGAAATGACATAAATAAGGTGATGGATAATTGCAGTCATAAATTACAGCATTCGAAGAGTGAGGAATCATATTCAGTCTTTAGAAGTAGCACAATCTAGCACCTTCACTGTCACCTTCAACTACCACTTGGCTACACTAAACAACAGCTACGCGTTGCTGACTTCTTTTGCTATTACAGAGGAACATAGGCTGACTTTGTTGCCAAATGATGCTGCGTAAGTCAGAAATGCGTAATAGTTTGTGTAAGACCTTCGGTACACACACTATCAGATTATTTGACTTGTTGCGCTAACGAAGTAGGCGAGTGTCAGCAATATGTCTCATGGTCTTATCGTGGCGTGTTTATCTTCTGCCGTTAGGTCAGACGATAGAAATGCCACTTGCACGCTTACAGTAGCAGATTGACGGTGACCAACTTTAAACAGAACTTGATTAATTTTCACACACATTTATTAAAATAGTAACAAGCATAAACCTTACGTAACTCGATTCTGGATGCTATTTACAATTGACAATTTGAAGTACCTTTAGTCTTGGTACGTTAATCTTATTCTCACATATCTCTGATACTTAACAAAGTGTCTCTACATTTCTCTTCATGGCTATGTACAGGAATATGATAATATTATTAGGCGCAGACTGAAACTTGACTATAGACTGGTACAGAGTAATGCAGACTGGTACAGACTAATGCAGACAAATGCAGACTGACTAATCGGAGGTCTGTACACTCGTTATACTACCTCGTGCGTTCAGGTATCACTGCGCGAGTGTGATCAGTGAGGAGAAAAGGTTCGATGTTAGCAGCAATCCCATTGGCTGCGTTACATATTAATACACGGATCGGCGGAAGCAGAATTTGGTCCGTGTCTAAGGCAGCGCCATCTCGTAGTGCGGAGACGGACGAGCGTTGCGCCTGCGCTGTTGTGCTTAGCGGGGCGCGCTCTAGTGGGAAAGTTGTGTACGCGCTGACTACGCAGAACTATGTACACAACAGTTTGGAAGATTTCTAATGTCAGGCTTCACATAACTGTTTCCATTGTTACATGAAAGTTGTAAACACGTTTCTATAATTACTAACTAAACCATTTGTGGGAAAAAGTAGACAAAGTCACTAGTAACGTCAGTTCACACTCACGTAATATATGTAAGCAGAGCCGACGTCTTGGTATTTAATGATCTTTGAACTCTTATTTGCGTTAACATAACATGTATTTTGAGAGAATATTGACCGAAAAGTTTTCTTTTTGGATGTAATCATTCACGGTATCAACCTAACCTAATCAAATCTCTAACAAAGAAAAATAGTCTATTATGAACTCACTTTTCAACCAGATGCATCCTCTGGTGATTCTTTAGCAACACAATCACTGAATCCAAAGTTAAAACCGCTAAATATGTTTAAAATAACCAATTACAGGTGTACATAAACAACAGCTCACCTATCGACAGGGCCACACCGAAATCCAAAACGTCTCGGTACAATTGTCGTAAAATCGGTGGGAGGACCGTTCGGTAACAGGCCTCAGAAGCTTACTGAATAGGATATATCGATAAAGAACCGAAAATGACGAACCAACTACACCGATCGATATGAAAGATACAGAATAGGGCCCCTGGAGAGGGGTCGGTCAGCGTGCAATTAGCTGACGTCTTCTTCACAGCCCTCTCTGTTCTCACATTCCCGACTGACTTGCCGGTGCTTGACTTTACGCCGTAACACCAAACATCCCACGTACATCAATTTTTTTCTAATTTTTATTTTTGTTTACCCATTATTTAACGCTACCATCTCGAACTGCACATAAAAAAAAGGAGCGAAAAGTTTCGTAAGGTGTATACACTACTGGCCATTAAAACTGCTACACCACGAAGATGATGCGCTACAGACGCGAAATTTAACCGACAGGAAGATGCTGTGATATGCAAATGATTATATTTTCAGAGCATTCACCCGAGGTTGGCGCCAGTGGCGACACGTACAACGTGCTGACATTGGAAAGTTTCCAACCGATTTCCCATTCACAAACAGCAGTTGACCGGCGTCGCCTGGTGAAACGTTGTTGTGATGTGTAACGAGGAGAAATGCGTACCATCACGTTTCCGACATTGATAAAGGTCGGATTGTAGCCTATCGCGATTGCGGTTTATCGTATTGCGACATTCCTGCTCGTGTTGGTCGAGATCCAATGTCAGCAGAATATGGGATCGGTGGGTTCAGGAGTGTAATACGGAACGCCGTGCTGCATCCCAACGGCATCGTATCACTAGCAGTCGAGATGACAGGCATCCTATCCGCATGGCTGTAACGGTTCGTGCAGCCACGTCTCGATCCCCGAGTCAACAGATGGGAACGTTTGCAAGACAACAACCATCTGCACGAACAGTTCGACGACGTTTGCAGCAGCATGGACTATCAGCTCGGAGACCGTGGCTGCGGTTACCCTTGACGCTGCATCAGAGACAGGAGCGCCTGCGATGGTGTACTCAGCAATGAACCTAGGTGCACGAATGGCAAAACGCCATTTGTTCGGATGAATCCAGGTTCTGATTACAGCATCATGATGGTCGCATTCGAGTTTGGCGACATCGCGGTGAACGCACATTGGAGTCGTGTATTCGTCATCGCCATACTGGCGTATCACCTGGCGTGATGGTATGGGGTGCCATTGGTTACACGTCTCGGTCACCTCTTATTCGCACTGAACAGTGGACGTTACATTTCGGATGTGTTACCACCCGTGGCTCTACTCTTCATTCGATCTCTGCGAAAACCTACATTTCAGCAACATAATGCACGACCGCATGTAGCAGGTCCTGTGCGGGCCTTTCTGGATACAGAAAATGTTCGGCTGCTGCCCTGGCTAGCACTTTCTCCAGATCTCTCACCAACTGAAAACGTCTGGTCAATGGTGGCCGAGCATCTGGCTCGTCACGAGACGCCAGTCACTACTCTTGATGAACTGTGGTATCGTGTTGAAGCTGCATGGGCAGCTGTACCTGTACACGCCATCCAAGCTGTATTTGACTCAATGCCCAGGCGTATCAAGGCCGTTATTATGGCCAGAGATGGTTTTTCTGGGTACTGAAATCACCCAAATTTGTGTGAAAATATGATGAATTGTCAGTTGTAGTATAATACATTGATCGAATGAATACCTGTTTCTCATCTGCATTTCTTCTTGGTGCAGCAATTTTAATGGCCAGTAGTGTATGTTTAATAGCAGGGACCTCAGCAGTATTCACTTGTCGCTGGGAGAGCTCTGTCGCAGTACCAATAATGTAGACACAGCACCGTCAACGAGGACTCCTCGAGGCAGTTTGCCCGCCGGCGGAGATTGCGACTGCGCTTACGAGGGGCAGTATTAATAAAACTGCACGGGCGCGGAAGGGGACGCGCCATTAAGCTCGAGCGCGTCCGAACTCATCTCCATAATCCGGCCCGGGCAGTTGCTCCGGCGCTGCCGCCTTTTCCTATTCCTTTTCCATCGCGGGCCATGGAACTTAATTCCCCGGGTCCTCGGCGACAAGGCGGCGGCTCCTGCAGACGGCGGTGCGGCAGCGGCTGTATAAGCTGTCTCCTGCGAGCTCAGCGCGCCTCTCCGCTGTGCCTTTTACGGTCCCTTAGCGCTGACTGGCAGTCGTCCTTTAAGGGCTAAACACCGCTAAAGCGGAATGCCGCGCGCTACATTTAACGTCTAAGAGGCACAACGAGACTGTTTTGCGACTTGGCCTTGTAAACGCTAAAAAAAGAAAAAAAAGGGGTAGAGGGAGGGGGAAAAGAAATTTTTTTAAAAAATAAAGCGGGGAACGAAATAAGAGGACATTACGTAGCGGGGGAGTCGGCAGCGAGGGCGCCCTGCGGAATAGCCCAGTGGAGGGGGTGAATTATATTTTATACGCCGCAGAAGAGACTTCCGCGCCGGCGTATTGCTTATCCGGGTTGAATCGAAACGATTAAGCGCAGCAATTCCGGAAGGAGACGCCTTGCTGGCCAGCCTGAAAAGCTGCAAAGCGGTGGCGAATAAATTACGTAATCGTCAGTGGCAAGCCAGTGCCTAATCTCTACGCCTCTCTCTCTAACTCTTCCTGTTTCTTCCTCACTCTGCGCTTCCCCCTCCCACTGCCTCTCCCCTCAGCACGCCCACTTGCCTCTCCTGATGACAATCAATTGCAGCAGCGGCCAAAATAACTCCTCGCACCTGATGACAAGTTAGCAATGCACGAGATGCAGCACAAGTGCCCCTCAGATCCGTTGCTGACATTTTCTGCTTCTCCTGACGAAAAGACTGGAAAATACGAACTCCATCTCCTATCCCTTCCCCCCCCCCCCACCACCTCATCTACCCCCTCCAGCAGTGACGCGGCGCTGCTGACCGAACCCTCGTTCCCTCCTGAGCAAGGACTTTCGGCAATGCGACCCTTTCGTTTCCTCATCGGCCAAACTGCCGCTCGAATTCTTAAACCTGCTCCACCCTAATCCAGCCCACCACCCCATTTGCATGAAAGTGGTAGTTTCTCGGGGAAATCGTTTTGCGACCAGCTTCCTTCCTCGTTTATTGCCACCACAGAACTTGTTTCCCATTTTACGCAATCTCCGTGTGCTTACGTCATCGAATCGTAATCCTCTAGTATTCAGATGAAGACTTCTTTCCTACCCGTCTTTCCCCCTCTCCAAATCGATACGACTGCTCCAGATGAGGGATTAGCGAACCGGCGATGCTGTATCCGGCACGGCAGAAATGAGTTGATTTCGTAGATTATGGAAATGGCTACAAGATTTCTTTCTTGCCTCCGTCTCTAAACTTTCGAGCGCCCTACATTATAAAAAACGTGACAAAGTTCATTCCGTTTTTTTTATATCATAAACTCAATGTTAGGGATTCTAATCTGGTTCATAATGAACTTTACTAAACTAGAAGTAAATACTATCATTGTTAACAGATTGAACAGTTAATTGCTTATTAATGTATAGTACGTGAGACGCGAATTTCTTTGAAGTGTTTCTACATAAGTACACATTCCTTTGCTTTTCTTTAATTAATATGCCTTTGTTATCTAAACTATGTCAATGTATGAAACGTATTGCTGAAATATAATAACAAAGACGTAAGCTGACACAAACCAACACTGAGGAAGGACAAAGACAATACACACCGTTGAATCAAAAAAACACAGAACAAAAAGAAAACTGCTAAACAACAAATCCTGAGGACCAATGCCAAGAGTTGCATGTAACGAAGAAATTAAGAAAGCTTAAGTGTGTCTATAAACCATTTAAAAAAATTTTTAGGAAAAGAGGTAAAATAGTCCCCCATTCGGATCTCCGGGCGGCGACTACTCGGGAGGACGTCGTTATCAGGAGAAAGAAAACTGGCGTTCTACGGATCGGAGCGTGGAATGTCAGATCCCTTAATCGGGCAGGTAGGTTAGAAAACTTAAAAAGGGAAATGGATAGGTTAGATATAGTTGGATATGGTGAAGTTCGGTGGCAGGAGGAACAAGACTTCTGGTCAGGTGAATACAGGGTTATAAATACAAAATCAAATAAGGGTAATGCAGGAGTAGGTTTAATAATAAATAGGAAAATAGGAATGCGGGTAGGTTACTACAAACAGCATAGTGAACGCATTATTGTGGCCAAGATAGATACGAAGCCCACACTTACCACAGTAGTACAACTTTATATGCCAACTATCTCTGCAAATGACGACGAAATTGAAGAAATGTATGTTGAGACAAAAGAAATTATTCAGATAGTGAAGGGAGATGAAAATTTAATAGTCATGAGTGACTGGAGTCCGGTAGTAGGAAAAGGAAGAGAAGGAAACGTAGTAGGTGAATATGGGTTGGGGGTAAGAGATGAAAGAGGAAGCCGCCTGGTGGAATTTTGCACAGAGCACAACTTAATCATAGCTAACACTTGGTTCAAGAATCATAAAAGAAGGTTGTATACATGGAAGAAGCCTGGAGATACTGGCAGATTTCAGATAGATTGTATAGAGGTAAGACAGAGATTTAGGAACCAGGTTTTAAATTTTAAGACATTTCCAGGGGCAGATGTGGATTCTGACCACAATCTGTTGGTTATGAACTGTAGTTTAAAACGGAAGAAACTGCAAAAACGTGGGAATTTAAGTAGATGGGGCCTGGATAAACTGAAAGACCCAGAGGTTGTACAGAGTTTCAGGGACAGCATAAGGGAACAATTGACAAGAATGGGTGAAAGTAATACAGTAAAACAAGAATATGTAGCTTTGAGGGATGAAGCACTGAAGGCATCAGAGGATCAAGTAGGTAAAAAGACGAGGGCTAGTAAAAATCCTTGGGTGACAGAATAAATATTGAATTTATTTGACGAAAGGAAAAAATACAAAAATGCAGTAAGTGAATCAGGCAAAAAGGAATACAAACGTCTCAAAAATGAGATCGACAGGAAGTGCAAAATGGCTAAGCAGGGATCGCTAGAGGACAAATGTAAGGATGTAGAGGCTAGGGGTACTGCCTACAGGAAAATTACACAGATCTTTGGAGAAAGGAGAACCACTTGCATGAATATCAAGAGCTCAGATGGAAACCCAGTTCTACGCAAATAAGGGAAAGCAGAAAGGTGGAAGGAGTATATAGAGGGTCTATAGAAGGGCGATGTACTTGAGAGAAACGTTATAGAAATGGAAGAGGATGTACATGAAGATGAAATGGGAGCTATGATACTGCGTGAAGAGTTTAGTAGAGCACTGAAAGGCCTGAGTCGAAACAAGGCCCTGGGAGTAGACAACATTCCATTAGAACTACGGACAGCCTTGGGAGAGTCAGTCCTGACAAAAGTCTACCATCTGGTGAGCAAAATGTATGAGACAGGCGAAATACCCTCAGACTTCAAGAAGAGTATAATAATTCCAATCCCAAAGAAAGCAGGCATTGACAGATGTGAAAATTACCGAACTATCAGTTTAATAGGTCATAGCTGCAAAATACTAACGCGAATTCATTACAGGCGAATGGAAAAAGTGGTAGAAGCCACCCTCTGGGAAGATCAGTTTGGAGTCCGTAAAAATATTGGAACACGTGAGGCAATTCTGACCCCACGACTTATTTTAGAAGCTAGATTAAGAAAAGGAAAACCTACTTATCTAGCATTTGTAGACTTAGAGAAAGCTTTTGACAATGTTGACTGTAATACTCTCTTTCAAATTCTGAAGGTGGCAGATGTAAAATAGAGGGAGCGAAAGGCTATTTACAATTTGTACAGAAACCAGATGGCAGTTATAAGAGTCGAGGGACATGAAAGAGAGCAGTGGTTGGGAAGGGAGTGAGACAAGGTTGCATCCTCTCCCCAGTGTTATCCAATCTGTTTGTTGGTATATTGACCAAGCAGTAATGGAAAGAAAAGAAAAATTCGGAGTAGGTATTAAAATTCATGGAGAAGAAATAAAAACTTTAAGGTTCGCCGATGACATTGTAATTCTGTCAGAGACAGCAAAGGACTTGGATGAGCAGTTGAACGGAATGGACAGTGTCATGAAAGGAGGATATAAGATGAACATCAACGAAAGCAAAACCAGGATAATGGAATGTAGTCGAGTTAAGTCGGGTGATGCTGAGGGAATTAGATTAGGAAATGAGACGCTTAAAGCCGTAAAGGAATTTTGCTATTTGAGGAGCAAAATAACTGATGATGGTCGAAGTAGAGAGGATATGAAATGTAGACTGGCAATGGCAATGGAAGAGTTTCTGAAGAAGAGAAATTTGCTAACATCGAGTATATATTTAAGTGTCAGGAAGTCGTTTCTGAAAGTATTTGTATGGAGTGTAGCCATGTATGGAAGTGAAACATGGACGATAAATAGTTTAGACAAGAAGAGAATACAAGCTTTCGAAATGTGGTGCTACAGAAGAATGCTGGAGATTAGATGGGTAGATCACATAACTAATGAGGAGGTACTGAATAGAATTGGGGAGGAGTTTATGGCACAATTTGACTAGAAGGAGGGATCGGTTGGTAGGACATGTTCTGAGGCATCAAAGGATCACCAATTTAGTATTGGAGGGCAGCGTGGTGGGTAAAAATCGTAGAGGGAAACCAAGAGATGAATACACTAAGCAGATTCAGAAGGATGTAGGCCTCAATAGGTACTGGGAGATGAAGAAGCTTGCACAGGATAGAGTAGCATGGAGAGCTTGGAGAGCTGCATCAGACCAATCTCAGGACTGAAGGCCACAACAACAACAATAGAAAAAGACGAATAAAATGCAGTGAAGTCCAAAATGAAGACCTAATAGTACTAGTTGAGCAGAAAGACGGTCAGTATGTATGTGGAATCAGTACATTGAAAATCTGCATTCATGAGATGGAGAATGGTGAGGGACTGGATCTGGGTGAAGAGCCATGGGCAGGACCTGGCAGTCAGATAGCTAAAACCTGGGAAAGCCACTGAAGTTGACTATATACCAGCAGATTTGGATTGTTGGATTGTTTGGGGGGAAGAGACCAAACAGCGAGGTCATCGGTCTCATCGGATTAGGGAAGGACGTGCCCTTTCAAAGCATCCATCCCGGTATTTGCCTGGAGTGATTTAGGGAAACCACGGAAAGCCTAAATCTGGATGGCCGAACGCGGGATTGAACCGTTGTCCTCCCGAATGCGAGTCCAGTGTGCTAACCAGCAGAGCTCATTAAAGCTGCTGGAGGAAACCTTCCATCTCATACAAGTTATACTATAAACCGGGGAGCTCCCAATAGACTTCATTCCTTTTATTGCGCACTTAGTCTGAGTGGCCGCCAGCCATGTACTCGTAATTTTCGAGTGATACGAATATACACTATTTTTATTTATTTATCGTATGGCAATACAGACACATAAGAAAGAAACTGACAAATCACTAATATAACCAACGTTAATGGTTCCAATGGCTCTGAGCGCTATGGGACTTAACTTCAAAGGTCATCAGTCCTCTAGAACGTAGAACTACTTAAACCTAACTAACCTAAGGACATCACACACATCCATGCCCGAGGCAGGATTCGAACCTGCGACCATACCCGTCGCCCGGTTCCAGACTGTAGTCCCGAGAACCACTTTGCCACACCGGCCTGCAACAAACGTTAATAATTGCCAACAAACATCACTAATATAACAAAGTTCAAGGATTACAGACAAACATCAAGTCTATTAATATGATCTACCGACTCTGGAGTTGCGAGTAGGAAGTCGTCGGGTCTCCCATTATAGGCTCTTCTGGAACACTCTTCAACAATGTGGCTGATGGTCTGATTTTCTCCGCAGTCACACTGAGGGGATGGTATTTTACCCCATTTATATAGGGAGTAAGCACTTCTGTCATGAGGCAGACCACGTTTTGCGCGGTAGGTCAAAACCAGGTGGTTTTTGAGTGATGCAGGGCACGTTATGATGCGTTCCATTTTTCAGACCATGCATTTGTGATACTGAAACCTTCTTGTACACAGGTCCTTGCTGTTCTTGTTGGCGGGTTGCTAGATCGAGTGTTTGCAGCCTCAATGTCTTGTTGGATCGGCAGGCTTCGATTTCCCATGATGTTTTTGTATTCACATACAAGGGTGTCAGTACGTCACAGGTGTGGCGGCGGGATGTGGCTTAATATTGGGAGCCACTGCGTTGGAGTGGGTTCAATTACTCCAGAAATCATCCTCAGTGTGTTATGCAACTGGACAACCATCTTTTTTACAATGGGCTGTTTAGCCAAATCGGAGCACAGTATTCGGCAGCCGAGAATACAATTGCTAAAGCAGGGGTGCCGAGAGTGAAGGCTGTTGCTCCCCAGGTAGTACCACAGAGCTTTTGTACAATGTTGTTTCTTGTCTTTAATTTTTCGGCAGTCTTTGTTAGGTGCTCTTTGAAACATAGTGTTCTGTCCAGCGTCATGCCCAAGTACTTCGGAGTTTTATTATGCCTGAGAACGGTGTTGTCAAATCGAATGTTGAGTTCCTTTCCAGCGAGTTTGTCGTTGAGATGGAAGCAACTAACCTCTGTTTTGGAAGCATTTGGTTGAAGTCTCCACTTACACAAATATTCGCCCATTATCTTCAGGTCTTTCGTTAGGATGTCCTCATATGCTTCAATTGTGCTACAGCTTGTAGCAAGGGTTCATTCGTCAGCATACCCGAACTTCCTTACTTGTGTTTCCGGCAGGTCTGCAACATAGAGGCCAAACAACAGTGGTGCGAGCACTTATCCTTGTGGTAAGCTATTCTTTAGTTTTTTGATGGAGCTGTAGTCAGCGCCCTTACTTATTTGGAACACCCTGTCATTGAGCATGCTGTCTATTAAGCGTGCTATAGATTTGCAAGGATTTACTCGGACAATCTTGTACATGACGCCTCCTCTCCACACAGTGTCGTAAGCTGCTGAGAGGTCAATAAAGGACACTGATGTTTTCAGTTTTCTCCGTAATCCCGCCTTAATTTAAACAGTGAGTGACAACGCCTAGTCAGTACAACTTCTTCCTGGCCGAAAGCCTGCCTGTTCAGCTAGGATCACCCTGAACAATTCTTGACTAATTCCGTTAAGCCTCTCTAGTAAATTGTAAATTGTACACAGAAGGGGAATTGGTCTGTAGCTTTTGGGGTTGTCAGCTGTCTTCCCAGGCCTTAGAATATCTATTACCTTAGAGCGTTTGAGTTCTTGTGGGATATTGCCAGTTTGCATGATGTTTGTGAAAAATCGAACTAGCCATACTTGTGTATACTTGCCACAGTTTATTATGAATTCAGGGTAAACGTTGTCGAAACCTGGTGCCTTACTGGGTTTGACATCTTTCAGAGTTTTTTCTATGCCTTCGCTAGAGAAAGGGCGAGAGTTTCTGTGGGTTCGTTTTTTAAGATTTGGAGTTCTCGCTTCGCTTAGATTGTATGTGTTTTATCCTTAGGTGTCCTAGACGTGTTAACTAGATGTGCAGCTATGGCATTTGGTCTTACAGCAGCTTTTTGTCTTTGTGATGGTGGGTCGCTCCCTATTTTTCTCAGCAGTGTCCATGCTTCTCTGCTAGATGTTTGGAAATTGAGGCTTTCTACAGTTTCCGTCCACTTTTGTCTTCTGGCAACATCGAAGCTGTGAAGCAGTTCACCCGCTATTTGCTGATCTCCGAATTCAAGGAAGCTCTGGTATAGTTCTTCGCTGCTTTGGGACCATCCAGGGACGTATTCTTTGCGGTACCCTCTTGGAATGTGCTTCTCGGCCGTGCTTATCATGGCACCAACAAATCTTTGGTAATTTTTGCTAGTAGGTAGTATCCATCCCAAACAATTGTCCAGATCTGTCGAGAACCGAGTCCAATTGGCTTTTTTAAAATTCCATCGTGGACGAGGAACAGAGGCAATTATGGGAATTTGAGTTCCTACCTCTATTATGATTGGACGGTGTTGAGTGTGCGGAAAGTGGACAGAATTCTACGCGAGGCCATGAGATGTTGGTCTCTGTTGCTGAACGAGACGAAACACAGGTCAGGGTTGTATTCCTGTCTCCAGGCAGCTGATCTAAACGTAAGTCGATCCTTAGCATCGAATACATGGTATAAGTATTCGTCTTCTGCCCATTTTGCTAACGCTTCTTCATTTGCATCATTGTGTTCATACTTCCACTGTTCATGATAACTATTGGAATCCCCAACGTGTACAGCAGGATGTGGTTCAGTTTGAAGAACGTGGGCTGGTGTAGCAGGTGGCTTATAAATACTGGAGACGGTAATGCTTCCTACTTTGTGACAACATTATGAATGTTATTGTTGGTGGATGTAGAAATTAGGAAAGCATTTTCAGTGTCTTGTTTGACATATGTTGCTAGTGCATAAAACCTACGATAGGTCGCTGCCAACAGTTCATAGCATAGTATTTTGCCCCTTTTATGTAGTTGTTGCACTGTATCACAATGGGTTTCCTGTATAGCAACCAAGTCAGTGTTGCAATTTTTTAATAATTTTGATAGAAACTGCCACTTGAAAAATAGCTTATGCCTTCTATGTTTATGTGACAAATTCGAACCACAGGTCCGAGTTCCCTGGTCAGAGGGACCTGAGAAGGGCCGTTTGGTCTGGCTGGTGACATACCTCTTTCTGAAAGTGTCTTATAGTCAGGAAATCCTCAGACCCATGGCTGCCAACGTGAATGTTCTCCAGAGCATACTGGTGCCGGCGCCAGCTCGCCGTCTCGCAGCACAGGTTTCAAGGAGCTGTTCCCCTGGAAAGCGACGGTTTCGCAACCTCCAATCGGTTTGATGAAGAAGGTATCGGGATTCATCAGACCGTGCAACGCTACCACGGCGTCGACGTCCACTGCCGATGGTCAGGTGCCCATTTCAGTCGAACCTGCCGATGTCGTGGTGTTAACATTGGTGGATACTCGGACGTCGGCTGCGGAGGCCCATCGTTAGTGTGTTCAGACACACTGGTACTCTGCCCAGTATTAAAGTCCGAAGTTGCTCCCGTCACAGTTCACCGCCTGTCCCGTTTTACCAGTCTGCCTAACCATCGACGTCCGATATCAATTTCACAAGCTGCGTCATGGCCGTGAACAACACTGACCCGAATACCAAATAAATTTCCTTTACTTCATGTCCATGGTCACAAACTTTTTCTCATCGTAGTACATGCTTCGGCCCACCTGCTTAATAAAAACATGTCCTAATATACTGACGATGCCACGATGGCTTCAGTATATTAAGGCATGTTTTTATTAAACAGATTTGGAGACGGTCATTATGGACCAAAACCGGAAGTCTGATGACAAAAAATTTGTGACGATAGGCGAGAAGTAAAGAAATCTATTCCGACGTTGGTAACGATGGGTGACCGCCCAACCGCATGACGGCTGGACGTGGCATCACGCTTTCCGAAATGTTCGTGCCGAGCCGATAGGCCATCACAATCTGCCCGGTCAAACTCAGGTAGATCACCCGCCTTGCTCATTCTACATAGGGACAACACGCTCACTGATACAACATTCACCGCGGGTGTGTCTGATTAGTATTCATTCACGCGAGGTGGCGCTGTTATCGCCTGAACGGGTTTACATCGATAGCAAGTCGCTGGTCATAATTTTCTGGCTGATCGGTGTATAAAGGATGATTTTTCCACCGTGTGCGAACTCTAAGAATTGATCGATGAGAGGATACGGAACAAAAAAGGTCTGATGAACGTATATCCGGAAATACATGCTTTCCATGCTAGAAACCATTTATTTAATCACACATTGCTACAGAGACTGCTGTTAATATGTGCTGTACCATGCAGCCACAGTTGCAGTATGTGATGAAAGTGGTTCCCATGTGCCCTCAATGCACGCGTGTGCACGCCGTAGCAAGTTCTGTCTCACACAGGCTGCATCATCCGAACAGTGTCAAAGGCAACATGAACGCGTTACTCCAGTGTCTTCACATCCGGAATGGGCTCAACGTACGCAATACTTTACTGATGGCCTCGTAACTAGAAATAGCGTGGTTGAGATCCGGTGAACGAGCAGGCCATGCCAATCGGTCGCCCAGTGAAGACACGATTGAGATGCTTCCGGACGTTAACGGCGATGGGGCGCCATTACGTAGCAGCCACATAACCCTTCTAATCATTAATGATACTTTTCCAGCAGGGAGGCAAAATCACCCGCAAGAAACGCCGATAGTTCCAGCCTGTTAAGCGACGTGGAAGGAAGACTGGTCCCAAAATACGTTCACCAGTTATCCCGGCCCGTACATTCCGGCTGCACCGTTGCCGATGAATCGCTGTCACCATAGCACGGGGGTTCTGCATATTATCCCACAGACGACTCTTATGAAAGGTGAAGTCACCACTCCGTGTAAAGATGGCCTCATCTGTGAATAGGATGGACATCCCGGAATCGTGGTTGAAGAAACCACTGACAAAATGGCCCCAATGTGGAAAGTCTGTCGCTAGTATGCCCTGGATACGCTGTAAGCGTAGTAAGAATTGTCATAGAGGATGTTCCACACGGCCTTCTAGCTTACCCTGTATTGGCGGGCCAACTGTCTGGTACAGACGCAGCCGTCGAATTGAACAGTGTTAATCACATTTTCCCCCAAGTTTGGTGTCCGAACATTTCTGCTTCCTGAAACGACCCTGTCTCAGACAAAAGGGGAAACACTGTTGCAAACATTGAATGCTGTGTCTGTTGTCGGCAGGGATAGGTCTCCTGATACGACCTTGCTTTCCGCCGCTTGTTGCCATTTGCCTTTCCGTAAGTAACCACCATGTCTGCAAGCTCTAGATTCGAATACGGAACCATTGTGTGCAACGCTGTATCACATCCACTACAAGGTGGGTCAGCAAGAGAAGAGAATCGGATACAACATTACCAGTTACTATTACAGGTGACGGCGCTAGGGCATGACCTGTAAGTACCACACTCTAGGAGGCATCCATGCATACTGCAACTGTTTCTACATGGTACAGCGCATCTTAGATCGCAATCTTTGTAACAAAGTATGACTGAATAAATGGTCTCTACCATGGAAACCATGCATTTCCTGACATAAGTTCATTAGGTCGTTTTTGCTCCGTATCCTTTCATCGATCAATCGCTAGAGTATCTTCACGATGGAAAAAATCATACTGTATACACGACTGTAGCAGTCTATCGTTATTGTCGAGAAAAAATTAAGACGCAAAAAGCATTAATATCCTTTCAAATTCTTTCCTTTTTAAAATCTTATAGAGAAATACTCATTTTTATTATAATGATTTGTTAGGAGAAAAAGTACACGAGTTATTTTATTAATAAAACTTCAAAAGGTGACATCTTTCGAAACAAAAATCAGACATGTAGGTGTGTTAAGTTTTATACATGCAGCACACTTGTTCTTTGCGGTCTTCTCCTTTGATGTTCCTGGGATTAGCGAGACAAATTGGCACTCGGTTAGGCGTAAGGGACCATCAGCCGATCTTCTAAGACGGTCCTCTGTTTACTGTAGCCCGCATCTCGTGGTCGTGCGGTAGCGTTCTCGCTTCCCACGCACGGGTTCCCGGTTTCGATTCCCAGCGGCGCCAGGGATTTTCTGTGCTCGTGATGGCTGGGTGTTGTGTGATGTCCTTAGATTAGTTAGGTTTAAGTAGTTGTAAGTTCTAGGGGACTGATGACCATAGATGTCAAGTCCTATAGTGCTCAGAGCCATTTGATCCATTTTGTTTTCTGTAGATGGTAGTTCTCTATGATCCCCTTGATGGGTGTCCGTTGAAAATCAAAATTAGAATTTATATAAAGGACACGCGTTGAGCAAAGACAGATCCACCAAAAGACAAAATACTTATTATACCATTTTACGTTTATTGTACACATTCTAATGAATTTAGCCTCATGTCGCTCCTGTCGACGGTCCCCATATTTTCAGTGCAGCTGCCGATGCAAGCTGCTTTTCTTTTTGCTTCATTCATGCTTCTGTTTGACAGTTGCTGCAATTTCGGTTTTATGAAGTCTGAAAGCATCCTCACTTCACATTTGTCCTACCACTTCAGAGCCAGATGCTAATCTGTTGACATAAGCGCGATATCACATGCTTTAAGTTTTTTTGATAAGCGAGGCAAGACTTTGCAGTTTTCCCTTACAGTTCCACAAGTATTAGTCACTATATCACACAGATAAGAAAATAATCTCGGGCTACCAAGACAGCTTTCTAGTAAAGTAAGATCAGTGCTTCCAGGTATTCCAACGTTTACACAAAAATCAGTTTTTTTGCGTCCGTTGCTTCACTCACATAAAAAATAAAGTCAAGCTTATATCCAGTTTCACAACCACATAACACGAAACCCTTTAAGCCAAATATTTAGCTTTTGCACGGAACGTCCTGTTCGAAGAAGACACGATCTTCGTAGAGAACTAAACCTTCATCATTTTACAAATTTTTGAAAGGATGGTAAGCATCAGGAAAGGTTTTTCTTACATGATCCACAATTCACCAAATTTTCCAAATTTTGTCATCTCCAAGATCCTCATTGTTATCAACAAAGTGCAACATTCTTAGTAACAGACGGCACCTACCTCTTGGCATGATTTGCGCAAATGTGGGAGTAGACGGTAACGGATGATTTGTCCAATATCTGTTTCTTTCATTTCTTGTCATCTGACCCATCAGAAATTTTACGGTAAGCAAACAGTATATTTCATCACTGTTTCTATCGCAGTCTCGATTTTTCATTGAGGTCGTGGCAAAAGTGTTCGTAATATAAATTACATTGCTCAGCTTTCTAGATTACAATTTATTGGCTAAAAAAACTTGGAAGCTGTGAGGTCCTGCCCACTCGTCTCCTATAGGGAGCCTAAAGGATGCTGCTTTGTCGGATGACTACACAACAATTCAAGCAAATCTCAATAATGGTTTTTCTTACAGTAAAGTAGATTGAAAACGCTTAACTTTGGGTTTACAATGTCGTGTCGCAACTTATTGACGACATGCAAATAATCAATGTCTTTCGTTATATAGAATGTCCATAGAAGTAATGGATGTTGCTGTTGTTGTTGTTGTTGTTGTTGTTGTTGTTGTCTTTAGTCTGGAGACTGGTTTGATGCAGCTGTCCATGCTACACGATCCTGTGCAAGTTTCTTCATCTTCCAGTACCTACTGCAAGCTGCATTCTTCTGAATCTGCTACCCATTCTTCTTCTACTGTCTTCTTTCCCCCATTCTTGTCAATCATTCCCTAGTGCTCTCCCTGAAACTCTCTACAACATGTGCTTCTGTCAGTTTATCCAGGACCCATCTGCTTAAATTCCCACCTTCTTGCAGTTTGTTCAGTTTTAATCTACTCTTCATAACCAATCGATTGTAGTCAGAGTTCACATCTGTGCCTGGAAATGTCTAACAATTTAAAACCTGGTTTCTAAATCTCTGTCTAACCATTATGTAATCTATCTGAAACCTTCCAGTATCTCCATGCCTCTTCCATGTACACAACCTTCCTTCAAGATTCTTGAACCAAGTGTTATGCTCTGTGCAAAATTCTACCAGGCTTCTTCCTCTTTAATTCTTTTATCCCATTCCATATTCATCTACTACGTTTCCTTCTCTTTCTTTTCCTACTATTGAATTCCAGTCACCCACGACTATTAAATTTTCGTATTCGTTCTCTACCTGAATAATCTCTTTTATCTCATCATACATTTCATCAATTTCTTCATCTGCGGAGCTAGTTGGCATTTAAACTTGTGGGCGTGGGCTTTGTGTCTATCTTGGCCACTATAATACGTTCACTATGCTGTTTGTAGTAGCTTACCCGCATCCCTTTTTCCTACTCATTATTAAATGTACTCCTGCATTACCCCTATTTGAATTTGGATTATTATAACCCTATATTCACCTGACCACAGGTCTTGTTCCTCCTGCCACCGAACTTCACTAATTCCCACTATATCTAACTTTAACCTACCCATTTCCCTTCTTAAGTTTTCTAACCTACCTGCCCCATTAAGGGACCTGACATTCCACGCTCCGATCCGTAGAACGCCAGTTTTCTTTCTCCTGATAACGACGTCCTCCGGGGTAGTCCCCGCCCGGAGATCCAAATGGGGGACTATTTTACCTCAGTAGTATGTGGGTCACTTGGGAGCAAGCCCTCTTCTAAGGTTAAATTCAACCATAATTTTATTTATCTTTTAAGCTTCCATTTAACCTTAAAAAATTATTTTACTTATCTGTTGGATAATCGTGTTTAACCTTAAATCTTACCTTAAACGCATTTTATTTTTAAATCTTATTTAAGATTAAAACCAACCACACCCTATCCAATGAGGTTTCCAAAAGTATATCTTGTTTAAGGTGAAAACTAACCATACAATTAAATCCCAATTTCTTTCACACTTGTGAAATTATTTATGGTTCACCCAATCTTGAAAAGTTAACCTATTTTAAGGTTAAAACTAAACTTAAAAAACGTCATAAGATTTTATTAAAAAATATGGTTCAAAGTCATCATAAAAAACATTCAAAAATGTTGAGAAAGAGTGTGGCTAATCTTAATCTTAAACAAGATTTAAAAAGTATTAAAAATTATGGTGGAACCATCCATTTTATTTAAATAAATAATTTCACAAATGTTAAATAAAAAGTGGTACAAATAATGGTTAATCTTAACCTTAAAATGTAATCGAAGATTTTTTCAAAACTTATTCCTACACCAAACCAACCATCTTCTAGGCTCCTATTAACCTTAAAAATTATTTTACTTACCTGTAGGATAAGCTCCAAGTCAACCTTAATACAATTATTTATCTTATGGTATAAGGGTACCATTAACTTAATTATCAGTCTAGATATATTTTATGGTTATCATCAACCATAATATTATTTCAAAATAATTTTTGACATTATTTCACACATCCTTATTTTATAGTTAAAATCAACCTTAACTTATATTTACTTTTAAAGTTCTAATTAACCTTAAAAATAATTTCATAGAACACCGGTAGACCAACCTCTTTTACAACTACTACAAACCTCTCCTACCCATGTATTGTTCTCTTTGTCTCCATTACAATTCTCGTTCTTTACTTTTCCATTCTTTTTCTCTTTGGGTGTAACCATCAATTGTTCTGTTTAACGCCGCTATACGAACATCTTTCTCTTGTAGTAACATTTTTTGATATCTACTTTTAATCACAAGTTTTTCATTTTTAGTCATAATTTTATCCATCTTTAGTATCAACTTCTCCACTTGACTTTCTAATTCATCAAAGTCTTTTAAACAACATCGTGGTGATAAATCACTATAAACACACTCTAAGATCTTAAATTCTAATTCCTCTAGGGCTACTTGGACACGGCATACTAGATCAATACTACTATTATGCGAGGGCTCCATATTTATTATTTATTTTAATTTATATTAAAAAATCAATTCTAAATTTTTGCAAAACTCCAACTCTGTGGAGAAACACCTAACCGCATTAAGTTTTAATGGTTCAAGAAACAATTAAAATTAAAACATCTCAGTAATTAAGCTATGCTTAATTAAAAGTTCTCAGTAATTATTCCATGCTTAAGATCATAAGTCAAGTTTCTTTTACCATACATAATTATGTATGCTAAAGTGTTGTCAGGAATTGGTGAATTAAAAGTAGCTGACAATTTCATGGAAGTTTTTTGTGCAGTGACAACATTCTTTCTCCTGCTCATATTTATTACATATACCGGGTACGAATTAATGAAATTGTATGCACTAATTTTATGGTCATCTTTCAATTCAGTTATTCTCTTAAAGTCTGCAAATGCATTGTATGCCTTCAAACAAGTGTCTGGAGGATCTATGTTCCACAGTTCTTCAGGAAATATCTCATTTCTGCCATTCTTTAGATAAATGTTTTGGAGATGCACGTGATCATACACTGATGAGTCTGCATCTTGGTTTCCTTTCCTGTTGGTCTGAAACACCACAAATACAAAATAAGGCATGTCAAACTCCATAGAATTGTAGTAATTCGTTATGTCTAGCTCAAAGTTTCTCTTACCACTAATTCCTGCTATTTCCTGCGTCTGAAGATCAAAAAATGAAATCGGAATCTTAGGATCCTTTAGCATCTTTTCTCTTAGCTCTAATTCATAGTTAGGCTCATATTTAACAATGGGTACTCTAATCTCCATATTTGTAATGGTTACTTTACCCAACTCAGGTCGAGAGCCTTCAATATCTGCACCACTATTATTTTTTGAAAACCATCTAAACAAGGCATCGCCAGCGTTTGCGCTTCCCACAAAAGTTACTGTTAGGTCTCCTTCCCACATGATTTCTTTGTAATCTTTAAAAAATCCACCCAACATTTTTAACGGATACAGTACCTCGTTTTCCTTTTTTCGTAACTTACCATTGTTAATGAAATTACCCTCGAATCTAATGTCATCGTCGAGAGAAGAAGTAAGCTGCTATAAAACCGTCGACGAAATGCTTGGATGCTCTAACCTGTAGATTATGTGACCTCTTTTCTTAACAATTACTGCACTCCATAAATGTGTCGGAAAGTTGTCAACGAGTTTAACATTCGATTTACCTTCGTAAGAAGTGTAATCTGATCCATTTGCGTGAGTAACATTATAGGTCATATACATGTAAGCATTGTTGTCAAACCAACCATCACCAACTTTGATGTCTATTTCTACATCTTTGTTTGGTAGGTTTAAATTATTCCTAGTCTTCTCATTTACTGGAAAAGACTGCCACTGATAACTTTCTATTTTATTCATTTTATTTACTGCAAGATTTTAATTAAAACATTTCTAAAAGGACTGTTACCGACGCTCCTCCAAAATCTATCGCAGCATCATTTTCATCCGTTACACTTACTTCCAGGTTTTGAACTTTATCGTGCACAGGGAAAAATAATGGATAACATGGTTCGCATATAATTGGACTGCCAAACTGTAAGTGACCACACATTTCCAACTTGGGTTTAAAACAAGCAATAATATTTGTCTCTCGATGAAAGTGGTCAGAATCCTTTACAAACATACCATCAGCTAAGTTAAAATGCACTTTAATTTTTTCAAAAGGGATTATTTTCGGTAGCTCATTTGCTACAACTTTTGTTGCAGGTTCCACAATTTCGTCTCTAAAACCTAGCATCCTCCCAATACTACATTCCTTATTAAAATACAGCTTAAAGTCTAAGCTTTCTATCTCAACTCTATTTAGGATTTCGTTAGCCTTAATCTTTATATTACTAGCATTGAAAGGTTCCTGGCTCTGAATACACCTCTCTAAATTGTCTAGACTGTACTGCCCTGATGGAATATTTAAAGTATTAACTACACCATCTTTCTCATAGTGTAATCTGTTATTATCCTTTGTGACATTTGGAGTTAAGAATGTTGAATAAAATCCGACCAAACCAACCTTTGTATACATGTTTCTTATTGGTACATTTAGCCTCTTTTTTAAGTTTGAGGATGTACCACTAATTTCAAAAATTCTATTCATTTATTAATTAAGTAATAAGTAGTAAATAAAAAAGTAAAATGACTGATTGGGATCCAAAGATCAGAATTCGAGAAAAACGAATCAAAAGCAGACATGGGGAGTTATTACCTAGTTCAATTCGTTGCGCCATCGTTGGACCAAGTGGATGTGGTAAAACAACTTTAATGGTTGATAATTACCTTCTGTGCCCTGGATGGCTTAACTGGAACACCATTAAACACTTGTACATCTACTCGAAAAGCTTAGAACAGTTTAAGTACAAACATCTTATGGAAAAATGTGAAAGAATTGAAAATGAACACAATGAGAAGGTAGCTACATTTGTTAGTAACTGTGATGACATTATACCATTAGACGAATGTGAAGAGTGCTCCGTTGTAGTGTTTGACGACTTTATATCAGAAAACCAAGATATTGTAAGAGAATACTTTCCCAGAGGAAGACATAAGAACATTGACTGTTTCTACTTAGCGCAAACGTATTCTAAAATACCCAAGCAGTTGGTGAGAGACAACCTTAACTTTTTGAACATATTTAGACAAGATGACATTAATTTGAAACACATCTACGACGAATTTGTAGGTGGAGACTTTAAATGGAATGACTTTAGAGAGCTTTGCAGTAAGGTGTGGAACGAGGACTTTGGATTCATAACTGTTGACATGACTCGAAAGCTGTATGACGGTAGGTACCGTAATAAAATTAAAACTTTTATCAGATTTTAATGGTTTTTTAACCATTAAAATACCACATTTTTTCTGTTTACCCAACTATTGTGTGAGCTATCAAAACCTAGCCATTTAACAAATACTTTGTCACCCTTTTTTCTTAAAACTTTTTCTACAAGATACACATCTGGATACTTTGTCTTTTGTAACTCCTGTTCGTAAAAACTTCCTTTAATTTCTTCTTCACTTGTATCTTTTAACTTGTATGTAGTCGGACTTGTGTTATTAATCTGAGTCACTTCAAATATTTCTGTTGACCAATTAGCAGTATAGCCTTTCTCGAACAAGCCTTTAAGTTTACTTATCCTAACTTTGTCACCTATCTTGAACTTGGGTGCATCTGTTTTGAGTTCCGCTGTAAAAGCGGCCTTCAGCACCTTTTTTGCATTCTTTTCATCTACCTCTATAGGTTTCATCCCTATTGTCCTATGTTTTCTGTTGTTGTAGTCATATACCAGTTTAGGTAGTAAGTCAGCCCACTTTTGATTGCCCTGAAGAGCAAATTGTTTCCACATTCCTTCCTTTAAAGTCCTATTGAATCTTTCAACTACTGAAGCCTTAAGTTCTGTAAACGTAGAGTAATGATTTACACCTTCAATCTTCATGAGCTCTTTAAAGTGTTTATTGTAGAATTCTTTGCCATTATCTGTTTGTAAGTGTTTTGGCTTCCTTTCTTGTAGTATACCTTTAAAAGCGCTGGTAATACTTTCACCTGATTTATCTTTAACAGGAATAGCCCAAGCATACTTTGAAAATACGTCTATTACAGTCAGTAAATACTTCATAGCGTTGTTGAATTTTGATATACCTTTAAGGTGACCAGAATCCATCTCAACCAAGTCAGCTTGCCACAAATCATCTATACCATAGGATGTAACAGGTTTTCTTGGAAAATTCTTTCTCAGTAGTTTGTGAAGCTCGTGTATAATTTCTTCACGAATACTTTTACTTGTCGCAGACATTACTTTATTTTTATAAACTTACTTTTCTTGGTATTACACACCCCACAATAGCCCTCAATCCTATGACGACCGTTTTTCGTGGCAACAGTGTGAGGCTGAAGTGTAGCAGTAAATCTCTTGCACCTTAGGCACCAAATATGTTTCTGTTCTATCATTTATTTAATTGAAAATTAAAGATCAAGATTCTAAGTCCTCATCAATAGCATCTTTAAATGATGCTAGTTCGCCAAATAGTAAGAGTTTTACGTCCACAGGGACTGTCTTCGCCGACTCTTTTAGTCTTACGGTTAGGAAATTTCCTTTATGAATTAATATTGGGTTATGCTTATTCTCAATTACGTGTACTTTGTCATACATATTTACTGCAACATCAAAATCATTAAATGTTAAATCTTTGTTTATATCTTTTCCAATGACAATAACTTTTTTCAGTACAAAATCATACTCGAAGGTGTACGTTTGTTGTTCTAATCCAGTCATAAAAGTGAATTCAACTGTTTGTTTATCACATATTTTGTTCAGGCCTTGTTCAGTTTTGTTGATGTATTGTGATAAATCACCTTTTGTATAATAATCTGAGAAAACTTTTTCTAGGTCCTTTTTACTGTAATAATGGTCGAGGTTGGTTTTACTTACATAATTATTAAGGGTTGTTAGTATACTTGTGTATTTGGCATTAGCAACATCATTAACAGCATCGAGCTGGCTTTTAGTGACTGCATCATATCCACCTATGGCATCTGCTATGTTTACAATGCGCCTTCCTTTCAATGATACCCAGTTCTTTGAAAATGAGAAATACTTCTTAATATTAAGTTTACTGATACTAGATTCTAGTCCGTTTATAACTTCTCTGACATCGTCTAGTTGTTCAATACCCTTCTTTACCTTATTTCCAAAAATATCCATTTATTGTATCAAGAATTTTAATAAAACTCCATCCATCTATAAATAGCTTCAGTACCATCACACACAAATGACCGCATATAAACTGATCGAAATTCTGAATTCTTTCTGAGTTGTAAAACAGATTGTCAGGACCCAGGTATTTCACTAAAGTTTGTGGTATACTGCCACCGAATGAGTCAAAAACGTATTTTTCATCACCTTTCTTGAAGTAGCATATCCCGTGAGTACCTACGTGATCAGATGTATCCAAGTTAACTACCCCTGATTCTACTTCTTTAGGTTCTAACGGTAACTCGTCGGCCATGAATACACCTCTAAAATTTTTGATTTTTAAAGACTTTGCTAACCTCTCGATATCATAGTTGCTCAACGGGTGATCATATTGTTGCACAATTTTTTCGACTTTTTTTCGACTTTTTTCTTTAAAAAAATACCATATCCCGCTTTCTTTTCCATTTCAAGATTATGCCTCTTTTGCTCTGCTAACTCTGCGTCTTCCTTTTGCTTTTTGTGCACAGCACTTGTTATTGCCGCAGCACCACCAGCTAAAGACCCGATTGCTCCCAACGCTGCAAGTATCAGTGGTAGAAATCCACCTTCGTGCTTATTCAATCCAGAACCTGCTTTCAATCTCTTAGAGTGTAGGTACTCGAGTATCTTCTTCACAACAGGTATAGAAAATGTTATCAGTAAGCTACCACCTTTTTTAAGTTTATTAGCTTTCTGTTTCATTTGAGTCTCTGTAAGATAAGCATCTAGAAAGCCATGATTTTTCAGGTCGTCATTGGACAGTTTTATTTTAATAGATTTCGCTCTCGGATTCCCACTGGAGGGAATGTTGTAGTCAATACTAAATCCTTTCATTTATTATCTCAAATAAATTAAATATTTTAGTGCTACACTCATATTAAATTTTAATGGGTTGTGGCCCATTAAAATTACACCTCTTCATTCACATTCACAATACCCATCCATTATCATCTAACCCTAGACCTAGCTTCCTTTTCCCAAACATTATTCCAGCTACAGCTGTTGAAGCTAATCTTTCTCCTAGGGAAGCATCTTTACTGAAAATCCTTTCCTTTGCCGCTTTCTGCAGTTCTTTATCAGCTTGATGTCTTTGTTCCAAATCTTTATGATCCCTGTATGCGATATCATGCCTTTTGCAAGCTTCATCTAGAGGATTTATTCCAGCATCTCCTCTTTCTAATCGTTCTTCTAGTTTGGTACCAGGGCCGCAGTAATTGTATCCAGGTAAATGCATTTCAACAGGAAGATTATTAATTAACGTGTTCACTAAGCCCTTTCCATAACTTTCTGCCTTCCAGAATGTATGAGGGAGATTGTTTAGAAATCTAATTAGGTAAGGTATCCCCTTTGGATTATTTACTATGAAGTCATTAAATTTACTCGTAAGCATCTTGGTTATTCCAACCTTCTCATTGTGGAAGTTATTATTTCCCGCATTCTCTTCACCATGAATAACCATTAGCCTATCAATTAAGTCTCTGACGTCATTCATCCACACATACTCCACCGGTTTGTCTGTATACCTCTTTACAAAACCCATACCACCCTTTGTGTTTGGCTAGTTACCACGTTCTTTCTTGAGTGACTGCCATATTGGTTTAATGATGTTGTTGTATTTTTCGCTACTGCTTGACTTGGGTTTATTCCCCTTTGGATCATTGTTCTGATATATCGCATTGGTAACCTTCAGCATAGTTGTATAGGTATCAAGATCGTCAGATGTGTACTCTTCAGGTGATACGGTTTTCTGAGTCAGGAGCTTCATAAACCCATTGGTGGCTTTAAAGGAGTTACCCTTCACCATAATATTATCGTTGTTGAATGTTACTTCGGAGTCACCCATGTAATGCCTTCCATTGTCAAAACGGAGACCAAAAATTGTGTCACCTAGAGCGCCTAAGTATTTTGAAACTTTTGGGCCCAGGTAAGTTGTTGAGTAGTCTGAAACAGCCTTCATCTTCTGCCGTTCCTTGTCTTCAATTTGTTCCAACATAGGCTCCAACCTCTTACGTGTCTTTGGTGTAATGGGGTCATCAACAAATAAGCTTCTCTCAAACGATGTTACCTCAGGAGTAGGTGGTATAGGGAACATATCGTCAAACCCCCCATCGTAAGGTAGTAGCTGCTTTTCAATCTCACGATTTTTTTCTATAGCGTCAATCACATCTTTCCCTATCGCATCTAATTTGTCAATTACTGGTTGGTCCTCCTTTTTGTATTTTTCGTATTCGGTTATAGGCTTAATTTTCCATTCTTTAAATTGGTCTTTGATTTGTTCAAATTTCTTTCTGTTCTTTTTTGCTTGCTTAACAAGCTTTTCATCATATTTTGCAAACATTTATTTAAGGAAAAATAATAAAATTATTCGTTGGGACGTTGACGTTGGGACGTTTGGACGTTGACGTTGGGACGTTGACGTTGGGACGTTTGGATGTTGACGTTGGGACGTTTGGACGTTGACGTTGGGACGTTTGGACGTTGACGTTGGGACGTTTGGACGTTGACGTTGGGACGTTTGGACGTTGACGTTGGGACGTTTGGACGTTGACGTTGGGACGTTTGGACGTTGACGTTGGGACGTTTGGACGTTGACGTTGGGACGTTGACGTTGGTACGTTGGAGATTTTAAGGGTAAAAAACCATTAAAATCAATTTAAAAGAACTCAATATCGTGTATCTTGTTGTCTTTGTTTGTTTCTTTGGTACCATTGTATAACATCTTTAATCCAACCAAAGTATTGCAATCATCCCAGCTTAATAATTTGGTGTATCTATCGGGTAATATAATCTTGTATTCACTGTCGAGTTGTAGAAAAATCTTTTGGCCATATTTTGTACTTATATTCTCAGCATTTGTAATGGTATAAGTGTGTCCCTTTTCTAACTCATTCAGCTTTGTAAACGTTTTGTTGGCGCTATTAAGTTTCAATAGCAGTTGATTTCGTTCCATTTATTTACTGCAATATTTTAAAAAAATTCTCGTTAGGGTTTTAATGTTTCTAGCTGAGTCACAGTATCTTTTAAACTCTTCACTAGTACCGTAAAAGAAGATGACTTCTTGGGACAGTTTATGCCAAATAAAGAAAGATCGAATTTACCTGCTCTTACTAGTACGTTTGAGAATTCATTGTATTCATATAATATACCATCCTTGAAGAAGTACAGCAAACCGTTTATGTATCTAAAAACAGAATCAAATGCTGAAGGTACTCCTGGGAAGCTTTTACTAATCACACCATAAGCTTTTGCTTTCAAGCTACATTCATCGATTTCTGCAAAATATATATGGTCATAAAAAATGAAGGTTCTACCAGAGTAAGTGTTCACAGCTCCATGTACAACAGAATTTTGTCGCAACCCTATATCAGATACTCTTTTTGGGTAACCAGGTTGTAACGTTAAACTCGGTATCTGAACCATGTATATCATGTTATTAATGATAAGAACGACTTCACCTGATGGTCTCTGGTAAACAGCAGATACTTTTTCGAATTGTTGAGGTAGAAACGTTAACCAGTCTGTGATTAGTTGCGGTTTTGAAAGCTCGTCATTACTATTAAGAGCAGTCATCCAAACCCACGTTCCATAAAAAATGTATAGAAACTCATTCACAATTACGGAACTTCCAAACTGCTTCAGTGTGCACAGTTCAGGCTCTTTTTTGGGTACTGCTTCAGGCGAGGGTGAAGCCGGAGTAGAAGTAGGACGCTGTTCCGTATCGCTAGAAGCACGTTTCCCATATAAACTTTGAATACCACGTATATCATCTTCAGATAGGCTCAGGATAGTGTTATTGTAAAATGCGTACATCACCGATTCAGAGAAATCTGAATGTGCCATACCCAACGTGTGACCAATCTCGTGAACTAGAACAACAAACAGGTTTGTCTGTGAAGAAGGTGTGTTACCGTCCATTTCCATGTACCAATATTCATCCTGATCAACGTGGATTTCAATGGGGTCGTTGTACAAATTAGGAAAATCTGCATGAGCTAGCACGCTTCCTCTACCATCAAAACTTCGTTGACAGAACTGTAGGGCTGAGTTTTGACGTCGGTGTGCTCTCCTCTTAGTCGAAATGATAATATCAGGACTTTGGTTGCTGTTCTCAAAAGTAAGATCTGTGTGTTCTTGCCACATTTTAAATGCAGATTGTGCCACCTGTAACATTTTTCTAGTTGCGAGATAGTAATGCCATTTTATATTCTTCTTATTCCACTTGTAGATGTGTGTAGTAAAGCTTAAAACGTTATCTTCCACGCCACACCTCGGGTTCTTCATTAATTGTAAAGTTTCATCAGTCAGCTCACCATTAGCCACGAGATGATATTTCTGTTGGAATAACGTAAGTGCATCTTTGTACGCTTCTTCACTCAGTTGAGAAAGTTGATCTTCTTGATAGTCCAAGTACTCAAAGCTGTGCAAATATTTTACTGCTGCTTCATCATGAGCAGATACAAATGATAATATTGAAAGTAGAATTATTCTGTTCATTTATTTGAATAGAAATAATAAAAATGATTTTAAAAAGAAAATAAATAATTAAATAAATGAAATCAGGGGTAGTATTTAAGTATTTTTGACACTCTGCCTAGGTAAAAGAGATCTACCCACAGTACCTGTGTAACACTGGTATCAAAAACTTGTTTTACAAGAGTTGCGTTTACTCCAGCTATATCTAAAGCTTGCTCAAATCTTTGTTCTTCAGTACCAAGATGATCTGTATACACCACTTTAGTAGCCCAATCACGAAATCGATATCCTATACCCGAATTTGATCTAAATATAACCTTTAAAAGACCATTATAAGTAAAAAAGGTTCGTTTGACTCGTTTTTCTTCTTCTGACCCAAAGGTAAACATTTTATACTCTTGGGGCATTAAAAATTTCAGAAAATCTTCTGTCCCCACTAAAGAAGATATCTTATTTTTAGTCGTTAAAAATCTTTTATAATCTCCTGTCCTATATTCATATAAATGGCGGTTAATGGATACTAAAAATCTTTTATAATCTTCTGTCCTATAGTCATATAAATGGCGGTTAATGGTTAGTAAAAATATTTATATATGAAGAATGCTCTTTTCATTTACGCTAGAATGAAGTGACGTGTCTCGCCTCTTGCGACATCTTCACGGCCAAGGCTGCTCCGACTGCGATAGCCAGCTGGGAGGCCAGCGGTGAAGGTCGGTCCGCCGATGTCATGAGTGCCTGCATTAGTCACAACAGCGCTTCTCTAGCGTAATATTTTAACTTAAATGTATATTATTCACTTAAACGTAAATTTTCCGCTAATAAATTGTTGTTTTTGGGTGTTGTTGTGTATGTTACACTACGTAATGTAAGTAAAAATATACGGTAAATCAGAGGAGGCGTAATGCTGAGAGAGAGAGAGAGAGAGAGAGAGAGAGAGAGAGAGAGAGAGAGAGTAAGAGTAAGATTAATAGCTTACTCGAATGCATTTGTTTCGCCGGCGCGGTAGCTCAGCGCGTTCGGTCAGGAAGACTGGCCACCTTTCTGAAGAAAAAACTGAGTAAAGTTTTCATCGTGGAATTTTGAGTGACGTCATGAGACGTCCGCACTGATCCGCTCTCCCTCATCTGTTAAGAAGTATGGGACGAGACGTGGTAACAAAGAGGAAAAAAAACCCTGTGGGGCAGAAGAACAACGACAACGACGAAGAAATGTTACAGACAAAAGACCCCACAGGGTTCCTCGGCGCCGAGGTTTTGCTGTTTTCGACAAGAATTATTTTTTTAATTAGATAATACATATAATAAATGTCTGTGAGCAATAATCTAATACCTCCTTGTAGCATGACGTTTATTATGACTGGTGGAGATCGTTGCTTTAGAGTACCTATGTATGATATAAATAAGGTGCCAGAAAACCTAAGAGACATCGTTTTTAATTATGTAAGACGGGTTCAGGAATTGCAGTTAACTATACTAGACTTTGTAGACGACGAGATAGCACTCAGTGAAATAGGTGAAGATATGTTACAACTAGAAAAACAATTTGAAAAGTTGATGGTTGAAATAATACCACAATCTGACTCTGAAGCGGAACAATCTGACTCTGAGGCTGAACAATCTGACTCTGAGGCTGAACAATCTGACTCTGAGGCTGAACAATCTGACTCTGAGGCTGAACAATCTGACTCTGAGGCTGAACAATCTGACTCTGAGGCTGAACAATCTGACTCAGGCTAAATTCAAATATTATTTTTAAGGTCAACGAAACCTTAAAACTATTGGTAGCAAGTAGTAAGAAGATTTTTTCGAAATTAAAAAAATGAATTTTTATTTAATTTTTTTAATAAAATAAATAAGTAAATAAATGAATATGTCGGAAGGAAATAAATATAGCTATGCAGGTAAATACTGCAACAAGTGTGGAGTGGACATCACTTATAAGAATTGGTCCAGGCACTTGAAGTCAAAGATTCATCTTAAGAATGACCCAAACAATGAAGAGAAGGAGGAGAAGAAGAAGAATAAAATATACCGCGAAGATCTTAAGATCTTGGCTAAGGATTATAATCTTAGTGGTGTTTTTCGAAAATGAAGAAATCGCAACTTAAAGAAGCTTTGGAAAAGACTAAGGACATGTTGTACAAGAAGCAGGATTTGGAAAAGCTAAGGGTACCACAGCTGCGAGAGATTGGAAGAAATAATAACATTAAGGCGACTGTTAGGATGAGGAAGGCTGAAATAATTGAATCCATTTTGAAGACGCAAGACATTGTCTTTCATAATAAGGTAGCTCAAGAGTTAGGCTTTCACGAAGACTTGATAGAACCACCCAAGGAAGAAAGAAAACCACCCTACAAGATCACTGAAACAAACTCACGGTTCATTAAGAAATTTAATGCCACTGAAGTAGACTACACCATTAAAGTTGATAAGTTAATGCAAGTTGAGAACGCCATCAACGCAATGATTAAACTGGCCAAAGAGAAAGGAAACTACAAAAAAGGAGACAAATTAACAGTAGTAGCAAGCAACCCAAATTTCCATCATGATATTTCAACCGTGGTACAATCTAATGTTAACGCCAGATCTTTCATGAGTCATATCGGTAGAATTCTATCTTCTAACGAGAACTTTAATATCACACAGACCAGGTTCAATATTAAGATTCTGAATGTACCTAGAGGTCAAGGCAGGTCGAAAATTATAAATCTGTCTGAAGATGTGAGAACAAAAAGATGCATCACCCAAATAAAGAACAAAGATAACTTGTGCTGCCCACGAGCCATAGTAACAGCCCTGACCTACCACACGAATGAGGTTCTCGGTAGGCCGCTTAGTGAAATGGAAATTAAATTAGTTAGGCAAGGTAGACTTATTCAAACTGAGCTAACCCTAGAGCTGTGCAAGAGACTAGGTAACTACAACGAAGAAGGCTTCACACTAGAGGACATAAAGAACGTAGAAGAATTGTTGGGTATTCAGATAAAGGTTGTGTGTGCTGAAAATTTTAATTCGGTTATATACTCGGGCCAGGAGAAGGATACTAAACTTTATTTATACAAAAACGGGAACCATTTTGATGTAGTAAACAGTATGAAAGCTTTCTTGGGTAGTGTATATTACTGCGATAGGTGCGATGCACCTTACAAAAACAAGGATAAGCACAAGTGTAAGAAGAATGTAAATGTGTGTATTCTGTGCAAGAAACCTGCGCACTCCCCCGAAGAAAAGAATAAGGTTTATTGTAAGGAATGTAACAGGTATTGTTACAACCAGGAATGCTTAGATAACCACTCAGACGTTTGTAACACAGTTTATAAATGTAGAGGATGTAATTTAATTTTATCGAGATCTAAAGAGCATAAATGCGGATACTCCTTTTGCTACAATTGTATGGAACCTTATAAGACTGGTGAACATCAATGCTACATACAACATAAACATCAGAAAGGCGGAAGGTGTGAAAGTCGGTGTATTTGTAAGGCTACCGATAAGGAGAGTTTTTTGGAACACTTTGTAGCTAAAAACAAGGATAAACTTCTCAAAAATGTTAAGCTCACTACCCTTCAAAGACAATTTGGTAATGGAGATATTTCAGAACAAGAGTATAAAGTACTCTACAATAATACACTGACTGAAATTATAACGTTATTAAATGGTTGCCATTACACAGAAAAGTATATCTGGTTCGACTATGAAGCTGAGCAAGATACTGGAGTGCACATCCCCAACGTCGTAGTAGCCCACTATATTGACGGTACCAAAGTTTCCTTCAAAACAAATGAAGAGTTCTGCAAGTGGTTGATTTCTAAGAACCACCAAGGGTACACGGCTATTGCACACAATGCGAAAGGCTATGACTCACAATTCATTTTAAAATACTGTATAGAGAATACGTTGAAACCATACACTATATACAATGGAACAAAGTTGATGATGCTAGAGGTAAACGGACTAATAAGCATTATTGATAGCCACAATTTCGCAGCTTATCCTTTGAGTGACTTCCCTAAAACATTCGGGCTGAAAGAACTTAAGAAGGGTTACTTCCCACATTTCTTCAACACAAGAGACAATCAGACTTATGTAGGACCTATTCCTGAGACCAAATACTATGGCGTACACACGATGAAGACAAAAGCTAGAAAAGAGTTTCTTGAGTGGTATCATCAAAAGGTTAAAGAAAATTATAAATTTGACTTTCAAAAGGAATTTATGGACTACTGTAACTCTGATGTAGATATTCTGCGTAGAGGTTGTTTGGAGTTAAGGAAACAATTTTTAGAGATTGCTAACATAGATCCATTTCAGTACATAACTATTGCGAGTGTTTGTATGGCAATCTACCGTTCCAAGTATCTTCAGGAAAATACTATGGCTGTTATTAAGACCGATAAGAAAGAAATGTTCAGCAAAGAGTCCATTGCTTGGTTATCCACGTTCAAAAACGTACAGCGCGCTCTCAATGGAGGGGAAGTAAGGATTCTAGGAGCAAAAGTTGATGGGTACGATAAAGATACCAAGACTGTATACCAGTATCATGGCTGTTTTTGGCACGGTTGTCCTGACTGTTATGATTGTGAAACCATTAATAACGTAAACAATGAGAGTATGGACGACCTTTGGACAAAGACACAGGCACGAACTCAATCCTTACGAGATGCTGGTTATAAAGTAGTAGAAATTTGGAATTGTGAATGGGTAAAATCGAGAGCTTACCGGCAAAGCTTAAATAAGAAAACTGAAATTGTTGAACCTCTCAATCCTCGAGATGCCTTTTATGGAGGAAGGACAAATGCAAGCAAGCTTAAAGTCACAGTTAAATTATTACGATACATAGACGTCTGTAGTCTCTACCCTACAGTACAGTATTTTGATTACTACCCAGTCGGCCACCCCATAAGAATTTATAAACCAAAAAAATACGATCGGAATTGGTATGGTTTGATTAAGTGCAAAGTACTACCACCGAGGAAACTGTACCACCCTGTGCTACCGGTAAAGAACGATAAGCTGATGTTTGGGTTGTGTAGGACGTGTATTGAGGATAAATGTGGTGTTTGTAAACACACAGACGACGAAAGGGCAATAACAGGAACATGGACAACAGATGAAGTTAACAAAGCTTTAGAGAAAGGTTACGAGATGGTAGAAGTATACGAGGTTTGGCATTTCAAAGAAAAGAGTAATGATCTGTTTAAAGGATACGTCAAAGACTTTATGAAAATAAAGCTAGAAACGAGTGGGTGGAAAGATGACTTCAATTCAATTGAAGAGTACATCCCATCAGTTAAGAAATGCCTTGATATTGACCTGAATCCCGAAGATGTGGTTCCAAACCCTGGCAAACGGGCTGTTTCTAAGATTTGCTTAAACTCATTGTGGGGGAAATTCGGACAAAGACAAAACTTGACCCAGAGTGAATACGTAGTAGATGTTAAAAGGTGGTACCAGATAATGTTGGATGATAGGCTTGACTTAAGCAATATGATATTTATTAACGATAATGTAGTACAAGTGACATACCAGTATAAAGATCATTTCGTTGAGGATAGTTTATCCACTAATGTGTTTATAGCAGCATTCACTACTTCAAATGCACGACTATGGCTTTACGATATGCTAGACAGGTTAGGGTCAAATGTAGTCTACTATGATACGGATAGTATTGTCTACATTGATGATGGTAGGAATACCATTGAAACAGGTTGTATGTTGGGGGAATGGACTGATGAACTGGGAAAGGATGATCACATAACAGACTGGATCTCTACAGGACCTAAAAGCTATGGGTACAGGACAAAAAACGGAAAGGAAACTATGAAGGAGAAAGGTTTCACACTAAACTATGAAAACTCCAAAGCCTTGAACATAAATACCATGAAAAATATTGTGGATAATGAGATCGATAAGGTTAAATTAAAATATAAAATGATTACGAGAGATACAAAATCTAAATGCTTGATTAATAAGGATGTTAGTAAAGAATTCAAATTCGAATATGATAAGAGAAAGATTGAACCTGAGGTAGATGGTATTATTGAAACATATCCTTGGGGTTATTAGGCAAGAAAGAAATAGAAATTTACTTAAATAAATAGGTAGACACAAACTTAAATAAGATTAGATAATAAGATAAGTTAAGGTTAAAATAGACTACAGTTAATAAGATAAGTTAAGGGTAGACACAATCTTAAATAATAGTTAGAGTAATCTTTTGTAAGACAGGTAAAAATAATTTTTAAGGTAAACACAAACCACCCCGTAAAGGTAAGTAAAATAATTTTTAAGGTTAATAGGAGCCTAGAAGATGGTTGGTTTGGTGTAGGAATAAGTTTTGAAAAAATCTTCGATTACATTTTAAGGTTAAGATTAACCATTATTTGTACCACTTTTTATTTCACATTTGTGAAATTATTTATTTAAATAAAATGGATGGTTCCACCATAATTTTTAATACTTTTTAAATCTTGTTTAAGATTAAGATTAGCCACACTCTTTCTCAACATTTTTGAATGTTTTTTATGATGACTTTGAACCATATTTTTTAATAAAATCTTATGACGTTTTTTAAGTTTAGTTTTAACCTTAAAATAGGTTAATTTTTCAAGATTGGGTGAACCATAAATAATTTCACAAGTGTGAAAGAAATTGGGATTTAATTGTATGGTTAGTTTTCACCTTAAACAAGATATACTTTTGGAAACCTCATTGGATAGGGTGTGGTTGGTTTTAATCTTAAATAAGATTTAAAAATAAAATGCGTTTAAGGTAAGATTTAAGGTTAAACACGATTATCCAACAGATAAGTAAAATAATTCTTTAAGGTTAAATGGAAGCTTAAAAGATAAATAAAATTATGGTTGAATTTAACCTTAGAAGAGGGCTTGCTCCCAAGTGACCCACATACTACTTACCTCCGACTTATTTTACCGAAGAGGACACCACTATCATTTAACCATATAGTAAAGCTGCATGCCCTCGGGAAAAATTACGGCTGTAGTTTCCCCTTGCTTTCAGCCGTTAGCAGTACCAGCACAGTCAATCATCCAGACTGTTGCCCCTGCAACTACTGAAAAGGCTGCTGCCCCTCTTCAGGAACCACACGTTTGTCTGGCCTCTCAACAGATACCCCTCTGTTGTGGTTGCACCTACGGTACGGCTATCTGTATCGCTGAGGCACGCAAGCCTCCCCACCAACGGCAAGGTCCATGGTTCATTGGAGGAGGAGGGTGGGGGGGGGGAGTAATGGATATGGATCACAAGTAACAGCTCTTCTAGTGCTGTCTTCTAGTCCGGGTCCATTAGAGTCCGTCTTGTACTGTCCTCCGAGGCTGGCAGGAGCGGCGCTTCTATTCTCTTCGGATAGAGGCCGCTCCTGACTTAGTGCGGATCTTAGACAGCGTATTTTTGTCTGACGTCGTCTCACAGACTGCTCTGCTCTTGAATTCCTCATCTTCGTGCCAGCGCTTGTCGTTACACCGGAACAGAAGCTAAATCTCGTAAATTGACGATTTTGTAAACGAAATGACTGTTATCGAAATTATACACTTTCAGGTCCAAACTAGCGTCCTCCTACCTAAAATCATTTGTATTGTGTCATTTTGCAAATTGTTAGGCATGTGCTCAGGGTCTTCTTTGGAACTGGAGGAAGAAGCGATGGTAAAATGAAAATCTGTCCACTATCTGTCCAACCATAATCAGGTTGAGGCGGAGGGGGGGGGGAGGTGGCGGATGACATGAAGAAAAAATAAAGAACTCCATCTTGGGCCACAAGTGGTCCATCGGGACCATCCGACCGCCGTGTCATCCTCAGATGAGGATGCGGATAGGAGGGTCGTGTGGACAGCACACTGCTCTGCCGGTCGTTATGATGGTTTTCTGCGACCGGAGCCACTATTAATCGGTCGAGTAGATCATCAATTGCCGAAGAACGGCAACAGCGCATGGCGGCCCAGATGGTCACCCATCCAAGTGCCGGCCACACCCGACAGCGCTTAACTTCTGTGATCTGACGAGAACCGTGTAAGTAGGCTGCTTAGGTTTTTTTATTCGTAACGCCACATAGCGCTCTGTATAAAAATCACTGGCTGTGCTGTGTGCAGTCTGTGGCTAGTTTGCATTGTTGTCTGCCATTGTAGTGTTGGGCAGCTGGATGTTAACAGCGCGTAGCGTTGCGCAGTTGGAGGTGAACCGCCAGCAGTAGTGGATGTGGGGAGAAATATGGCGGAGTTTTGAAATTTGTAAGACTGGATGTCATGAACTGCTATATATATTATGAGTTTAAGGTACATACATTGTTTGTTCTCTATCAAAATCTTTCATTTGCTAACTATGCCTATCAGTAGTTAGTGCCTTCAGTAGTTTGAATCTTTTATTTAGTTGGCAGTAGTGGCGCTCGCTGTATTGCAGTAGTTCGAGTAACGAAGATTTTTGGTGAGGTAAGTGATTTGTGAAAGGTATAGGTTAATGTTAGTCAGGACCATTCTTTTCTAGGGATTATTGAAAGTCAGATTGCGTTGCGCTAAAAATATTGTGAGTCAGTTTAAGCACAGTCTTGTATAATTTTTCTAAAGGGACGTTTCAGCCGGTGTATCCACTGCGCCAAGGCCGTTGCCCGTAAGAATAAATAAACTCTTCGTTATTAAACCATTGATTTATGTTTGTTATCATCATCCATAATTTATGATCATACGATTAAGGACGAAGTCTTCGAAGCCACTTTGACGTAGAATACTCAGCAGATTATCGTCTGTCAACGGACGGTAACGACGTGTTTTGCATTCGGTAACACAGGAGCGCCGCACACAAACTAGGTAACGTTACGATAAATTGGCCTTGAAAGGATTTAGCATTCAGTAAGTCGTTCGGGTAACTCCCAGTATTTCAACAAATCCAACAGTCACCTCCGACATGCTGGCCGGCTAATCAACGTTGTACTTATCTGTCCGTTTGCAGCAGGGATCCGCGGTAAATGCTCGTATTTTTCATAGTAGATCGTTTGTATACACCTGGAGAACAGAAACAGTTAGCGTATGTATATGTCAGGAGCAATGAGGCCGGCCACTGTGGCCGAGCGGTTCTAGGCGCTTCAGTTCGGAATCACGCCGCTGCTACGGTCGCAGGTTCGAATCCTGCCTCGGGCATGGATGTGTGTGATGTCCTTAGGTTAGTTAGGTTTAAGTAGTTCTAAGTCTAGGGGACTGATGACCTCAGATGTTAAACCCCATAGTGCTTAGAACCAATTGAACCATTTTTGGAGCAATGAGAGTGTTAACAAAGGTGTTACATTAACAACGCCAAAGAAATCATCTGCAAACAGATGTGAACAATATAGGACCCTCACTTTGGTAACCCTCGCCTCCATTTTCTTGAGCTCTAGCATTCTTAGGCGCGTCAAAGGCAGCATAGATGGGTCTACGATCACTGATGACCAATTAGGCTTTAGAAGAGCCGTAGGTACACGAGAAGTGATGGTCGGGGTACGACTCATAGGGTATTTGACTGTTTTCTGGAAACTGTCTTCAGTTATTAATTATGTCATTTTAGGCTCCTAAAAAGCTTGTTTTCATCTTCAAATTCTAAATTCTTTTACAAAAACAGGAATGAAATTCAAATAATTTGAAAGCCCCGCTAAAACGCTCCATTCGAGTAGTTTGATGCCTGTGACGTCACTAGCTAGTTCGCTGCTCCTACTGTCGTAATACTAAGACAGTGATGTCTTTACTTTTCAGAAAACGGGTTACAAATGGTGTACAAATATATCTACAGAAACTCCTGAAAATTGTTTTTGATTGTTCCAGAGAATGGGAACGTTGTTACTACCACGTCGACGCACAAGTTCCCTTACTTAATTAAAAATGCGTTGCACTATGAAGTTAACATTAATTTACCTCCAAGATATGCTTTCCCACTGTTACAATAAACATAGCGTCAGTCAACGAAATTAAACTGTGTGTGAAAATTACCGTTTTATCCAGCTTCTCATACATTAATTGGTAGCTCCATTGTTAGAGCGGTATAGCGTGGAATTTTAGAAGATGGTATCCACAGATCGCTGATTGGGATTTAACCGGAAAGAATACTTCAACTTATTTGTAAAAAGACTCGGCTGTCCTCTCAAATGAAAACCAAATCACAATTGCAAAACTTTACAGCACCGATCGGAAACAATGTTATTCTGTTTTCCTTTCTGATTACATGCGCTCACATTTTCAATCGTTATTCACACGTCACGTTCAGAAAGATATTTTCTTGTTAATGTGATCACACACCTAGCACTTTATTAGAAACAATCTTTTTATCTTCCTACTGTCCATCTAGGAGCCTTATTGCTTAAACTTTTGAAGTTTCATCACCTTGCATTAAGATGAAGTAAGTCTGCTTCAGGCACTGACTTCAATTTACCCTCACAAATATCATAACCCTTACGTCTCCGTTGCTTGCATGGTGTACATGCTTTATATCTCTCCGTATGAAAAATCTCATCGTCCTACACCTCGTTGTACTGTACGGTGATATCTTTATTACTACCAATGCTTTTTAAAAAAGGTAATTCTTTGTAAGCAAAGTAAATACATTTATCCTCTGTTGTCCATTTCTCAGACTAAGATTAATGTGAGGCTATATATAATATATCCGACTGTCGAAACAACTGCTACAATCACTTCTTACTAACGCTATTTTCTTATTTCGTGTAAAACTTTTAAAAATATTCGAGCCATCTGGGATTCGAACTTGGGATACTTCTTCGATTGTTAGTTGCGCTACCCGTCGCGCCACTGAGCGCCTGCTTACAGTGGAGTCTTGGTGAGCGTCTTTTATAGCGGAAATTAGCACCAAGATTTGATAAGAATAATTTTACTATTCTTCATGTCGTGGCTCATAGCTGACAGTCGGCAATCTCATTATAATATAAGGACCCACTAGCAAAAGTTCTGAAATTTTGAACGAGTTTAGTGATGTTGCAGGAAGCAGGGAAGAATGCTATTTTGTCATATGATGACATGATGGAGACAGGTCGCTGTTATGTGAAGACAAATGTTGATGATGTTGGGACAGCAACCAGCTACAAATTTACTTTCAGTTCCTTTATTCAGAGGGTACCGTTACTGGTTTCGAATCGCTGTGATTCATCTTCCGACGGTTTACACGCTTTCCTTACGACATGTGGTGTGTTTTTTTACAGATTAATTGTCCTAAAATATAAATAATACATAATTATAAGCACTCCATACACAGATGGTTGCGTTACAGATTTTCGTTATATGTGACGTACGTGAAATGTCGGTTTGGTGTGTTTGTTTTCATAACATTCGTCCAACAGGTATGAATACATTCCAACTGCATTCTTATTGTTGCACAGTAAATTTTTCTCAGTGAACACTTTAGATTTGTCACTGAGAAGATTTCTACCACGCACCAAATGTTTTGGTACATACAAAGAGCTTACAAACATGAGTATCAAAAATGCTATGATACATTTGAAGATTTCCTGTGTTTGGAAAGGATCATATATTCACTTACGCAACTGAAATGCCTTTTGCAGTAGTACAAAGACATTGATTTTTTGAGTTGATACTGTTACGTTAATTGTAAAGTTAGTTTTTTTAATACTGTATAGGTAAAACAGTACATTATTTAATTACATTTAGTATCATGAGAATTATAGTAACATATAAATTTGCTACTTTATCTGCAGATAGGCGCACTAATATTATTTGCTTTTGAGCTTGGAAATTAATTTTTGGAAATTTTTCAGGAAAGGGGTGTTAGCTAACTCTGTTTGTTCATTAAGGATATAGTCTAGGGTGCTGTTTTTGTGTGTGGTGTGTGTTTCTATTTCTTCTAATTTATTCATAGTGACTCCTTTTTCTGCAGTGGGAATGTACTCCGTCTGTTGGACGAAGGCTATGAAAACAAACACTGCAAACCGACATTTCACGTAAGTCACATACAACGAAAATCTGTAATGCAACCATCTGTGTATGGCGTGCTTATAATTATGTATTATTTATATTTTAGGACAATTAATCTGTAAAAACACACACCACATGTCATAAGCAAAGCGTGTAAACCGTCGGAAGATGAATCACAACGATTCGAAACCGGTAACGGTGCCCTTTGAATAAAGGAACTGAAAGTAAATTTGTGGCTGGTTGCTCTCCTAACACCATCAAGCAGGGAAGAATGTTCTTCATTGCAAGCACCGCCGTTCTAAATGGGTGGAGCATAAAGGCATCAACTTACGCAAGGTCTCCACTATCAGCGTTCACAAAATTCAGTTTTATTACTGCTTAAGCTGTAATTGCATTTCACATCAAAAATATGTAAACAGTTTGCTGAAAAAACGCTTAAAAACCTCTTAACTTCGGCTAGCACTCTCTGTAACTCACGTATAACTTCGTTTTACTCCTAGTCTGTGACTTCACCAGAGCTTCAGCCAGTCACAGAGCGTTTTCGATCACGCGACCAAATCCTGATATCAAAGCTTTTAAGCTTTTATTACATTACAAAACAGACATTTTGTGAGAATATTAGCCGTAAATGCTGTTTCAATGTTATAATCAATCAGAATAACAACAATCCGAACCATATTTTTAACATACGAAAATAGCCTATTCTTCAGAAAAGATTAAAGATATCTGAAAATGAGTATATTGCTTACGTCGGCCTAGAAAAAACATTATTAATTTATTTGTCATATGATGGCAGAGAAATATACAGGCACCTAGCTACAACAAATGTAGATCTTTCTGTACAGATACTCACAACCTCAAGTTGCTTATGGGTTCGTAACACTAAGACAAGATCTTTAATCCAGTCAGAGGCTTTTGCAGAAAGATTGTCCCACTCAATGCTCTATGAGAACTCTCGAATGTTGGGTGGTGTACTGTTTGCTGCTCTTCACCACGGTCACGTTCAGAAGAGGACTTCCATCCCCATTAGTGCAGCAGTGCTCCACATCTCTACTGGTCAGTTCCGATTCAGTATCCACCCGTATCGTCACTGTAGATGAAAACCTACTGTCGCTCCTAAGGAGATTTGATTAGTCGATGACGCTTCATGGTAGATTGCTGCTGTCATTCATTGTTCCAGGCTGTTTGTATGTTGAAGTTGGTGTTCTGCAGATGGATGCTGTGAGCCACCATGATTTACTGGACCTTTGGCACTGGGCTTCTGATGATGAAATTTCTGAATGAACTGGTAGATCTGGATTGTTTCTTATTCTTGTCCATACGTTCAGCAACGACTGTGATCTATGGATGGTGGTGGAATGTTACTGAGGACCGGTAGCCAGAGCGTGTTTGTGGGACGAATTCAGCCTGTGATGAAGCGCATTGCTTGATTGATCTTTCAGTGTGAGTTCTGTGTACCCAGGCAGAACAGCGGCATCCTACGATTGAGCTTGAAGGAGCTGGAGCTGATGATCTGACTGCTACAATGGCACCCCAGGCGGTTCCTTATAACATATGCAGTTTTGATTTTAGTATTAACATGCCGGAGATGGATATTCTATATCAGAGACCTGTCTAGGGTCAAACCAAAGTATTTTGGAGCATTGCAGTATTGAAGAATCTGATCTATAAATGTGACGGTAGGTTTGTAATTTGCTTGCTTATTTCGTGAAGTTGAGGATTTGGTCGCAGAGATTTGCATTTGAAGTATTCATCCAGCGTCTTCAGGTCTGATGTTAGTGTTGCTTCAGCTTCCCTACAACTGATCCTGAACGATCAGCGCAATATCTTCAACATAAACCCATTTCTTGGAAAGTCGTATGTATACAAATTACAAAGGAGTGGGTTCAAAACAGAAACTTGTGATATAACATCACTTACTTTGTGAATTCTGCGTTTGAAGGTCTTTGAGAACACCTAAAAGCATTGATTGTTAAGCATGTTGCCAATTAAAGTGCTTAGTTTCCTAGACGGAATGACAATGATGATAATGAGCGGGAGTTTGTCACGCTAGACACTGTCATAGGCTGCAGTGAGATCTAAGAAGATCTCCTTGTCTATCTTCCACTTCACAAACCCGTTTTCGATATGAGTTGCTATTCCTACCACCTATTCCTCACATCCTCGTCCTGCTCTAAACCCATCATGCTGTGTTTTGGACGTGTTTGTTGATCGTTGAGCAGATTGTGTTATGAATGAGCGTCTACAGGAGCTTGCATGTGACACTATAGAAGACCGTAGGGTGGTAGTTTTCAACTTTGGATGGACCTCTGTTTTCATTTGGTACAGCAATAATTCTAGATTTCTTGAAGAGAGTAGGCAGATGCCGTGACTCTTAAGTTATTTGAAAATAAAGTGTTCACCCATTTTACAACAGCATCGCAGTGCAACAGAAACTCGGGTTAAATAACCTCCACGCCTGCTACATTCCTAGGTTTTCTTGTCCTTTATACCTTCTCCGGTGTCTTCAAATTGGAATGAGGTGGTAAATTCAAATATATGTGGAGCATTTAACAAGGTAGACTGGCGTAAACTGTTCGAGATGCTTCACCGTAGTCTCCCTGCATCATTTGCTTTGTCTCTGTACAGGTTTTCTTGAGTTCACGCAAAATTGATGCACAGGTGTTACTCCTGTAACACTGCTATCTCGAAATTCGCAAACTCTGTGACGCAACGAACTTTCTACTCAATACAGCACTGAAAGATAACTAATAGACACACAACAACGAAATTTCCGGCAGTTGCACATTAAACACAGGCGTTTGCAGGGATGGCAACCGCATTTCGCTCAACACACCACTGGAGTGAAATTACGAATGATCCAGAATTTTTTGAACAGACCTCGTAGAAGCTTCTCATCTGCCACTAATCCGTTATCTTGACATAGAATTCCTTGTAAGAGGCAGAATTGCCATGATAGGACCACAGCGGGTGCGGTCTGCCTTTTAAAGTAAGAGTGGCGGAAAACTAGTTTTGTGGGGAGACGGCATAAATCGAATTCACGGAAAAAATATAATTTCCGCAGAAAATGGAGTTTGTACCGAAAGCGACGGGGCGGAAAATTAAATGTAGCGTGGAAAATAAAGCGAAACGCCCCTCCCCGCCGCCCCCCCCCCCCCCCCACAAGCGGTCGACGACGCAAAACAAAATTCATCTGCGCGGAAAGAAGAGACAAGCAGAAAGACGAGTTAAGAAGTAAATTATGGTATAGCGAAGTCTGGAGAGCCTGAAAGCACGGCGCGTTAGTTCCGATAGACGGGGGCGAGTGGTTCGCCTTGGTTGTTGCGCGTTTTGTGCCCATGGAGCAGTTTATAACACCTAACGTTCTAACGCTACTATCCAATTGTTTACATGAAATGTTATTACTTGACTTTTGCAAGACACACAATACTTTCAGTTTGTGATATACTTGGAACATTACGCGGTTGTCTATCATTAGGAGCCAATATTCTATCGGATCGCCTTAGAACAAGGCAACACGCCGATTTATTTTCGTTATTGAATAATTCGGTCCAGGGTTCTTCGTCGTAAATAACTCAATAACATTTTCATGCGACTTGCGGTTTATTCTTGACAAATGTGGCAGAAATATTCACAAATTTTTACCATCAATCCTTCCATTTGATCTGTAAGATAATTTTTGTAACAAATAATAAGTCTGGTGATGCTGAGGGAATTAGATTAGAAAATGAGACACTTAAAGTAGTAAAGGAGTTTTGCTATTTGCGGAGCAAAATAACTGATGATGGTCGAAGTAGAAAGGATATAAAATGTAGACTGGCAATGGCAAGGGAAGCGTTTCTGAAGAAGAGAAATTTGTTAACATCGAGAATAGATTTAAGAATCAGGAAGTCGTTTCTGAAAGTATTTGTATGGAGTGTAGCCATGTATGGAAGTGAAACATGGACGATAAATAGTTTGGACAAGAAGAGAATAGAAGCTTTCGAAATGTGGTGCTACAGAAGAATGCTGAAGATTAGATGGGTAGATCACATAACTAATGAGGAAGTATTGAATAGGATTGGGGAGAAGAGAAGTTTGTGGTACAACTTGACTAGAAGAAGGGATCGGCTGGTAAGACATGTTCTGAAGCATCAAGGGATCACCAATTTAGTTTTGGAGGGTAAAAATTGTCGAGGGAGACCAAGAGATGAATACACTAAGCAGATTCAGAAGGATGTAGGTTCAGTAGGTACTGGAAGATGAAGTGGCTTGCACAGGATAGAGTAGCATAGAGAGGTGCATCAAACCAGTCTCAGGACTGAAGACCACAACAACAACAACAACAACAACAACAACATGACGATTCATTTTCGTTATTGAATAATTAGGTCCAGGGCTCTTCATCGTGAATAATAACTCCATAACATTTCCGTGCGACTTACGATTTATTCTTGACAAATGTGGCAGAAATATTCACATATTTTTACCATCTTTGCTTCCACCTGGTCTCAAAGATAAGTTTTGTAACAAATTATCCGAGACAAAACTTATTACAACTTCAACATCCAAACACAAACTAAAACTGAAGTGAAATTTGCTGTAGCGCAGTGGTAACAGGCATTGTATATACAAACATGAACCAATAGTAGATTAAATGTGTTTTATTGAAACAGGTACTTTAGTTGTTGAAAAATGGCGTAATCACAGATGTTCTAATGTGATGTTATTCTTTACAAAGAAGGAGAAACACGTCTGACCTAAACTGAAGTTGCACAAAATTTTATTTTTTTGTGCAAAATTTAGTAAAATGCATATGTTTAACGGTTACTATAGAAATATGTAATTACAGATAGAGTGCTTAATTATTTTTGTGACTACCATACACAGAGATTTCATTGCTACAGTGACACTGTTTGCTACATTTAATTATTTTTTGAAGCACATCAAATATCATTAACTACACAGCTGTTACAATTTCATTGATCATACACAATCCAGTGACGGCAATGTGGCCAACGACTATTTTCGAATTCAGCGTGCAATAACCACTCACAGATGGCAGATGGCAGCACGCACCAGCAGTGCAGATTACACACTGAAGAGCCAAGCACTAGCACACCTGCCTAATAGCGTGCAGGGCCCCCGCGAGCATGCAGAGGTGCCGCAACACGACGTGGCATAGACTCCACTAGTGTCTGAAGTAGTCCTGGAGGGAACTGACACCACGAATCCTGCACGGCTGTCCATAAATCCGTAAGAGTACGAGGGGCTGGAGACCTCTTCTGAACAGCACGGAGCAAGGCATCCCAGATATGTTCATTTCTGGCAAGTTCTATGCTCTTCATTTTTGGAACACATCCTACGACGAGCTTAGAAGTGACGACACTTTCTGTAGGACCTGACCATCATTTTGCAGGACAATGCTCAAGCACTAACAGTGCAAGCTGTTACTGATTTGTTTGACTGATGTGGCTGCTAACTGCTATACCACTTCTGCACTCCACTGACTTAAGCCCTCGTCAGTTCAACTCGAAGTCTAAACTGGAGGAAAGAATTCACGGCATTCACTTCAGAACTGCTACAATCTTGCCAGGCAAAAGACCGCACCGCTCTAACTGTCAACACAACTGGCACAGCTAAGAGTATCCTACGACTTCCACATCGCTGGCAACGGGTTTTACACAATGCTTGTGCCTACTTTGAAGGTCAGTAAAACTTTGAAACACTTATCTATTTTGTACGAGCTGGAAATAAATAGTTACCACTATCAAAGTTGCAACCCTCATAAACAACATTAATGCACTAAAGGTGTACTATGTTCTTACCAGAAATTGGAGCCTTTTAAAATGAATGGTAGGGCAACTGGTATGAATGGAATTCCTGCTGTGAATCCTGACTTACCTTTTACTTTTTCTAATTCATATTTCCTCTTAGAAGCTTTTTCGCGACGGCATACCGTTGAAAGAATTTGGAAGTTCTGTTGCGAAGTTCATATTTTGGTCTTCGTTCATTACTGTACAAATATATTTAAATATTTCTTCTTCCTCTCGTATGATATTCAGCAGTCCCTGATTTACCATTTTTTATCCTCTAATTGTTCGTTCACACAGTTGTGATTTGTTTAGACCTACGTCGTTTCTCCCAATAAGTGGACGCACTGTTTAGATAAGGTGTTCCTCTGTGTTTACAACGTTGCACTACTCACTGGTTAAGTCGATTTTACCCAATAGCGGATCAACGCGGTGTGTGCCGTTTCGAAAGTCTATTCTGTAACATTGTAGAATACAGTAGAACATTCGATATCCTTCGTTAAGAATCGGGAGTATTCCTCCGAGAATATTGTAGAACAATATCGAATGTTTTCCCTTGAAAAATGCATTGTTGGTGACCATTAGAATGTGATGCCAACTACATCATACACTAGTCACAACGACATCAGCTAACAAGACTCAACTATTGTGCGCAACGAGCGAATGAAGGGTACCACCAGGCACAAAAGCCAGTGATTGGCGGTGGGTGATTTGGAGGCATGCTCATATTGTAAGAGTAAGATGATTGGTAAATCCTAGAATTTACCGGTAAAGCCTAACTTTTACCATTTCGGTACGTTAATGGTCCGAAATTTCTTATTATACGCATGGATTTCGAACTTTTTGCAAGATACGTTGGTGAATCTTAGGATTTATCCATGCGAACTGGTGAAACCATATTAATTTTTAAAAAAATCACCTTAGCGATTACTGAAATAGTTTGTACTTATTGCAAAATTATGTATTTAAATATTCTTCCATTGCAATGTGACAATAATGAACAATATTCTATATTAAAATTAACGGGAAACGTTCTAATTACATAAAAATGTTATAAACAGAATATTGCATTGCTCAGCTGCTACGTAAAAAGCGTTGTCCTTCTTCTTATTCACCGATTCACTTAAAAGTTTGAAATCTTGCACGCAGGCGTGACAGCACACAGTCTGGTGCAGAGCTGCACAAGAAACAGTACCACTGAAATGAATCGCCTAGATGACCGTACACGCACGCATTCGACTCGACGCAGACTGAACCTACGCAGCGATGATCGGGCTGAGAACAAAAAACTGCCAACAAAGAAACATGTCTGAACCTGCACAGCGGAAATGAGAGCCTGCGATCCAGATATTACCAGTTCACGTGGGTAAGTCCCAAGGTCTTGAACGGTGATAGTATGGACTAAATCAAGGAGAAAAATCCAGTAAGTATGGGCTCTAAAATGCATTCCTTAAAAACTATGAGTACTTGTATTTACAGGAAAAAAGTTTTGGATTCTGTTCTACTTCAAACTTACAAAGATCAAAAGCAGATGACATGTGTAGTGAACTTGGTGATTCTGAAATTCTGTTTTGGCTAGTTACGCCACTGTCGGCACTTCTTTGTTTTTCTTTAATTGAGGGCTGATTTTCAGAGCAGCCCGAGACCTACATTACATTGCAAGGTGGTAGTCTAGTGGTAAGTTGCAGTGGGCAGATAGGTCCACTGTGTTGTCCAGCTCGTTCCTCCGATATTAATGCCTTGTATTTTTTGTTGTGGTAACACTTGAAATCTTTGTTGAATACAGTCGCCATTAATGATGTACAAACATCACAGGGAGACGTCGTTAATGCCTACCAGCATACCTGTAAGTAACCTGGAGTTTTTTCAGAATGCGTGGTTCCCTAAGATGTCGGACAGAATAATGCCTTAATATGTTTGTTCCACAAAATTTCGGGCCAACTGCCGGATGTTTGTAGCTCCCTGCCACAATATTTCGGAGCAGAGTCTTCTGTGGAACAATGTGGAACAATATGGACGGCGGGAAAGTCTTAAATCTCGCATCATGACTGCCTTAATATGAATGGACACTATATTGAGCACCTTCTTTAGCGATGGCGCGCAAATGCAGGTCACGTAACACCAAGCAGATTATATTAGAAGCTGTGCTGTGTCACAATAACAGAATAACGGGTTCTTATTTGTCTGTAGGCCCTACACACAGGAAAAAAAGGGTACAGCAGAAGACATGTTTTGCAGTAGCGAAGATGAGCAGGTATTCAGAGCTCTTAAAGTTTGCATCTTAGAGCCCAAGTGCAATCGACCTTTTTAAATTTTACTGCATATTGGCATCTCTCAATATACACTGTACTCTTTTTTAGCACGCTACATGTACATGTTAACATTTTCCTCATGGCTTCATTCGCATGACAGTATGTCTCACAAATTGCACACATATCCCCCTTCATCCTCTCCTAGTCCATTTCCTCGCCCCCTATGATAGTCTCCTTGTACTCTCGCTCTCTGTCCATCTTCATCTTCCCCTCTCCCTCTCTGCCCATCGCCTTCTCCCCCTCTCTCTTTCATCATCCCACCCTCCCTCTCTACCCATCTCCACCACCCCTATTCTCTCAGGCCTAACCAACTCCCCCTCTCTCTGTCTACTTCCTTCTTTCCCCTCTATCGCTATGTTCCTCCTACCTTTGTCCATCTCTTCCTTCTCTGTCTCCTTTTTCCACCTGTATCAACAATTCTTGGAAAATGTTCGATGTCTATGCATGTAATAAGAAATTTCGAAGTATTACTACATCTTGATGGTAAATGTTAAGTTTTACCAGTAAGTTCTAGGATTTCCCAATCATCTGTCTCTTACGATATGAACATACCTCCAAAACCACCCACGGTCAGTCACTGGTTTTTGTGTCTGGTGGTAATATTCATTCCATCGTCGTGCACATCTTCCACGTGTCTCCTGCATCTCGCCCTCTTCCCCCTCTCTCTGTCTATCTCCTTCTGACCCTCTTTGTGACCACCTCCTTCTCCCCCCCCCCCCCTTCTGTACAACTCATTGTCCCCTCTGTGTGTCTGGTTTCCCTCATGCCTCTCTCTGCTCACCTCCTATGCCCCCCTCTCTCAGTCCATCTCCTCCTCCTCCACACTCTCTCCATTTTCCTTCTCTTTCTCTCCATTTCATCCTCCCCTGTCTCTGTTCATCACCTCCTCCCGCCTGTTCATCACTTTCTCTCCCCTCTCTGTGTGCGAATCTTCTCCTTCTCCTTCCTATCTCATCCTCTCCTCTCTCTCACTACTCGTCTCCTCCCTGCTCTCTCTGCTAAACTATGCCGATCCGCACTTGTAGCTGCTGGGAGGTATGCGAATACTACTAACATAGTAGTAGATGTTGGAAATACACACATACATACATACATCTTCATACGTTTCTAGTATTGATTCTACGAACTGAACTGTCATTTTGAAGAGGTTTTATACACTGAAGAGCCAAACAAACTGGTACACCTGCCCAATATCGCTTACGGCCCCCGCGAACAAGCAGGGGTGCTGCAACACGACTTGCATGGATTCGACTAATATCTGAAGTAGTGCTCGAAGGAAGTGCCACATGAAGCCTGCAGGTTTGCCCATAAATCCGTAAGAGTACGAGGGGCTGTAAATCTCTTCTGAGCATCACGTTGCAAGGCATCCCTGATGTGCTCATTTATGGGGAGTTTGGTGGCCAGCGGAAGTGTTTTAACGCATAAGACTGTTCCCGGAGCCACTCTGTAGCAATTCCAGTGCACTGTCGTGTTGGAATTGCCCAAGTCCGCAGGAGAACACACTGGACAGAATGCTTACATACATGTTACCTGTCAGACTGGTATCTAGACATATCACGCCCCATACCGTTACAGAGCCTCCACCAGCTTGAACAGCCCCCGCTTACATGCAGGATTCATAAATTCATGAGATTGTCTCAATCCACGCGATACAATTTGAAACGAGACTTGTCCGACCAGACAACACGTTTCCAGTCATCAATAGTCAAATGTCGGTGTTGATGGACCCAGGCGAGGCATAAAACTTTGTGTCGTGCAGTCATCAAGGGTACACAAGTGGGTCTAAGGCTCCGAAAGCCCATATCGATGATGTTTCGTTGAATGGTTCGCACGATGGCACCTGCTGATGGCCCAGCATTGAAATCTGCAGCAATTTGCGGCAGGGTCGCACTTCTGTCGTGTTGAACGATTCTCTTCAGTCTTCGTTGGTCCCTTTCTTGCAGGATCTTTTTCTGGCCGCAGCGGTGTCAGAAATTTGATGTTTTACCGGATTCCTGATGTTCACGGTACACTCGTGAAATGGTCGTAAGGGAAAATTCCCGCTTCATTGGTGCCACGGAGATGCTTTGTCCCATCGCTTGTGCGCCGACTGTAACACCACGTTCAAACTCACTTAAATCTTGATAACCCTCATTGCAGCAGCAGGAACCGATCTAACGAACTGCTTGTCTTACGTAGGCTTTGCCGACCGCAGCGCCGTATTCTGCTTGTTTACGTATCTCTGTATTCGGATACGCATGCCTATTCCAGTTTCTTTGGCGCTTCAGTGGATTATAAACGACCATTTGATTAATGAATAAATATCCTTTACAGCTATTCATAGCACACTAATGGTAGGAAATACACAGAAACAGAACATAGCAACATAGCACATGACGTTCTTATTAGCATGACATGCAAAAATGTCATCCATTAGCACTGATACGTATATCCACTCAGCAACACACAGATTTCGGGATGCTCTAATGTGTCCTTCACAACCACAGGTGGAAGCACAAGCGGCCAAAGACACTGCTAGCTAGGGCATAGCCACCCATGGTAAACTAACATTAGCCGACCAACAGGCCACAGCAGGGACACCACCGAGTTCGCCTACAGGCGCACAAACAATCCGCCAACATTCCCTCACACTGTGCTTCCGGTATATGGCCTATCGGACACAAGATCGATAACAAACCTAACTGTTGCAGGTTGCTGACGCTCAACGAGGACTCCGTACCAGCACCCAGCGCCAGCCGCCGCGCAGCACAAACGCACAACGTCAAGGTATCGACATGCATGATACCCACTACTAACAAAGCCTATCTTTGCACGACCTATCGCAGGCAGCAAGACAACAGCTACTGCTCTTACCACCCGACCTAACTATCGCAGAGGGTTTTTTCCCTTGGCCCTTGCCTTGGCAATTTTTCCTCTGCCCTTAAAACCGCTACCCTTCGTCAGATTTCGACCAATCTGTCTCCAGATGAGCGCGTATTAATGCTTAATCTTAACCGGACGTAAGCAAACATCGCAGTACCCACATCCTGCGACACCTCACTTTAGTGAATACTAACCCTTATGCAGAGATGGCAGTAGACTTTTTATGTTGGCCATCATGCCGGTGTGGGCGTGGAGGGGCTCCACCTCTATTAAAATAAAATGTGTCCTTAGACTGTGATGTGTAGGGTTTCGCAGCCTCCCTCCCCACAGTTCTGGCACAAACGACACTCTGCCTATTGTAGTACTCGGCTTCCACATATGTGGGATTGCAAAAAGTCCACTTTGTAAAAGTATAGTGGAGTGATGTACGGAGAGTGGGGAGCACGGAGAACTGGCTGGTACCCTTTCTCCTGTCCCTTCACCACGGAAAGGCGATGAGCTGTAGCACGCAAATGAGGAGCAGGTCCACACTGAATGTAGTACATGTGTCACATCCAAGGGATGCTGCCTTACAGAAACACAGTAATAGTCCTGGAGACGAATTGCTTACACAATTAGAATACCTAACAAAAAAGTGATGCACCCAGAATGCGAGGAAAAAGCGAAATGAAAGATTGGGTTTTGAGAGATTTAATGTATCATGTTATGATCGCATAATGTGAGTTGTTTTTGTTTGTTATGATCGCATAATCTGGGTAGTTTCTGTTTATGTTTTCTTTCAAGTAAGAATCCAAAGTCGCTATTTACGAGCAAGATCTGTAACATTCTTTGCAGCTATTCTAATTCGATTCACTAGAATGAAAAATAAATGAAAGTGTTAATCATACATTAAAAAAAATCCTTTTTGCCGAGTTGACTGGTAATTCTAATGGTATGGCTGTTATTTTTGTTAATAGATTAATAAATGAGATATTTAAGACCACGTTTTCCAGTTGATGTTCATAACTGAAATTAACCTTGATACTGAAATATTAAAATGAGCCACTGAAGTACCGTGTTTAAGTGATCAGGATAGCATATATTACAGTGAGTAGTGCACTGAAATTTCTATCTGTTTCATTCCGTTATTGAATCGGTACAGGGTAATTATTTTTCATATGCAGCCCTGCTCTTAGAAATATTTTTCTAAACATTAGCTCAGGTTTGACTACGGTAAAGTCAAATTGTTTTTCACTACATATCGCTATAAAAAGACATTAAAAATTTTAAAAATAAATCTACAGGGTCTCAAAATGTCAGATGCCATAAACATTATATTCTCTGTGATTTTTTCGTTATGTTTTGTGTGAAAAGGTTTGATACGAGGCAGTTCTTCTTCATGTATCGCTTTTATCTTTGTGCCTTATGTATCTGCAAGGATAGCAGAATATCAGTCTTACTAAATTTGATTTAAGCATGAGTTAATCTCGTGTAACGTTATTAATATTTCCTGTCCTAACCTTGTTTTTGAATGTATTTCACAGAACTGTGACTGGTGGCGAAAACAACATTGGTGTTGTTAATACGGTGGTTCTACTGATTGACATCCGTTGCTGCAGCCTTAAGTGGTTATTATATGAGCAATAAAAGAACCTGCGTTTTCCTCCAGAATTTGATTTTCTAACTCCGATCTATCGAACTATCAGTTTAATAAGTCACAGCTGCAAAATACTACCACGAATTCTTTATATACGAATGGAAAAACTGGTAGAAGCTGACCTCGGGTAAGATCAGTTTGGATTACAAAGAAATATTGGAAGACGTGAGGCAATACTGACTTTACGACTTATCATAGAAGAAAGATTTGTAGACTTAGAGAAAGCTTTTGGCAATGTTGACTGGAATACTGTCTTCCTAATTCTGAAGGTGGCAGGGGTAAAACACAGGGAGCGAAAGGCTATTTACAATTTGAACAGAAACCAGATGGCAGTTATAACAGTCGAGGGACATGAAAGGGAAGCAGTGGTTGGGAAGGGAGTGAGACAGGGTTGTAGCCTCTCCCCGATGTAATTCAATCTAAGTATAGAGCAAGCAGTAAAGGAAACAAAAGAAAAATTCCGACTAGGTATTAAAGTCCATGGGGTAGAAATAAAAACTTTGAGGTTCGCCGATGACATTGTAATTCTGTCAGAGGCAGCAAAGGACTTGGAAGGGCAGTTAAACGGAATGGACAGCGTCTTGAATGAAGAATATAAGATGAACATCAACAAAAGTAAAACAAGGATAATGGAATGTAGTCGAATTAAGTCGGGTGATGCTGAGTGAATTAGATTACGAAATGAGACACTTAAAGTAGTAAACGAGTTTTGCTATTTGGGGAGCAAAATAACTGATGATGGTCGAAGTAGATAAGATATAAAATGTAGACTGGCAATGGCCAGGAAAGCGTTTCTGAAGAAGAGAAATTGATTTAAGTGCCAGGAATTCATTTCTGAAAGTATTCGTATGGAAGTGAAACATGGACAATAAGTAGTTTAGACAAGAAGAGAATAGAAGCTTTCGAAATGTGGTGCTACAGAAGAAGGCGGAAGATTAGATCACATAACTAATGAGGAGTTATTGAATAGAATTGGGGACAAGAGGAATTTGTGGCACAACTTGACAAGAAGAAAGGACCGGTTGGTAGGGCATGTTCTGAGGCATCAAGGGATCACAAATTTAGCATTGGAGGGCAGCGTGGAGGATAAAAGTCTTAGAGGTTGACCAAGAGACGAATACGCTAAGCAGATTCAGAAGGACGTAGGTTGCAGTAGGTACTGGGAGATGAAGAAGCTTGCACAGCGTAGAGTAGCATGGAGAGCTGCATCAAACCAGTCTCAGGACTGAAGGCCACAACAACAACAACAACAACTCCGATCCATTGAAAGAAAGTTTCTTTTTCCGTGCTAATACCAGTGTTGAAAATCTTCATTTCCCTCCACGGTCACGCAACACAGTATTACTAGCGGACCATGAATTACAGATTGTCCTGATCTATAAATTCATCCCTATCACGAAGAATCCCATCTTATGTCTTTCTGTTAATTGTATGGAAGGAATGACATTTAATCATTTAGCCAAGACAGAAGAGGAACTACGACAGCCACCACCACCACCACCACCACCACCAGCTCCACCACGAGCACCACCAGACAGGACAAACAGTTAGACCACGATACAGTAGGGTGTCAAAAGTCATGGGATATCTCCTAATATCGCTTCAGACCTCATTTTTCCTGGTGTAAAGCAGCAGCGCGGCGTAGCTTTGACTCCACATGTCGGTGGAAGTACGCTACAGAAATATTGAGCCATGCTGCCTCTGTAGCCGTCCCTAATATTGTGAAAGTGTGTCCGGTACAGGATTTTGTGCGCAAACTGATCTCTCGATTATATTCCATAAATGTTCGATGGGATTCACGTCGGGCGATCTGGGTGGCCAAATCATTCGCAAGAATTGTCCAGAACGTTCTTCAAACCAGTCGCGAACAATTGTGGCCCAGTGACATGGCGCATCGTCATCCACAAAAGTTCCATCGTTGTTTGGGAACATGACCTCCCTGAATGACTACAAATGGTCTCCGTGTTGCCGCACATAACCACTCCGGTCAATGATCGGTTAGGTTGAAGCAGAGTATCCGGACCATTCCCTGTAAACACAGGCCACGCCATTTTGGAGCCACCACCAGCTTGCACAGTGCCTTGTTGACAAATTGGATCCTTGGCTTCGTGGGGTCTGCGACACACTCGAACCCTACCATCGGCTCTTACCAACTGATACTGGGTCTCATCCAACCAGGCCACGGTTTTCCAGTCGTGAAGGGTGTAACTGTATGGTCACGATCCCAGGGGAGGCACTGCAGCCGAAGTCGTGCTGTTAGCAAAGGCACTGCCCGCTCCCCTGCAGCTGAGTGGTCAGAGGGTTAACTGCCCTCCGTAACAAACAAACTGAGTTAATGGATCAATGATGAAGTTGAAGAAGCGTCATGGGACGTCCGCCCCGAACAAACAGAATGAAGAAAAAAAAAGTGGTCAGCGAGACAGAATGTCAGTCCTAAGGGCCCAGGTTCAACTGGGTGTTGTGTTGCGCTAATCATCATCATTTTATCCCTATCGACGCGCAAGTTGCCGAAGTGGCGTCAAATCGAAAGACTTGCAGCCCAACGGGAGGCCCTAGTCACACGACATTCTTTTAGCAAAGGCACTATCGTCGATCGTCTGCTACCATGGCCCATTAAAGCCACATTTCTCCACACTGCCCCAAAGGATGCGTTATTCGTTCCTCTCACTTCGATTCCAGTGGTTATTTCATACAGTGTTGCTTGTCTGTTAGCACTGACAACTTTACACAAATGCCGCTGCCCTCGGTCGTTAAGTGAAGGCCGACGGTCACTGCGTTGCCCGTGGGGAGAGGTAAGGCCTGAAACGTGGTATTCTCGGCACATTCCTGAATGTCCCATGTGTCTAACTCCAACTACCATTTCGCGTTCAAAGTCTGTTAGTTCCCGTAAGGCAGCCATAATCACCCCGGAAACGTTTCCACATGAATCACCCGAGTACAAATGGCAGCTCCACCAATGCACTGCCCTTTCATACCTCGTGTACGCGGTACTACCGCCGTCTGTATTTGTGCATGTCACTATCCCATGACTTTTGTGACCACTTCATGCTGAATGTATTGCGCACCAAAACTGACGCCCGTTCGAGGATGCGAAATTTTAACCATGGCATATTGTATAAACTAAAATGCATACAATTTTCTTTTACATGAACTCATGCTAAACGAGAGTTGAATGGAGAAAGCAACGTACTGGAAATGGAAATGTCGTGTGGCTAGGGCCTCCCGTCGGGTAGACCGCTCGCCCGGTGCAAATCTTTCGATTTGACGCCACTTCGGCCACTTGCGCGTCGATGGGGATGAAATGATGATGATTAGGACAACACGACACCCAGTCCCTGAGTGGAGGAAATCTCAGACCCAGCCGGGAATCGAACCCCGGCCGTTAGGCATGATATCCCTTCGCGCTGACCGCTCAGCTACCAGGGGCAGACAGCAACCCATTAAGGATCAATCTAATAGCATACCGAGGGGAGAGGGAGGTTGGCAGTGGCGCAGAAAATGAAAGTCATAATTTACGAATTTTGTACTGACTTACTGGTAATAAGTACTCCATTAGAATATCTCAGTTTTTAGTAGTTTATAGTAAATTCATGAAGTAGGTAAGGTTATAAGCCGTCGAAAAGGAAGCTGTGCGCCGCTGTAACAATCAGGTTAGGCGATGCTAGACCTTTTTTTTTTCTTTACGCCGAGTCGCGTTAAAACTATCATTGTCATTAAATGACGCATAGAGAACGTAATGCGGCAATTACATTTTTTTAATAACGGAGAGGCTGGTAGTTTAACAAATTTTGTCAAAACCAGGATCTGATAGAAACAAGAGGACAGATGTTGACCGTGGAGGCTCGCGAAGATCATGTAGTCCAATAAAACCCTGAAGCGCTGAAGCGGAAGGCAACGCATCCCAGTCTAATCAGTGGACAGATCCATTAGCTGCGTCATTTAGGAAATTAGAGATGTTGTGTTCAGTAATGTCTGTTAAGTCACGTACGTTTATTTAGGGGCCAACAAGACTCGAAACAAAAAAGAAAAAAAAACAGGACGATAAGTCTGCAGAAGTTGGTCAGATTTATGAACTATCGTAAAATTAGGACGCTGTGTCTACCAAATACGATGCTATTCTATTAAAAATTGCCGCGGTTTGGAAAAAGCATGATGCTTTGGTTAAGTAATTGTCTGATGAGAGATTAACTTTAAAATTAGCACAAGCCGGCATATGTGACGCTTGCAGACATAACTAGAGAAAACGGACGCAGTTCTGTTCTCTGAAACTGTTCAACAGCCCTCTGACAAAATGGAAAGTTTCGCTACTGTACAAGAGAGAAAAATAATTATCAGTTGCAATTATAAGAGGATCAAAAAGTTTCCATTCGACGGCCGTACAGTGCGCAATCAGTATGTCGCTTGTAAAATTTCGTAACTGTCTGCTGCACAACCATATGTGACAGGAATCGCCAACCCACCAAGGACTTTTTTTAAGGGACCGAAGGCGTGGTAATAGCAAGGGTGAGATACAGATGAGGTGTTCCAGTGTCTCCCAGTTGGGGTGTCGCAATTTCTGATCTCTCCTAAATGTCCGGTTCGAATCGCGACCAGCTCGGAACTGTGTGCACCATTCCACAACGGCGGTTTTCGACAGACGTGCTGTCCCGTACACACTCTTCATTCTCTGTTGGACGTTTTGTACTTCGTCAACAAAGAAGAAAATAACAGCATGTTGATCCTGTTTATACACACTTGGTAATAATGTCACCATAGTTCACTTTTACGCATTTACTGCATACACGCCGGAAAGACACGAATATCACACTAATCCATTGCCCACATACGATTGTATACGCTCATTGGAGACACAATACGTTGCACAAATACTGCGGCAGCACCCTCAGAAGGAAACATCTTGATCGCCCCTTAAGCAAAGAAAGCATTTGCCAAAATGACTCACTTCTTGACGTCTGAAAAAAAATGAATAAATCTCTCAGTTAACCGATACGAAATTTCAAGACACAATTAGTAAAATTTCTAGTGATATTAAGACAAGAAATACACTCCTGGAAATGGAAAAAAGAACACATTGACATCGGTGTGTCAGACCCACCATACTTGCTCCGGACACTGCGAGAGGGCTGTACAAGCAATGATCACACGCACGGCACAGCGGACACACCAGGAACCGCGGTGTTGGCCGTCGAATGGCGCTAGCTGCGCAGCATTTGTGCACCGCCGCCGTCAGTGTCAGCCAGTTTGCTGTGGCATACGGAGCTCCAACGTAGTCTTTAACACTGGTAGCATCCGCGACAGCGTGGACGTGAACCGTATGTGCAGTTGACGGACTTTGAGCGAGGGCGTATAGTGGGCATGCGGGAGGCCGGGTGGACGTACCGCCGAATTGCTCAACACATGGGGCGTGAGGTCTCCACAGTACATCGAAGTTGTCGCCAGTGGTCGGCGGAAGGTGCACGTGCCCGTCGACCTGGGACCGTACCGCAGCGACGCACGGATGCACGCCAAGACCGTAGGATCCTACGCAGTGCCGTAGGGGACCGCACCGCCACTTCCCAGCAAATTAGGGACACTGTTGCTCCTGGGGTATCGGCGAGAACCATTCGCAACCGTCTCCATGAAGCTGGGCTACGGTCCCGCACACCGTTAGGCCGTTCACGCCCCAACATCGTGCAGCCCGCCTCCAGTGGTGTCGCGACAGGCGTGAATGGAGGGAGGAATGGAGACGTGTCGTCTTCAGCGATGAGAGTCGCTTCTGCCTTGGTGCCAATGATGGTCGTATGCGTGTTTGGCGCCGTGCAGGTGAGCGCCACAATCAGGACTGCATACGACTGAGGCACACAGGGTCAACACCCGGCATCATGGTGTGGGGAGCGATCTCCTACACTGGCCGTACACCTCTGGTGATCGTCGAGGGGACACTGAATAGTGCACGGTACATCCAAACCGTCATCGAACCCATCGTTCTACCATTCCTAGACCGGCAAGGAAACTTGCTGTTCCAACAGGACAATGCACGTCCGCATGTATCCCGTGCCACCCAACGTGCTCTAGAAGGTGTAAGTCAACTACCCTGGCCAGCAAGATCTCCGGATCTGTCCCCCATTGAGCATGTTTGGGACTGGATGAAGCGTCGTCTCACGCGGTCTGCACGTCCAGGACGAACGCTGCTCCAACTGAGGCGCCAGGTGGAAATGGCATGGCAAGCCGTTCCACAGGACTACATCCAGAATCTCTACGATCGTCTCCATGGGAGAATAGCAGCCTGCATTGCTGCGAAAGGTGGATATACATTGCACTAGTGTCGACATTGTGCATGCTCTGTTGCCTGTGTCTATGTGCCTGTGGTTCTGTCAGTGTGATCATGTGATGTATCTGACCCCAGGAATGTGTCAATAAAGTTTCCCCTTCCTGGGACAATGAATTCACGGTGTTCTTATTTCAATTTCCAGGAGTGTAATTATGTGTAGAGTTCATGTGTAGAGTGAGCTACATGAAGCAACGAAAAAAGTAAATCAAGACTTATCTCTGTTGCAAAATGCAGTTAGCAGTTAGCAGATGAAAAGACGGAATTCGTTGAAGTGAAAAAGACAGTACATGAAGTATTTGCCCTGCCGCTATGGCCGAGCGGTTGTAGGCGCTTCAGTCGCAGGTTCGAATCCTGCCTCGGGCATGGATGTGTGTGATGTCGTTAGGTTACTTAGGTTTAAATAGTTCTGAGTCTAGGGGACTGATGACCTCAGATGTTACGTCTCGTAGAGATTAGAGCCATTTGAACCATTTCTGGAACATGAAGAATTTCGAAATTTGTGGTAAGTTTCTGAGGTCATCGGTCCCTAGGCTTACACACTACTTAATCTAACTTAAACTAACTTACGCTAAGGACACCACACACGCCTATGCTTGAGGGAGGACTCTTACCTCCAACGGGGGCAGCCGCGCGAACCGGTCAAGGCGCCTAAGACCGCGCGGCTACCCCGCGCCACTTTACATGAAGACAAATAAGTTTCACAAGAGTCTTAGGAAAACTGCGTTCCTGAACCTACAGAGAACAAGATATAGCATGTGTGCTGTGACCCATTAACTCCATTCTCGCACCATTCACTGTACTATGTTGAAGGTGTACCACACTTCCACGATGATTGAGGAGAATTTAATTCGACATACGCAGTTTCAGGTGTTTGCACGAGATAAAAAGAACGTTCACGGTACTGGTCAGATGTGCAAAGGTTAGCCTCTGTCACAATTCTTTTGTAGCCAAGTATTAGTCTGCTGGAATGCAGGGATCATTATGGAAAGAAGCTTCCAGCTCGGGACTGTTCCATGCACGTCAAGAAAGTCTCAGAAAGTATTTGGAGAAATATAGGCATTTGAACACGACAGGGTAATGGAACGATTCTATGTTGCACCGGGTTGTAGTGATAATATTGAAGGTAAAGTTGTCCATACACGACCCAGAAAAGTTAATCATTGCATCAGAGCCGAAAATAGAGGAGTTGACGCCCATTTTAGATTCTACAGGCTTGATCTATAAAGACGCGAAAGTGTCTTTGCACAATTGGAAGGTACAGTAGCTGCAGTAAACATTATAACGGACCAAAATCACCCAGCCAATGTACTGGGGAGAATAACATTTATTCATATGAAATTACGAGTAGTGCTATGAATTAAAACTTTAATTTTTCTTGAAAGACATATATGAAAATGTACACAAAAAAGTTTATCATTCAATGTATTGTATTTGAAAAAATATCGATTTATTATGTATATTATTCTTTGTTCTATATTAAAAATATTAATATCTTTGAAACAGTCGAATTATTTTATGTAATTAACTGCTCTGGGTTTGATCTCGGATGAACACAGACGTGAGACGAATTGTAAGTGTACTTGCGTTGCATTTTAGTTAAATATATGTGTTTATTTCTCTTGAAACCTTTATTCATGTATCTTTGTCGTACAGAACGGAACACAACATACATAGACATTAAAAATAGCACACCAGTCATACCACTGAGCAAGACCCATTGGTAGACAAGAGGAGTAATAACTATAATAACAATAAACCATAGAAAAACAATATTAAGGAGAACAGTCATGTCAACTGGTACATCTATAATCCGGATTATATGAACAATAAGCATTTTCATCAGTGGCTTAATCACCCACAGGATCAGAACTGGAGTAATCCGTGTCCACATACACTATGTGATCAAAAGTATCCGGACACCTGGCTGAAAATGACTCACAAGTTCGTGCCGCCCTCCATCGGTAAAACCGGAATTCAGTATGGTGTCGGCCCACCCATAGCCTTGATGACAGCTTCCACTCTCGCAGGCATACGTTCAATCAGGTGATGGAAGGTTTCTTTGGGAATGGCAGCCCATTCTTCACAGAGTGCTGCACTTACGACAGGTATCGATGTCGGTCGGTCGGTCGTTGAGGCCTGGCACGGCGTACCAAAAGATCCCAAAGGTGTTCTATAGGGTTCAGGTCAGGACTCCGTGCAGGCCAGGCCATTAAAGGGATGTTATTGCCGTATAACCACTCGACCAGGGACAGTGCATTCTTAACAAGTGCTCGATCGTGTTCAGAGATGAAATCGCCATCCCCGAAATGCTCTTCAACAGTGGGAAGCAAGAAGGTGCTTAAAACATCAATCTAGGACTGTACTGTGATAGTGATACCCAAAACAAGGGCTGCAAGCCCCCTCCATGAAAAAAACGAGCACACCTTAATACCACCGCCTCCGAATTTTACTGTTGACTCTACACACGCTGGCAGGTGAAACTCACCGGACACACGCCATACTCACATTCTGTCATCGGATCGCCACATAGTGTACCGTGATTCGTCACTCCACACGACGTTTCTCCACTGTTCAATCGCCCAATGTTTACTCTGCTTTCATCAAGCGAGGCGACGTTTGGCATTTACCGGCGTGATGTGTGGCTTATGAGCATCCTTTCGACCATGAAATCCAAGTTTTCTCACCTCCCGCCTCACTTTCATAGTAGTTGCAGTGGATCCTGTTGCAGTTTGGAATTCCTGTGTGATGGTCTGGATAGATGCCTGCCTATTACACATTACGACCCTCTTCAACTGTCGGCGGTCTCTGTCAGTCAACAGACGAGGTCGGCCTGTACGCTTTTGTGCTGTATGTGTCCCTTCACGTTTCCACTTTACTATCACATCCGAAACAGTGGACCTAGGGATGTTCAGCAGTGTAGAAATGTCGCGTACAGACGTATGACACAAGCTACATCCAATCACCTGACCACTTTCGAAGTGCCGGCCGCGGTGGTCTCGCGGTTCTAGGCGCACAGTCCGGAACCGTGCGACTGCTACGGTTGCAGGTTCGAATCCTGCCTCGGGCATGGATGTGTGTGATGTCCTTAGGTTAGTTAGGTTTAAGTAGTTCTAAGTTCTAGGGGACTGATGACCACAGCAGTTGAGTCCCATAGTGCTCAGAGCCACTTTCAAAGTCTGTGAGCTCCTTGGAGTGGCCCATTCCGCTCTCTCACGATGTCTAATGACTACTGAGGTCGCTGATATGGAGTAGGTATCAGTAGGTGGCAGCACAATGCACCATAATATTTTAAAACGCATGTTTTTGGGGGTGTCCGGATACTTTTGATCACATGGTGTATGAATGTAACCAATGAGGGAAATGGACAGTCCACTTCCAATCAAGAAAAGTAACTGCAACGGCATTAAACCCCGAAGCTGCAGTCAAGGAACAGGTTAGGGGGAGTAGCGAAACAGGCAAACTGCTTAGTTACGGTAAGGAATGTGGCATTTGGGAAAGTTTGACATCACTAAATGTGACAGTAGACTCATTACCGTGTGTCTGTCTCCATTGACAGCTTACCTTTGGGTCATAATTATATTTCTGGATTTTTCTTTCGTTACAGTTGAAGTAATGCGTGACTTCAACTTTGTCTCTGTTATTATGCTACACGTGTAAGCGGATTCTTTTCCTGCCTTGGAGACATGTTTTAATTATGCCTCACTGTTCAGTCGAGTTCTACGACAAAAAGGGGTAAAACAGCGAAAAAGCCTTCAGTTTCACGAGACTTTTACTTCATGACTTGGAAAGCCTATTGCAAGGTATTCTTCAAATTGTAGCGTAGGATTACTTATAAAATTTGTCTTGTTCCTTTTTGTCAAAGTTCATTTATAATGTAGGTTACAATTCTTGTGTTCATACATTATTTGTAGCAATTATGGCTTATAAATGAATTAAAAATTTCATTTCCTTTTTTCTTTAGTGAGTTCTCCGCCTCCGTAGCGCAGCGGTAGCGTTGCCGACTCCCACGGAAGGGTCCCGGAATCGATTCCCGGCAGGGGACTGCGTGTTGTGTGTCCTTCACCCTCATTTTCATCAACATTTACACGCAAGTCGCCGTAGTGACATCAACTAAAAGTACTTGCAATACGGGGACCGAACCCCGAAGCGGATATTCCGGCCAATAAGTGCCGTGCGATCATTTCATTTTTACATTGGCTATGTAGAAAATTTTGTTTCATAAACACTCGACTTTGTCCCCTAGAGAGCTGTCAATGAATTCAATGTAAAGAATAATGTTACTTAAAAACCGTCTTCATTGCAAATATTTTTATTCATATGAATAAAAATATTTGCAATCAAGACGGTTTTTAAGTAACATTATAATTTCACTGATTGCTGTTGTTCCATAAGACATTATGTCTGTTTTTGCAATGTAAAGAAGGCTTCAGACATGAAGTTTCTTATTGCCTTGATCGAGTGTAAGTGCAGTGGATTATTCGCTTGGAGAGGACTAAATTGCCATCTTCAGGTCTGCAATGTTATAAAAAATACAAAAATATTTACTCTGTTGCAACTGTAATCGTTGTTGTTGTTGTTGTTGTTGTGGTCTTCAGTCTTGAGACTGGTTTGATGCAGCTCTCCATGCTACCCTATCCTGTGCAAGCTTCTTCATCTCACAGTACTTACTGCAACCCACATCCTTCTGAATCTGCTTAGTGCATTCATCTCTTGGTCTCCCTCTATGATTGTTACGCCTCCACATTGCCCTCCAATGCTAAATTTGTGATCCCTTGATGCCTCAGAGCATGTTCTACTAACCGGTCTTTCTTTTTGTCAGGTTGTGCCACAAACTCCTCTTCTCCCCAATTCTATTCAATACTTCATTAGTTATGTGATCTACCCATCTAATCTTCAGCATTCTTCTGTAGCACCACATTTCGAAAGCTTCTATTCTCTTCTTGTCCGAACTATTTATCGTCCATTTTTCACTTCTATACATGGCTACACTCCATACAAATACTTTCAGATACAACTCCCTAACACTTAAATCTACACTCGATGTTAACAAATTACTCTTCTTCAGAAACGCTTTCCTCGCCAATGCCAGTCTACATTTTATATCTTCTCTACTTCGACCATCATCAGTTATTTTGATCCCCAAATAGCGAAACTCCTTTACTACTTTAAGTGTCTCATTTCCTAATCTAATTCCCTCAGCACCACCCTACTTAATTCGTCCACATTCCATTATCCTCGTTTTGCTTTTTTTTATGTTCGTCTTATATCCTCCTTTCAAGACACATTCCATTCCGTTCAACTGCTCTTCCAAGTCCTTTGCTGTCTCTGATAGAATTACAATGTCATCGGCGAACCTCAAAGTTTTTATTCCTTCTCCATGGATTTTAATACCTACTCCAAATTTTTCTTTTGTTTCCTTTACTGCTTGCCAATATACAGATTGAATAACATCGGGGAGAGGCTACAACCCTGTCTCACTCCCTTCCTAACCACTGCTTTGCTTTCATGCCCCTACAAATGCGAGAAACGTAGGTTTGCCTTTCCTTAATCTATTTTCTAAGATAAGTCGTAAGGTCAGTATTGCCTCAAGTGTTCCAACATTTCTACGGAATCCAAACTGATCTTCCCCGAGGTCGGCTTCTACCAGTTTTTCCATTCTTCTGTAAAGAATTCGCGTTTGTATTTTGCAGCTGTGACTTATTGAACTGACAATTCGGTAATTTTCACATCTGTCAACACCTGCTTTCTTTGGGATTCGAATTATTATATTCTTCTTGAAGACAGGCAATTTCGCCTGTCTCATACATCTTGCTCACCAAATCGTAGAGTTTTGTCAGGGCTGGCTCTCCCAAGGCTGTCAGTAGTTCCAATGGAATGTTGTCTACTCCGGGGGCCTTGTTTCGACTGAGGTCTTTCAGTGCTCTGTCAAACTCTTCACACAGTATCATATCTCCCATTTCATCTTTATCTACATCCTCTTCCATTTCCATAATATTGTCCTCAAATACATCGCCTTTGTATAGACCCTCTATATACTCCTTCCACCTTTCTGATTTCCGTTCTTTCTTAAAACTGGGTTTCCATCTAAGCTCTTGATATCCATACAAGTGGTTCTCTTTTCTCCAAAGGGCTCTTTAATTTTCCTGTAGGCAGTATCTATCTTACCCCTAGTGAGATAAGCCTCTACATCCTCACATTTGTCCTCTAGCCATCTCTGCTTATCCATTTTGCACTTCCTGTCAATCTGATTTTTGAGACGTCTGTATTCCTTTTTGCCTGCTTCATTTACTGCATTTTTATGTTTTCTCCTTTCTTCAATTAAGGTCAATATTTCTTCTGTTACCCAATGATTTCTACTAGCCCTCGTCACTTTACCTACTTGATCCTCTGCTGCCTTCACTACTTCATCCCTCAGAGCTACCCATTCTTCTCCTACTGTATTTCTTTCCCCCATTCCTGTCAATTGTTCCCTTATGCTCTCCCTGAAACTCTGTACAACCTCGGGTTCTTTCAGTTTTTCCAGGTCCCATCTCCTTAAATTCCCACCTTTTTGCAGTTTCTTCAGTTTTAATCTACAGTTCATAACCAATAGATTGTGGTCAGAGTCCACATCTGCCCCTGGAAATGTTTTACAATTTAAAATCGGGTTCCTAAATCTCTATCTTACCATTATATAATCTATCTGATACCTTCTAGTATCTCCAGGATTCTTCCATGCATACAACATACAACCTTCTTTCATGATTCTTGAACCAAGTGTTAGCTGTGATTAAGTTATGCTCTGTGCAAAAGTATACCAGGCGGTTTCCTATTTCATTTCTTAGCCCCAATCCATATTCACGTACTATGTTTCCTTCTCTCCCTTTTCCTACTCTCGAATTCCAGTCACCCATGACTATTTAATTTTCGTCTCCCTTCACTACCGAATAAGTTCTTTTATCTCATCATACATTTCATCAATTTCATCATCATCTGCAGAGCTAGTTGGCGTATAAACTTGTACTACTGTAGTAGGCATGGGCTTCGTGTCTATCTTGGCCACAATAATGCGTTGACTATGCTGTTGGTAGTAGCTTACGCGCACTCCTATTTTTTTTATTCATTATTAAACCTACTCCTGCATTGCCCCCATTTGATTTTCTGTTTATACCCCTGTATTCACCTGACCAAAAGTCTTGTTCCTCCTGCCACCGACCACTAATTCCCACTACATCTAACTTTAACCTATTCATTTCTCTTTTTAAATTTTCTAATCTATCTGCCCGCTTAAGGAATCTGACGTTCCACGCTCCGATCCGTAGAACTCCAGTGTTCTTTTTCCTGATAACGACGTCCTCTTGAGTAGTCTCCGCCCGAAGATCCGAATGGGGGACTATTTTACCGCCGGAATATTTTATCCAAGAGGACGCCATCATCGTTTATCCATACGGTAAAGCTGCATGCCCTCGGGAAAAATTACTGCTGTAGTTTCCCCTTGTTTTCAGCAGTTCGCAGTACCAGTACAGCAAGTCCGTTTTGGTTAGTGTTGCAGGGCCAGTTCAGTCAATCATCCAGATTGTTGCTCCTGCAACTACTGAAAAGGCTGCTGCCCCTCTTGAGGAACCACACGTTGTCTGGCCTCTCAACACGTACCCCTCTGTTGTGGTTGCACCTACGGTACGGCCATCTGTATCGCTGAGGCCCGCAGGCCTTCCCACCAACGGCAAGGTCCATGGTTCATGGGGGAAGACTGTAATCGTAAATTAGCCTTTTTGACGTACTCACAGTGTACAGGTTATAGAATCACGCCGTGCGATAAACCACACATCTGATTTTGTACCATCATAAGACTGTGAATTTGAAATGAAATTATCTTTATTTACGTTATTATAGTAGAAACACAAATTCCAATATATGCCTAAGATAACAATACCTCAAAATAAAAAAAAGAGTGGTGGGGAGGGGGGGGGGGTACTCCCCTGAATTACTGTGTTATCGTGACTGGAATGCGACTGCGTATAGCCGGCAAGCAATACAGACATATGCGGCATTTCTTGAGGCGCCACACTTGTGTTAATCGGTGTTCCCATGAGGAAACAGTTATATTTTTCAATGTTCCACTCTTTTTTTATGATGTGATATTCTTACCTTAGGCATTTATTGGAGTTTGTACATACTATAATAACTTACGTGAAGATAATTTCATTCGAATTCACAGTCTGTTACGCTGGTACGAAAGCAGACGTGCGGTTTACGTGAAAAGGAACTTGAGTAAAATCGTTAACTTACGATTACAGTGGCAGCAGTGTAAATATCTCCGTACTTTTTATAACTTTTCAGATCTGAATATGACAGCTTAGTTCTGTCGCAGGTACTAGCCCTGTGTACCGGCACGCGATCAAGTTAATAAAAAACTTCACACCTGAAGCTTTCTTTACATTAAATTTTGTTTCATATAGGTCTTTTTTCTATTGGATTTTGATAAATGTATTCCTTTTGTCAGTTATTTCATTGACTTTTTTTTACAAAAGTATTTCGCTGCATGTTTTGTTACTTAACAAATATGATGGCTTTTTAGTCCACTCGATTGCCTGTCATCTATGGTTGTCCCGCAGAACAGCCTCATGTCTCATCCAGCCAAGAGTGTAGATGGTCGAGACATCTCTGTGTGTAGACAAACCATCGGGCATCGGATTGCAGCAAATATGGGACAATTGCACAAAAGAATCAAAATAGATAGCAATCTATTCGCTTCATGGGGAGAAACACAAGAAAACGAATTGTTGCAATACAGATGGGGGACAACTGTCGCAGCCTGTCTCCTGAAATCTTGTATATTATTGAGTAGCAGTCCTTGAGGAACCTTTTCCTAACAACAGTACATCAGCCTTGCTTATTACACCAATCTTTCTTGCTTAACACGTACTATAATCATATCAATAAAATACCGTCTGTAATAACTGAAAGCAGTTGTTTAGTACCTCTGTAGTCATTAACTTGCAGATGACCTCAATATTTGTATATAGTTACGCTGTCTCGTGTGTACCGCATCCAACTAACAATGTCCGCTGCTGGCAAACTTGATTGTCGCTTCGGCGACGGTTGCTCTGCATCGGTTAGCTTGCACTCGCCCACATATGAGAACTGCGTAATGTTTCGTTCATGACACAACTGACTTCGTGTTCATTCTCATAACTGTTTCACACACACTCATACACAGCAGAAGTTCAGGTCGCTATAGGCGAAGTCGCATCTTAAAGGTACTGGTTGTTTGTAGTCGGTTCACGGAGTTCCGGAACCTGTACAGAAAATTGGAATAGCGGTCAACATAAATATCATTTCCGCCCTTTTTATTGCTCATGAAAACTACACATTGCATGTTGTTCCACCATACAGCGATTGGTCCAGGTTGTCCCACTCCTCAATGGCGATTCAGCGTAGATACCTCAGACTGATTGGTGGGTGACGTCGTCCATAAACAGCCCTTTTCAATTTATCCCAGGCACGTTCGATAGGGTTAATGTCTGAACATGCTGGCCACTCTAGTCGAGCGATGTCGTTATACTGAAGGAAGTCATGAATGACGATGGGGGCGCAAATTGTCGTCCAAAATGCTGTCGATGTGGTTGCACTATCGGTCGGAGGATGGCATTCACGTTTCGTACAGCAGTAAAGGCGCCTTCCATGACCTCTAGCGGCGTACATCGGCCCCACATAATGCCACCTCAAAACAGCAGGGAACCTCCAACTTGCTGCACACGCTGGGCAGGGTGTCTAAGGCGTTCAGCCTGACTGCGATGCCTCCAAACACGTCTCCGACGATTGTCTGGTTGAAGGCATATGCAACACTCATCGGTGAAGAGGTCGTGATCCCAATCCTGAGCGGTCCATTCGGCATTTTGTTGGGCCGAGCTGTACCGCACTGGATGGTGTCGTGGTTGCAAAGATGGACCTCGCCATGGACGTTGGGAGTGAAGTTGTGCATGATGCAACCTATTACGCACAGTTTGAGTCGTAACACGACGTCCTGTGGCTGCACGAAAAGCATTATTCGACATGGTGGCGCTGCTGTGAGAGTTCCTCCGAGCCATAATCCGTAGGTAGCGGTCATCCACTGCAGTAGTAGCCCTTGGGCGGCCTGAGCGAGGCATGTCATCAACAGTTCCTGTCTCTCTGTACCTCCCCCATGTGTGAACATCGTCGCTTTCGTTCACTCCCAGAAGCCTGGACACTTCCCTCGTTGAGACCCTTTCCTGTCACAAAGTAACAATGCGGACGCGATCCAACCGCGGTATTGACCGTCCGGGAATCGTTGAACTACAGACAACAGGAGCCGTGTACCTCCTTCCTGGTGGAATGACTGGAACTGATCGGTTGTTGGATCCCCTCCGTCTAATAGGCGCTCCTCATGCATAGTTGTTTACATCTTTGGGCGGGTTTGGTGACATCTCTGAACAGTCAAAGAGACTGTGTCTGTGATGCGATACCCACAATCAACGTCTGTCTTCAGGACTTCTGGGAACCGGGGTGATGCAAAACTTTTTTGATGTGTGTATATGCATGCTCGATTCATATCGCATTGTCACAATATGACTTCAAGACAGTTACCCCAATCCCCTAGCGATCGCGTGTTATTCTATACGTAAATAAAATTAACCCGTAAGAACACTGCATTGCTTAAAATTTCACATTATTCAGCATACTTGTAATGTATAATTGAATTTATTAGATCAGTGTCACCCTGTCTTATCTTGTTCAAGTGGTTCAAATGGCTCTGAGCAATATGGGACTTAACATCTTAAGTCATCAGTTCCCAAGAACTTAGAACTACTTAGATGTCCTTCGGTTAGACATCACACACAGCCACGCCCGAGGCAGGATTCGAAGGTGCTATCGTAGCGGTCGCACAGGTTCCAGACTGAAGCGCCTAGAACCGCTCGGCCACACCGGCTGGCTTTTGAATCTGGGATTTACTTCAAAGCCTTCCTTTCATCACACAACTTAGCTTTAGGCCCTCGCTCTCTTTAAAATAGTTACACTTGTACCCAAAACACTAAATCTCTTCCTGACACAAAATTGTACTTTGCAATCCTGCAGATGAACAGGATTTAATTATTGGTATTTGTCTTGCTATTATAATTGTCCTCAGATCATCAATTTGAACAGCCTTCCTTTCCATGTTATCATGTAACTTCAAATGCCTTGGTTTTTGGAAAATGCCTTTCCTTTTTCTTAATTATTGTTACATTCCTGAGCCATAATTCAGCATTGTACTCGCTTTGCGTTCAACACTCGATAGTTTTATTAGATGCAAATCCACAGAAAATATTAGCTTACTTCATTCAAGTAAATAATCTACACGCACACTCACATACAAACACACGGGACCAATAGTTTCTGACAATTCTATCACAACCTCCACTCTGCCAGCCACCAATTTCCGTTTCCTCATGAAGCGTGAATATTTGCTTTTCTTTCAAACAGGAAATCAATCCCTATAAAGCAGTCTGAACCCAGAGAGTACACGGTTAAGAATATGCCTAACATTGCTACATTTCCTATTTTAATTGGTATTCGCAATCCATAATGTTGTGCCGTTTGCTCCCTGATTCGGCAGTTACTTAAGGGCAAGATTTTCACACATCCTGTTGTACGACTCAGCAGAAATCACACTAGTAGCAAAACCTGTATCTAGTACACCTTCCAGTACCATCAATGTCACCACATGTCAGATCCTTGTATAACCACCTTCTGTCGCGTGGTTGCTCAGGAAAAGTTACTGAGGTTCCGGAAGGGATGTGGAGCCATGCCAATTCCATGGCCAGCTGCGCTGTTTCTTGGTTGAGAATCCATGACGCGAACAGCTCGATCGAGTGGTCACAGCTGGCCACAGTGGCCGAGCGGTTCTAGACGTTACAGTCTAGAATCGCGCAAGCGCTACGGTCGCAGGTTCGAATCCTGCCTCGGGCATGGATGTGTGTGATGTCCGTAGGTTAGTTAGGTTTAAGTAGTTCTAAGTTCTAGGGGACTGATAACTTCAGATGTTAACTCCCATAGTGCTCAGAGCCATTTGAACCATTTTTTAGTGGTCACACAGATTCTCGATTGCGTTTAAACCTGCGTAGTTTCTTGGTCAGAGGAGTATGGCAAACTCATCCCGAAGGTCTTCGAACGATGCACGTACCTGGCGAACTGTGTGACATGTTGCATTACCCTGTTGGTAGATGCCACCGTTTCGAGGAAGAAACAAACTGCATGTAGGGGTGGGCATGGTGCCTAAGGAAAGATACACGCTTGTGTTGATCCGATGGGCCTTCCAGAATTACAGGATCACCCAGGGAATGTAATAAAAAAATTTCCCAGACCATGACGCTTCCACTTTCGACGATTGTTTCAGGATGTTAACTGGCCGTATGAGCCCTTTTACCAGCATGACGCTCCAACCCCTTTGACTTGGATACAGTCCTGATTCGGCTGGGAAGGGTGTGACACCAGCCATTGTATCCCGTCCTGGAGGCAAACTGCCACACAACTGTTGCAGTTATGCAACTGAGAGCCAGAGTGGGCCAAATGCCACTTTCCTGAAACGGAGATAAGCTTACTCTAAAAATAATAGTACAAAATAGTACATATTTCAGACCCTGGGAGATAGCATACTATAGCTCTAAGTTTTTATAGCCAAACTAGGAAAATCATATGTGTGCCGTCACAAAAATCCCTCTTGTTGCTTAGTCTCCCATCTCTCATCTCTAAATTCCGGGAAAACTGGAGAAACATAAGGGAACAGCGACATTATGCCCTAATATTTAGTTTTACGTATTTTAATGGCTTCTTTGTAAGATGATGGCAGGGAGTCTGCGGAAGGGTGAATAGCGGCATTTAATTATCGTGGATTCAGATGCTTCAGCCCTCATACATTTAATTTTCAACTATTGCAAAATGGCTCTGAGCACTATGGGACTTAACATCTGAGGTCATCAGTCCCCTAGAACTTAGAAGTTCTTAAACCTAACTAACCTAAGGACATCACACACATCCATGCCCCTGGCAGTATTCCAACTTGCGACCGTAGCAGTCGCGCGGTTCCACACTGAAGCGTCTAGAACCGCTTGGCCACAACGGCCGGCTTCAACTATTGCATCTTTTCGCCGTATATAGTTCCTGCATCCAGTGGAAATTAACGTTTCATATAATCTTTTGTATAAAAAAGGTCAGACTGATTCACTTTTTACACTAAAAGTATTTTTGTCCTGCAGTGTTTTATGAGTTTCACGTACTCACCAACTGAAAATAGAGATATGGCTTTGCGTTTAGCAGATTCAGTGCTCCTGAAGTCCCTGATTCTAGAAACTTTTTATCTATTATCTTAAACTGAAAAAGGTGGACAAGACAGGCCCACAGCGAAGTCCGTCAGAATGCACGATGAACATGAATGGATGCAGGTGATCAGGTTCCTCTTTTGTCCACAACATGTGTAAGAATATGTTACTAGATGGTCGGCTTTTGTATTTACTGATTTGACGTCAAATAACAGACATGATCCCAATTTATTAGCACCCCTCTGAGCAGTGTCTTCCAACACCCCCCCCCCTCCCCCCCCCCCCCCACACACATACACGCAAATCATGAATCATATTCATCATGCTCAAAACCATCCACTCCTACGTTGTACAAACAAAATTTTCTTTTATACAAATAAACATCTGTAGTGAGAAAAGGCAGAGATAATACTCTGAAGAACCAAAGAAACTGGTACACCTGCCTAATACCGTGTAGTCCTCCGCGAGCACGCAGAAGTGCCGCAACACGACGTGACATGGACTCGACTAAAGTCTGTAGTAGTGGTGGAGGGAATTTACGCCATGAATCCTGCAGGGCTGTTCATAAATCCGTACAAGGGGGTGGACATCTCGTTTGAATAGCAGGTTGCAAAGCATTCCAGATATGCTCAATAATGTTAATATCTCGGGAGTCTCGTGGCCAGCGGAAGTGTTTAAACTCGGAAGAGTGTTCCTGGAGCCACTCTGTAGCAATTCTAGACGTGTGGCGTGCCGCTTTGTCCTGCTGGAAGTGTCCAAGCCTGTCGGAATGAACAATGGACAGGAACACATGCAGATAATCAGACAGGATGCTTACGTACGTGTCACCTGTCAGACACGTATCTAGACTCATCACTCCAACTGCACACGCCCCACCCATTACAGATCCTCCACCAGCTTGAACATTCGCCTGCTGACACGCAGGGTCCATGGCTTCATAAGTTTACCTCCATCCCCGTACACGCCCATCCGCTCGGTACAATCTGAAACTTGACTCGTCGGACCAGGCAACATGTTTCCAGTCATCAACAGTTGAATGTCGGTGTTGACGGGCCCATACAAGGTGTAAGGTATTGTTATCGAGGGTACACGAATGGGCCTTTGGCTCCGAAAGCCTGTATAGATGATGTTTCGTTGAATGGTTCACACAATGACACTTGTTGATGGCCCAACACTGAAATCTGCAGGAATTTGCCGAAGATTGCGTTTCAGCTGTCGAGAATTCTTCCGGGTTGGTATGGTCACGGTCCGTGGAAGTCTTCTATCCCTGACGTTTCGTCCAAAGCTACGTTGGACATCTTGGGAGGTGCTCCTGGTTGTGCTGAGTCTTGCCGACTGACGAGTCGGACGTCGAAGAGTGGCCTAAATACCATGGAAAGTAGGTGTGGTCTGAATTTCACGTGATAGCAGAGATGCAAGGGACCTGCGATTTATGTAGCATTCCGTATGAACCGAATGTAATAATTCATTTGCCCTAAAACTGACTGCAATTCTGCGACATTGCGAGGAACTGGCAGGCCTCGTATGGCTGACAAACGCGACTGAAGAGGATATACAGCTTGGCTGTTTGTGACATGACCAAGATACTGCAACTTAGGTTTAAAAAAATCACACTTGTCCAGTCTACACTTCAGTACAGCATCAGATAACACACGAAACAAAGCAGTGTGTTTTTCAGGTGTACGACGTGCGAGACGATATCGTCCAAATAGTTTGAACAGTTTGGCACTTGAGCATTCGGCTGTTCAAAATACCGTTGGAAAATGGGGGGGTGCGAAAGCACTGCCAAAAGGCAAATGCAAATATTTAAACAACCCCAAATGAGCATTAGCAACACACACTGCTTGAGAATCTTCATCTAGTGGTATTTGAAGGTATGTGTTGCCCAAATAAATTTTGCAAAAGTAGCGACCAGAGAGTAATCAGCCCATGAGATCCTCTATGTGTCGCAATGGATACATACCAATCACGGTTTGTGGGTTGACTGTAGACTTAAAGTCAAAACAGAGGCGAATGCGACCTGAAGGTTTGGGGAGAAAAACCAGTTTACTGGCCCATTGACTAGGTTGTATGGGTGCAATAGCTCCGCTTTCTTGCAATTATTTAATTTCAGCATCGACTTTGTCCCGTAATGCAATGGGAAATGTTCTGGCCTGAAAATATTTCGGCTGAGCATTATCTTTCACAGTAATATGTGCAACGAAATTGTTAGCTTTGCCTAAACCTTCAGAAAAGAGTTCTGGAAATTGTTTCAGCCAGCTAGCTATACAGTTTTTTTTTTTTTTTTTTTTTTTGCGTGGAGTGTAGATACTGACAAGACATTGTCCTCAATGTTACAGCCAAATAAATCAAATGAATCAAGGACAAATATGTTCTCACAATCGAGTGATTGGTGCACAGTGAATGGTTCAAACGGCTCTGAGCACTATGGGACTTAACTTCTGAGGTCATCAGTCTCCTAGAACTAATTAAACCTAACCTAAGAACATCACACACATCCACGCCCGAGGCAGGATCCGAACTTGTGACCTTACCACCAGCGCGGTTCCGGACTGATGCGTCTAGAACCGCTCGGCCACCCCTGTCGGCGGTGCACAGTGAAGTTACAGTTTGCGTATATGAGAGATACGTGGCAGGCAAAGTACATTTTCTGAGAAATGGTATGTCTTGTCCATTATACGTCATCGGGTGCATGCTAGTTTTAGACTGCCACGGGGAGCCTAACAGTTCATAAGTGTTACGATTCAGCGATGAAACAAAGGGTACCCGTGTCCAACTAAAGTTTCAGACTTTTCGACTAACATACAAATGTACAAAAAGTTTGTTGGACTGGCATAGCAGTGAAGAAACTAGTCGTTTGCTAGTTTTGATAATCTTGAAAGTCTCTTCAGGTTTGCTGCCGGATCCTAAAATCAACTAGACTCGATATTTCGGCGATCCAACAGGTCGCCATCGTCAGGAAAATGCTGCTTCTGCTGATGAGTCCAGCTGAGAGTTGACGCCAGGCTGCAGATCGACGTCCTGTATAGGCCACCGTTCAGTACACGGCGCATGCGCCGCCCATCACGGTTTCTGCCTACGAAGACAGGGAGGTGGCGCCGCCCTTAGTGAAACACTGCTGGCAACGATATGTCACAATCTAGGCCGCACCGAAGAACGTTCAGTTTTGATGCGAGATATTACAGGATTCCACGTCTTGCTAAGAGGAAACCTATTGTCTCTATTGATTACGTTATCAGCCAACCTAATTTCAATCGCCTCTTTATAGGCACTGTTCCAAAAACCGGAAATGTTGGCAACAACCACAGTTTCATCAAATTTCATACTGTGGCCCTCATTTAGGCAGTGTTCTGCTACTGCCGATTTTTCCGGCTGTTGTAGCCTCGTATGACGGCGATGTTCCACACACCTGTCATGCACTGTGCGAATCGAACGCCCAATGTAAGCTTTCCGTCATTGACATGGAAGTTTGTACACACCGGGTTTCCTAAGCCCCAAATCATCTATCACAGAGCTGAGCAGAGCCCTAATCTTAGAAGGTGGACGGAACACACTCTGAATGCTAAAATTCCTTAAAATTCGTCCAATGATAAGCCTCCAGCATAAGGAAGAAAGGCCCCAGATCTATGTTCCTCTTCATACACGTCCGGAGATGGTCCAAATTCCATAGCCCGACGAATCTGCTTCTCGGTGTAACATTTTCCTTAAAAACAGCCATCAAATGCTCAAGTTTTTGGGTTAAGCTGTCTGCGTCGGAAATGGCACATGCTGTGCGTACCGAAGTCCTCAGGACGCCACTGCGTTGGTGTGATGGATGACAACTCTTAGGATGCAGATACCAATCTGTGTGTGTTGGCTTTCGGTGAACTCTGCGTCCCAAAGTACCATCTGGTTTTCTGTAAACCATAACGTCGAAAAATGGAAGCATCCCATCATTTTCAACCTCCATAGTAAGTTTGATACGGGGATGAAGACAGTTGAAGTGGTCCAAAAATCTGTTGAGAGCATCACGTCCATGCGGCAAGACGAAGAAGGTATCGTCCACGTATCTCCAGAAGCACGTTGGTTGCAAAGCTGAAGTCCTCAGTGCCATGTCCTCGAAGTCCTCCATAGATAAATTGACGACTATGGGTGACGAAGGACTGCCCATAGCCACTCCGTCATTCTGTTCAAATACGTTACCGTTAAATAAAAAATACGTGGACGTCAGCACATGACGACAAAGCTTCACCAGCTCGTCATCAAGTTTTTACCTGGTCAAACTAAGGGACTCTTCTAGAGGAAGTCTTCTAAATAGGGATGCCACATCGAAACTCACTAACAGGTCTGAAGGACTCAACTTCATACATCCCAATCGTCGAATAAAATACACCGAACTGGATATATGGTGTTCACACTTGCCAAAAAATTAACAGAACCGATGATAAATACTTTGCCAGGTTATAAGTGGGTGCACCAAAATTACTAACAATTACGCAAGGAAAGCCTACGTAATCACATATTTTTGATTATGTTGCAACAGGCTTAGAATACACACCATTTATTACATGGTCTTTCTGACTAGATTTTTGTGAATGGGTGGAATTCTTATGTTTGTTCTGTTGCAATCATACGGATTGTATGTGACCTTTCTTGCCACAAGCGTAACCCTTGACGGGCAGTTTTAGGGTTTGTGGCGTGAATAGCATTGAGGGCATGACTCAGTTCCATTCGCCTGTTCAGAGAGCAGCTTATGCGGTATGGGGAAGTGTTTACACAGCGTGGTGCATGCCTGCTGTCGCTGCCTAATGGGCCGTTCGCGAGGAAAGGATAACTCGATCTGACAAATTGCTGGCTGTTAAAACTTACTGGCCAACATGGCACCTAAAACATGCTGATCTAGTATTTACACTACGTGCTGAAATGATGGATCGGTTTCAAAATCTGTTCTCTAAGTATGATATCAGTTACATTGTACACGATCGCGTCACACGACATAACATCAGAATATAGAGCACCACAAGCACATTCGAATTTGCATTTCCTCATCATACCCTGAAAATCAGTTACCCACTTCATCTACATGACTACTCTGCAATTCACATTTAAGTGCTTGGCAGAGGGTTCATTAAACTACAATCATACTATCTCTCTACTATTCCACTCCCAAACAGCGAGCGGCAAAAACGAACACCTAAACCTTTCTGTTCGAGCTCTGATTTCTCTTATTTTATTTTGATGATCATTCCTACCTATGTAGGTTGGGCTCAACAAAATATTTTCGCATTCGGAAGAGAAAGTTGGTGACTGAAATTTCGTAAAAAGGTCTCGCCGCGACGAAAAACGTCTATGCTGTAATGACTTCCATCCCAACTCGTCTATCATATCTGCCACACTCTCTCCCCTATAACGTGATAATACAAAACGAGCTGCCCTTTTTTGCACCCTTTCGATGTCCTCCGTCAATCCCACCTGGTGAGGATCCCACACCGCGCAGCAATATTCTAACAGAGGACGAACGAGTGTATTGTAAGCTGTCTCTTTAGTGGACTTGTTGCATCTTCTAAGTGTCCTGCCAATAAAACGCAACCTTTGGCTCGCCTTCCCGACAATATTATCTATGTGGTCCTTCCAACTGAAGTTGTTCGTAATTTTAACACCCAGGTACTTAGTTGAATTGACAGCCTTGAGAATAGTACTATTTATCGAGTAATCGAATTCCAACGGATTTCTTTTAGAACTAATGTGGATCATGTCACACTTTTCGTTATTTAGCGTCAACTGCCACCTGACACACCATACAGCAATCTTTTCTAAATCGCTTTGCAACTGATACTGCTCTTCGGATGACCACTTGCGATAAGTTTGTTCCGACAGCTTTCTGCAAATAAAGAATTGGTTCTAGCTGCTACTACATTCACTCGTTGGTCACAATAGTGAGTCAGAGAATCTACAACCTGATAATGCGAAAGTTTACTCCGAGTGGCGTTACGAAATAGTTTTTGGATGAGTCTTAACACTGTACTTCCTACCGCAGACAATAAATAACGTTTCCAGAATGAGGTTTTCACTCTGCAGCGGAGTGTGCGCTGATATGAAACTTCCTGGCAGATTAAAACTGTGTGCCGGACCGAGACTCGAACTCGGGACCTTTGCATTCCGCGGGTAAGTGCTCTACCAACCTTTTTTTTTCATTTTGTCCGTTATTGATCGTTGTGTTTGGTCGTTGCGGACGTCGCAAGACATCCTGTTAAAGTCCGGTGGTTGATCCTTCCACTCAGTTCTTTTATTACAGAGGCCAACCGGCTCTCTGACCGAACACGCTGAGCTACCGTGCCGGCACCAACTGAGCTGTCCAAGCACGACTCACGCCTCGTCCTCACAGCTTTACTCCTGCCAGTACCTCGTCTCCTACCTAAGGCAAAGGTCCCGAGTTCGAGTCTCGGTCCGCCACGCAGTTTTAATCTGCCAGGAAGTTTCATATCAGCGCACACTCCGCTGCACAGTGAAAATCTCATTCTGGAAACATCCCCCAGGCTGTGGCTAAGCCATGTCTCCCCAATATCCTTTCTTTCAGGAGGGCTAGCTCTGCAAGGTTTGCAGGAGACCTTCTGTAAAGTTTGGAAGGTAGGAGACGAGGTACTGACCGAAGTAAAGCTGTGAGGACGTGGCGTGAGTCGTGCTTGGGTAGCTCAGTTGACGCCGGCACGGTAGTTCAGCGTGTTCGGTCAGAGCGTTAGCTGCCCTCTGTAATAAAAAAACTGAGTGAATGGATCAATAACGAACGTTAATGGACGTCAGGTGACGTCCGCCACGAACAATTGAAACAACAATAACGAACAAAATGAGATTACAAAAAAATATATATAAAAGAAGTTGGTAGAGCACTTGCCCGTGGAAGCAAACATCCCGAGTTCGGGTCTCGGTCAGGCACACAGTTTTAATCTGCCAGGAAGTTTCAATAAATAATGTATCTGCACAGTATCTCGTACACTGTGAGCAATTACGTGAGCTTTCAAAACTTGCAAACATTCGAGCCATTCCTCGTGTTGTTCGTTAAACTGGCGAGACAATAGGAGCCACTTTAGGTGTGCTTTTGATGTTCTGTCGGGCGCTCAGCGTTAGCCAGGAGCAGCTCCGCTGTGTTTAGCAGGGTTGATATTTCTTGGCTCTGAAACTGAAACATCTGCGTTAGCTGCGTTGCATCTTACGCTGGCAGCTGTGGCGCCTTAGCAGCGGGTGTGATAGGTGGGGTGGGCATGTTGGAAGAAACAAATGGAGACAAGTCAAGCAATAAAAATACACTACTGGCCATTAAAATTGCTACACCAAGAAGATGACGTGCTACACACGCGAAATTTGACCGACAGGAAGAAGATGTAGTGATATGCAAATGATTAGCTTTTCAGAGCATTAACACAAGGTTGGCGCCGGTGGCGACACCTACAACGTACTGACATGAGAAATGTTTATAGCCGATTTCTCATACACAAACAGCAGCTGACCGGCATTGCCTGGTCAGACGTTGTTGTGATGCCTCGTGTAAGGAGGAGAAATGCTTTGATAAAGGTCGGATTGTAGCCTATCGCAATTGCGGTTTATCGTATCGCGACATTGCTGCTCGCGTTGCTCGAGATCCTGTGACTGTTAGCAATATGGAATCGGTGGGTTCAGGAGGTAATACGGAACGCCGTACTGGATCCCAATGGCCTCGTATCACTAGCAGTCGAGATGACAACCATCTGCACGAACAGTTGGACGACGTTTGCAGCATCATGGACTATCAGCTCGGAGACCATGGCTGCGGTTACCCTTGACGCTGCATCGCAGACAGGAGCGCCGCCGGTGGTGTACTCAACGACGAACTTGGGTGCACGAATGGCAAAACGTCATTTTTTCGGATGAATCCAGGTTCTGTTTACAGCATCATGATGGTCGCATCCGTGTTTAGCGACATCGCGGTGAACGCACATTGGAAGCGTGTATTCGACGTCACCATACTGGCGTATCACCCGGCGTGATGGTATGGGGTGCCATTGGTTACACGTCTCGGTCACCTCTTGTTCGCATTGACGGCACTTACATTTCAGATGTGTTACGACCATGGCTCTACCCTTCATTCGATCCCTGCGAAACCCTACATTTCAGCAGGATAATGCACGACCGCGTGTGGCAGGTCCTGTACGGGCCTTTCTGGATACGGAAAATATTCGACTGCTGCCCTGGCCAGCACATTCTCCAGATCTCCCACCAACTGAAAACGTCTGCTCAATGGTGGCCGAGCATCTGGCTCGTCACAATACGCCAGTCACTATTCTTGATGAACTGTATTATCGTGTTGAAGCTGAATGGGCAGCTGTACCTGTATACGCCATCCAAGCTGTGAGTCAATGCCTAGGCGTATCGAGGCCGTTATTACGGGCAGAGGCGGTTGTTCTGGGTACTTATTTCTCAGGACCTATGCACCCAAATTGCGCGAAAATGTAATCACATGTCAGTTCTAGTATAATATATTTGTCCAATGAATACTCGTTTATCATGTGCATTTCTTCTTCGTGTAGCAATGTTAATGGCCAGTTGTATAAGTACAAAAGCAAAGAAAACTTCCACAATGCCCACCTGAAAGCACTGATTAGAAATTGCTACACCAAAGACAGTGTAGAATTAAGGCGCCAGAAAAACACAAAAGCCCACAACAAAAGACAGGTTGTTGCTATTGAATCCGTAGACCTTCTCGTCGCCAGTTGTGTGTCCTACCTACTCCTAGAATATGGTCTGCCTAGGAAACCTGCTGCTCGGATAGCTAGACAACAATTAAAATGGTTCAAATGGCTCTGAGCACTATGGGATTTAACTTCTGAGGTCATCACTCCCCTAGAACTTAGAACTACTTAAACCTAACTAAGCTAAGGACATCACACATATCCATGCCCGAGGCAGGATTCAAACCTGCGACCGTAGCGGTCGCGCGGTTCCAGACTGTAGCGCCTAGAACCGCTCGGCCACTTCAGCCGGCACAACAATTCAAGCAAATCATATTAATGAAGTTTATTACAAAAGGAAATGATCACAATAATTGAGAATTTACAATGTTGCAAGCAAAGAGCAACAGACAAATAAGGAATCTCCTCAATATATACAATTTCAATACAAGTGATGGAATACAGTGCTCTAGAGCTCGTACAGCCTCTCTGCACTGGCGTTCCTGACCGGCGTGCCGGCGCTTGACTTTACTCCGGAACAATATAGAATGTTGCATGGAGTTTATTGCTTGTTCCGGGTGGCAGGCGCAGATGTGGGGAAACTGTGATGTTCTTGGTACAACAGTGCTTCCTTGCAGTGTTTAAACATAGTCGACCAGAGCCTTTACTATCAGTAGGGGAAAGGAGAGGGAGGGAGGGGGGGGGGGGGGAGGAGATCAGGTAGTTAATACTCCGAGGCCCTTTGAAGCTAATCTGTTTAACCTAGAGATTATAAGATATAGTAAAAACAGTCACTGTTTTGTTTTTTTTTTTAGATACAGTACATTATTCCTGAAATGTCTTAGCTTCAGTACGTTTTTAATGACCGTTTCTTTATTAAGAAAAGTGAAATCCCTTGATCTTAACCCACTACTGGAGTAACAGTGGATACACATATTAACTTTAACGGAATGTATAAAAACAAGATTTTCAGTGGGAAAACAGCAGAACTGTTTACTGAGATATAATTTAGTTAACGTCCTAATTTTCACGACATTCATTTGTAAAGTAACAGTTCTCATCATCTGCTCCACTACTGCTTTCGTGGGCCCAGAAAAGACTCTGCACTGAACCCAACCTTCTCCTTCGGCTGAGTTTAAAACACGTCCTAAAAATACAAACAATGAAACTTCCTGGCAGATTAATACTGTGTGCCGCACCGAGACGGAAAGTCGGGATCTTTGCCTTTCGCGGGCAAGTGCTCTATCAACAGAGCTACCCAAGCACGACTCACGCCCCGTCCTCACAGCTTTACTTCTGCTAGTACCTCGTCTCCTACCTTTCAAACTTTACAGAAGCTCTCCTTCGAACCTTGCAGGACTAGCACTCCTGAAAGAAAGGATATTGCGTAGACATGGCTTAGCCACAGACTGGGGGATGTTTCCAGAATGCGCATTCTGGAATACAAACAATTCTCGTCTGATTGGTTTTTATCGTCTTCATCCATCGAATCAGTGTCGAAGAATTGAGAATTTTTTGCTGCTACTCGTTGTTTACATTAGTTCTTCAGATCCGCTTTTATTTTTGGCTGAATTGATTGAATAGTATCTCTATCTGATATTCTGTCTCCAAAATAAATAAATAAATAAATAAATTCTCTGCTTTGAGACTATTCTCTCTCGTATTTTTGTTTTCTCTTAACTGACATTTCAGTTTAGCAGCTTGTTAAAATAACTGTTTTGTGTGTGTGTGTGTGTGTGTGTGTGTGTGTTTGACGTTTACGGGCGCTAAACAGTGTGGTCATCAGCGCCCAAATAACTGTTTTCTCCCTTCGCTTGCCATTTGAAGACGTGGGTGAAGTAACGGCGAATGGCACATTTTAATATTCGTGAGATATTTGTATTTTAATGTTTGTAATGTTTCATTACTTATGACTCATATAATAGGACAATATTAGCAGTAAGCGAACATCAGCAGCCTAAAAGCGTAGTGACAAAGCTTCAGGAATACCTGACCCATAACACTGGAGAAAATGTAACAATGAGATTTCAATGACCAAACAAAACCGAGAAGAACGATAAATGTATTCCAGATCTTTTACTCGTAACTTTTATTTTACGCCAGTTAATACCACTGCACTCGTAAATCTTTAGAACATATGTAGCATAATTTTAAGCTGACGCATAACATCATAGGTAAAGTCTCGGGTTTCTCCATAGTGCTGAATAATGTACTAAGGTTTTTGATTGCTCTGTTAGAAGCACGCCGCGCGGGATTAGCCGAGCTGTCTCAGGCGCTGCAGTCATGGACTGTGCGGCTGGTCCCGGCGGAGGTTCGAGTCCTCCCTCGGGCATGGATGTGTGTGTCTGTCCTTGGGATAATTTACGTTAAGTAGTGTGTAAGCTTAGGGACTGATGACCTTAGCAGTTAAGTCCCATAAGATTTCGCACACATTTGAACCTTTTATTTTGTTAGAAGCACGGACAGTCCGTGAAAATCAATAGTCAGAAATTTCGTAGAGTCAACTGTTGCATTAGTAACAATAGTAGTAGTTGTAGTAGTAGTTATTACAAGTCTATGAGCCTGCAAATCTGTCTATTTTAGGAGCGGAATAATAAAGTTCGACCCCATTGCTCCGGATATTTTTCTTTCCAAGCATTTGTACCAGAAAGTATACTCTCAACGAATGTTGCTGGACGGAAGGACGCCATACGAGATGTTGTTCTGTATGCAGACCTCAGGTAGCATTTAAAGCACAGTTTGTGCAAGGACGTACCTTCCTTGTCCTCCAGTATGTACAATGCACTGAGAAAGATACTACTAGCATTAGTGACAGTCAGCATGTGCCGTAGGATCTTAAAAATTTCAGTGGTGTTAGTTACAGCAGAGATTTTCTTTAGGGTCTGGAGAAACCTCATCTTTCCTAGTTTGAACATGGCTGAAGGTACGTTACATCCTCCCAAGGCATGGATTGTTATGGTCGGCAGTCAGGAGAAAAACTGTGTTATAAAACTGTTCCCGGCCTGAGAAAGTGTACATTGAATGTAGTCCCCGATAACGACCAATCATGATCGCCATCAAACCCACAATAGCTACTGAGTTAGGCTGTTGTGTGAGATCCATTGCTCTGGTGACATTACGTCTATCCGCGTTGTCTTGTGGCTGCTTTGTGTGTATACCAGCTGCTGCAAAGTTGTCCTTCAGCCTTGGGATGAGAAGATTTTTGTTTTTCATATTGCCTGGGAATATCTCTTGTGGCACTTTCGGAATCATTGTTTCGCCGAACACGACCTCTACTGACATCTGTCTGCGTGATCTTCTCGTTCGCTCAGCATATTTAGTACCTATTGAAGGTAACTATCGAAGAAGACTACAGCACTGTCGCTGTATTTGGACTTAATGAACGAAACATAACTTTCACAAATTGATGAAAGTTATTGACCCCTGGTCCAAACGACTCTGTGCAACAAGTACCCTACATCTATGACGTACACACACCTTTGGCGAGTAGCCTGTTCAGTTGATGTGAATAGTCTTTTTGAAGCTAGCTTGGTTTCATAGGAGTCATAAAGAGACGAAGCATAGGGGCACAGTTGGTATTTTAAAAACTCTTCAAGTTCTTCATCAGATTGTTTAGCAATTGTGGTTCTTTGAAAATAATCGGAGGATTAAATTTTTGAAAGCCAGTCGCACTTAGCACATTTTATTTACCGATTTCGCCCTTCAGATGAACCAGAGCATCATAAGAATATACACAGTAAAAGATACAAATTTAGACAATACGTAAAACTTAGACTGACGTTACCTAAAGTACACTTGCTATTTCCGGTATGCTTAATGACGTTTAGAGTGGGCTGACGGCATTAGAAATTAAACACGCCATACTATAGTACTGAAACTTATGTTTAAAGTACAGTAGAAAATTTACGATTACAGAAAACGAAAGCAACATTTTAATCGTCTCTTTTATGGGCGTGGGTATAGGCATCTCATATATGAACATATCTCTTAATTTTCAAAATACATATGTAAAAATTACAGTATCTTTCAAAACACATTATAAAAAATGTCTTTACAATGGTGCATTCAAAATCACCGTTTTTAAAAATATTTCCCTTAGAATAATATATTATATTTTGATTGCTTATCTAGAGCATTTTGCCAGATAACTGGAAGAACCCAATGTAAATTAAATTCATTTTGTTCGTTTAGTAAATTTTGCGGATTTTTCTTCTTTTCTACGAAAATCTCCGATTTTTTTCAAAACATTTAACGGAGGGCCTTTATATGCGGTGTGGATAATTTTCATACTGTCTCGCATCTCACCTAATGCATATATGTTCCAAAATCCTGGTGCATATCGACGTTAACGATATGGGCCTGTAATTTAGTAGATTACTCCTACTACATTTCTTGAATATTGGTGTGACCTGTGCATGTTTCCAGTCTTTGGGTACAGCCTCCTTAAGAAGAGAAAACTATTTTCTTGCTCTGCTCTGTCCAATGGCTCTATCTCCATACACGGCGCAAACGTTTCTGGCTCCCTACTCTACTCTCGCCCCTCTAATGAACTCAAACAGAAGAATACGTCGGAAATGATCCGATTTCTCCACTTGGCACCCCATTTTCTAGTGACCACAGCTCCAGTCACTATCTCCAAATGATAAAATGACAACATGTATACTCCATTAGCAATAGTGAACTACCAATAGAAAATGACAATCGATGAATAAATCCACAGCAGCCGCAGTGCCAACAAGCAAAACAAAAACACTACTAACTTACACAACAACATAATAAATTCTCAGAGAGCAGATGACGTTAATCTGAGAAAAGAATTTTTATTTATTATGAAAAAATTGTTAAGACAACACTGGTTCGTCAGGATGTACATTCAACTAACATGAACGTAGGCAACGAGTATGATCAGATCTTCCGTATACTTCCTAATTTTACTCAGCATAATAGATACCTATTCGCATTTGTTTGTTTCCCTGGAAAAAAAAATATTGTGTTCGTTTTTAATTAAAAGAGATAGGATGTTTGGGCTTAATCATTCCGGTCCTGTCTCACACAGTTTCTACCACTCACATTTCTTTTCCTTCGACGTGTCTGTTGTTGATCTCTTGGAGCCCAGGAACGCCTATGGCATTTATATTCTTCTGTCAGCGCCACAGACCGCTCCATCATTCACGCAACTCATGTCGACAGCACACGTATACAAGACAGCGGACGGAAACTCTCTACAGCGTGTATCAAAACGGATGGTGCAAACTTACACGTCTGAAAGTACACGATAGTAGAATCCCAGATGTCAAGCAAAACATGTGCTCTAAAATGCATACCTCAACAACTATGAGCATTTCCTCATTAGAAGAGTTCTGTTTCCAAGTACCGAAGATGAACAGGTGCTCATAGCTGTTGAGGTATGAATTTTAGAGCACATGTTTACTGGATACTTTTTTTCTTGTTTTGGCACATACTACCACTTCCCAAAATATGGAAAGCAAAGAGCTTGCAGAAGAAGAGATTTGTTTCAAGATATTGAAAATCAAGAAATCAAGAATATAGCTCTAAGGGATATGCGTTTTAGAGCCCATGTTTTGCTTGACATTTATGCTTCTATTATCGTTTACTTTCAGCCGTGTAAGTTTACGCCATCCTTTTTGACACACCCTGTATACTGCTAGCTCTGAAGGGGTGTGGTCCCGATCTTCCTTCGACGGTTCGCTAAAAAGGCTGACAACGAGTTGTAAATATCAGTTTGTTTGGCGTATCGTTTGTGACACACATGGGGACGGGTGAGCAATTAGAGTGCATATGGACCGCACCTCACCGTTTTGCATCCGTACGCGCATTACCTCGCACATAATTACGTGTAAAAAAAAAAGAAAGAAAAAAACCTGGCGAAGATTATCAGTCACTAAACTGTTTCTACGATTTGGTTGTGCTGTGAAGCTTTTCGTGCTATTATGGTTATTATTGTTTTGTGGCAATGCTGTGAAGCTTTTCGTGCTATTGTTGTTTTGTGGCAAGCAGTTATCTGAGACTGACATGGAAAATTTAAGGAACTGGATCCCTCACTAGAGAAGGTACTGTGATCGTAATGCTGAGGTTGCGCATCGATGAGAAATCCGGTTTAGGGTATCCTGAATTCAAATAAGTGTTTTCACGCAAAATGTGCACCTGAATACATTTACCAATGTGCGAAGTATATTAAATTATATTCCCCTTCAAGGTCAGATTCTCTGTGTTAGAAGAAGACAACCATGCACAGAGGAGTTATAGATTTTTGGAGTCAGCTTCGATACGTGTACTACTTAGATGAGAAACTTAGAGCTCTTTTTGGAAGACAAGGCATTTTATCTTGTTAACGCAGCAGTTCGATCTGCGAAGGACACGTGCGACGAGATGGAAATGGCTGCGAAAATGGTAAAAATATCAGGAAGAAAAAAATGATGCCTGTGGGAAACACTGCAGGCTGGACGCTAATTTTGTAGCAGGAACTGAGAAGGTCAATGTTGCGAGTACATTGACAGCTTTCTGCTAGAAATATATGCACGTTGCAAAAACATGGGACGTATATTCCTGTGTCAGATTAATGCAACCTGTTTAAAATCTTACAAACGTAACTTCCCACTATTCTAAAAAGTTATGATGCAATTTCTGAAGATAGTGTCCTTGCAAAAATTCCACGCCGAAGAAGATTTTTGCAAGATATCGAAGTTCCAAAACAAGAGCCTCTGGACTGGAAATCTGTAAGACTCCTACAGTGCTTGGTTCAAAATGGCTCTGAGCACTATGGGACTTCATATCTGGGGTCATCAGTCCCCCTAGAACTTAGAACTACTTAAACCCAACTAACCTAAGGATATCACACACACCCATGCCCGAGGAAGGATTCGAACCTGCGACCGTAGTAGCACCGCGGTTCCAGGCTGAAGCACCTAGAACCGCTCGGCCACAGCGGCCGGCTTATAAGGAGGAGATTCCGAGGTATATGTTAAAGTCATTTGTCACTAAAAGAACATTTCGCTATTTTTTTGCTTCGTTACCGATCAATGAAACAGTGTTGTTTACAAAAGTAAATTAAATTCAAGTATGGTAAAATTAAGAGAGCAATGGTAATTCCTCTACTAATGCAGAGGAGATTGCGAAAAGATGGAAGGACTACGTTGAAGGTCTATGTGAGAGGGAAAATTTGTCTGATGACGTGATAGAACATGAAATAGATGTTGATATAGAACAAGTAGGGGTTCCTGTATTACAAACAGAATTTCAAAGAGTCTTAGACGACCTGACATTAAATTAGTCAGAAGGGATAAATAACATTCCATCGTAATCTCTAAACTCACTGAAGGAAGTGGCAACAAACCCACTATTCACGCTGTTGTGTACAATGTATGAGACTGGCGACATACAATCAGATGTTTGGAAAAAACATCATCCACACAGTTACGAAGACAGCGAGAGTTGACAAGAGCGAGAGTTGTCGCAGAATCTGCTTAACAGCTGATGCATCCAAGTTGCTGCCAAGAATAATATACAGCAAATTTTAAAATTAAATACAGGAATCTGTTAGAGAACGATCAGTTTGGGTTTAAGAAATGTGAAGGAACCAGAGAGGCAGTTCTGACGTAGCAGTTGATAATGAAAGTAAGACTGAAAAAAATCAGGACACGTTCATACAATTGGTCTATATGGAAAAAGTTTTACGCAAGTAAAATGATGCAAGATATTCGAAATATTGAGAAAACTAGGGATAGGCTTTAGGGAAATACGGACAATATGGAGTATGTGCAGGAACCAAGAGGCACAATAAGACTGTAAGGCCAAGAACGGAGTGCTCGGATTGAAGTAGGTGTGAGGTAGGGATGCAGTCTTTCGCTCCTTCTGTTCAACCTATACACCGAAGGAGCTATGATGGAAAAAAATAAGGGTTCTAGATTATAATTAAAATGCAGGATGTGAATGATACCATTACATTGCTGTTCTCAATGAAAGTGAAGAAGAATTACGGTATCTGAAGGGTGGAATGAACATCCCAATGAGTACATAATATCATAATATGGACTGAGAGCAAATCGAAGAAAGACGAATGTAATGAGAAGTAGCAAAAATGAGAACAGCGAGAAACTTCACATCATAACTGCTGATCGTGAAGTAGATGAAGTTAAGGAATTCTGCTACTTAGGGAGCAAAATAACCCTTGACCGACGGGGCAAGCAGACTGGTACTGGCGAAAAGGGCATTTCTGGCCAAGATAAGTCTACTAGGGTCAGACATAACGTTTAAATTTATGAGAACGTACTTTTAGCTCACTGTATTGTATTGTAGTGAGTTATGGACTGTGGGGAAACCGGAACTGAAAGTTAGATGGAGTGATAAGGTAAGGAATGAGGAGTTTCTCCGCGGAATCGGGAAGTAAAGGAATATGTGGAAAACACTGACAAGAAGAAGGTACAGGATGGTAGGACAGCTGTTTCGACATCAAGGAATACCTTCCATGCTACTACACAGAACTGTAGATGGTAAAAACAAGTCATAAGAATGATGGCGCAAAAAAATTACAAAATGTGTTTTAGTTATTTGTTTGCATTCATAGATGCTGTTTACAAAATAGTTAACAATATGACTCGTATCAGATAACTGGTTCCCCCAAAAACGTATATATTTGTTTGTTGGGTTGGTTGATGTGGAGGGGGCTGACAAACTAAAACTCCGCATCGGGTGCCAGACTCCATTGGTTGCTCCACTGAAATCGATACTGTAGATCGTGTAATATCTGATAAAAAGCTACACTTTAGATAATATACGTTAACACATGCAGTTCTTTGCAGAATCATTTTTCTTCTAATCAGAAGTTGCCGTGTTGCCGAAAGTTGTACCCTTAAGAATCACTGGAGTGCAAATGTGGACATTGGATAAGATAATTATAAAACACAGCGGCATGGAACAGCTCCTGGCAAAAATCTGACTAATAAAATGATCACTTTGGCTTCTGAAATTGGATTGCTACCGAAAATGATGAAGCATGCCAAGTGCTTCTCTTCAACCATGGGTTATGTTTAAAGAAGATGGTGTACTGCCAGACGGAGCGGCTGTTTCTTCGCCAATTTTTGGATGAAAGTTTTCCGGACAAGTGTATTTGTAGAGACGGACCAGGATATACAACCCCTGTAGACTTTTTTGAGGTGTTACGTTTAAAGTGTTCAGTTTATCAGTTGCTAATATGCAAACTATTAAAGCCCGAATAGTGATGTTGTGAATGATGGAAGAGATCGTGTGAAAGAGGGAGAAATTGAGCGTCACCGCACTTTCTTCGGGCAACAAATGGAACACATAAGGAGGTGTATCCATAAAAAAAGTATGATATTGCTACAATCTGCAACAAGCCACTTAGCTATATCTAGCACAGTTCCTTGAATATAAATTTTTGTAATGAGGGAAAGACCGTATGTTTACTCCGTATTTTAGTCACTTGACTGAAACTCCAGATTGCAAAATAGTTCAAATTGCTCTAAGCACTATGGGACTTAACATCTGAGGTCATCAGTCCCCTGGACTTAGAACTACTTAAATCTAACTAACCTGAGGATATCAGACACATCCATGCCCGAGGCAGGATTCGAACCTGCGACCGTAGCAGCAGCGCAGTTCCGGACTGAAGCTGCAGATTGCAGCTTCGATGACGAGTAGTTGAAGAACCTATGACAACACAGCAACTTAAAGCTTAGAAAAAGTGACTCTGTAAATATTGCATGTCTTAACATTTATTGTTCCGAGAAGAAATTAATGTTTACCTTTTAACAAAATTAACGCTCTGACCACTATGAGACTTAACAGCTGTGGTCATCAGTCCCCTAGAACTTAGAACTACTTAAACCTAACTAACCTAAGGACATCACACACATCCATGCCCGAGGCAGGATTCGAACCTGCGACCGTAGCAGTCGCGCGGTTCCGGACGGTGCGCCTAGAACCGCGAGACCACCGCGGCCGGCAGTTAACGCATCTTTGATCGTTGTGAATCTATCTCTTCGCTATGCGGTATTCTTTATTCAGTGACTTGCAAATCTACTTCTGCATTCTTTAGATTAGATAACCATCAAACATCGATAGTACACAGATGCACAGTCTTATGTATATGAACGAATAAGTGAGTGGTAATATAGATACACGTACATTCAATATTAGTGTGTGCGTAAACCTTACGTGAGACTTATTACAGAAAATCTATTTCTTTTGTAACTCGAGATAAAGTACATGGAGAGATTCCAGTGACCAAACGGCTACTTCAGTTATGCGCCATAGCACCTACATCCAAACATACTATATATTTCCATTTTTACAGTATGTATGGAAGGTGGTTCTTATCCCCGCAGCGATTGGTGTCTGACAGTAAGTTACACAGGGTGAGTCACGAGGAAAGGTACAAGCTTTGACAGGTGACACTACTGATGATTCTGAGCAAAACACTCCTAATAAACAAATGCCCTATTCTTAGCCTCCGGGTAAACCAATGAAAACAGCTACGAACGGGACAGGTGCAGACGACGTTAAATTATGGTACCGTTATGTTATGGTTTCTTTAATTGTGTACGTTTCCTCACAGAAGATGTGCAAACAGTCTACAGTCAGCTTCAATGCATGTTGCTGGCCTTGTAGACAGGTGTTGTGTCGCCGATCGGAGCTCAGTTTTGCATTCCTATACCTGGACACAAGCACGTGTCCACTCTGTGCTTGCAGACGTCGCTCTTCTGCCAGCCCCCACAAACAGTAATCCAGTGGGGTAAGATCGGGTGACCTCGGCGGTCCAGCAGTGACTCCACGGTGACCGATCGAACGACCAGGATACCTAGTGTCGAGATACTGTGTCACTGGCCGTACGGAATGTGTAGGAGCTCCGTTATGACGAAAGTACATTTTGAAGAAACTGAAGATACCGTGTCGTATTAAAACGGTTATGTCAGACAACTGGATCGATGAGTTGTTCATCAATAATATCGCTCTGAGACTGAGAAACGTCGTTGAAAATTCGTTTCCACGATAGCGTGCACATTTTCATTTGCCCATGCATGACAGTTGCGCGTATTGTTGATCCCGTTGCGGGTAAATGTTGACTCATCAGTGAACGGAATATGTGAAATTAATTTCTCATTGGCAATGATCCATTGACAGAATTCTTGCCGGGCGGCAGCACCTCCTTCATGCAGATGTTGTACACTCTGCCGATGAAAGACAGGCCATGCTCGTGTACTGTACGTATCACTCGTGTTTGAGGAGTTGGGGAGCAATTCTTCCAGAGCTAGTAGTAGGGTTACCTTCCACTACTTGAAGAATGTTCTCAATTTCATGAAGAGTTTGTTGTACGGGACGTCCAGAGACAACATTTACGCTGGGAAGCGTACCACGTTCACGCAATCCGTGAAACACAGTGTTAAATATCCTGCTATCTGGCACTCTGCGATTCGGAAATCGTTGTTGGTATTCTAGCATAGGAGGTCTGGAATTCCCATTGGACAAGCCATAGACAAACACAATGTCAGCTTAGTCTGCCTTATAGACAAACACAATGTCAGCTTAGTCTGCCTTTGTGAAGAGCCGCGGTATTTTCACTGCACAAAACTGTATTCGTTGTTCCCGTAACAGCACTGTAGTGCCGTGTGCTGTACAAGTACTATCGGACTGAGACTTGAGGTAAACAACTGGACCATGCGCAGGTGAACTGCCTACTGACATGGTTAGTTGTTTTCATTGGTTTACCCGGAAACGGTTAAGAAAAGGGCATACGTTTATTAGGAGTTTTTTCGTTCAGAATCACCACCAGTATCACCCCTCAAAGCATGCAACTTTTCTCCTGACTCACCATATATATATATATATATATATATATATATATATATATATATATATATATATATATATATATATTCTCCGGCAACAATAGCTGCGGGGATAAGAACCAGCTTCCAAACATACTGTAAAAATACATATGTATAGTATGTTACTATACATATATTTCTCGTAGCCGTTTGGTCACTGGAATCTCTCTAGTTACATACGAAATAGTTTTTCTGCAATAAGTCTCACGTAAGGTTTGCCCACATTCTAATACCATTCACCTATACATAAGACTGTGAATCTCTGTGCAATCGATGTTTGATGGTTATCTAATCTAAGGAATTCAGAAGTAGATTTGCAACTCACTGAATAAATAATGCTGCATAGTCAACAATTATTATGCCCGATAGATTCACAACGATCAAAGATGCGTTAACTTTGGTAAATGTGTGTGTGTGTGTGTGTGTGTGTGTGTGTGTGTGTGTGTGTGTGTGGGTGGGTGGGTGTGTGTTCTCGTTCGTTCCACATCTCCTCCTAAACCAATGGACCCTATCAGCCAAACTTCGTACACATATAACGTACTGTCAGACAACAATCGGTGTGGTGGTAAGAACAACCTACCTGTCATAGTTCAGGAGATGACCTCTTAAACAATGAGATACGCAGAAAACTGCCGAATCGTGTATGACGTGAAAATTTATTACTTATGTGCTACTAAGTTGGGCAGAAAACATTTGCATACACCGTTAAACGCACATACAGAATTATATCAGTTCACGTGATATGATATCACGAACGCAGAGATAACTGAAAAGCTGCCGCGTTGTGCATGATGATTACAATTTAAAAATTATCTTGCTACTAACTGTAATCAAAACACATTTTACAGGTACTGTTTACATGTGCCACTGAATCTACTTACAAAATTATATCAGTGTGCGACGCATAGTTAAGGAGATATGACATCATAAACACTGAGATGCGTGAAGAATTGCCGCATCATGCATGAAGTTTTAATACATTTATTCTTTACTACTGAGACACTCTTCCCGGCGAGTCAGCTTAAGGAAATCCCTGACACCTTGCAGTGCTTTTGACAGCTTTCAACAGTGAAGAGCAAACTGCAGTGGGCGGAAACAAAAGCCATCTATAGAGTTATGAAGATGCGTTGGTAAATAGACGTTTAGCAAATCGCCTTGTAAAAACGCGAAACAGCTGTGGCCAGCGTATGTTTCTAATGTAAAAATGGCAAAATGAATACCTGATCAAAGCCAGGTTTGTTAGCTTGTTATTTCATAAATATGCTCGAAGTGTACCTAAAAATTATCGAAAATTTCCCGCCGCAGTATGGGCGTTGTCTGTAAATGATGACCAGCTCTTCGCTTTGCTTTTCGATCGTCACCAAGTCCTTTCTGCAGGGTGAGGACGGCATGAACTACAAGGTGAGAAAGTTGCATAGAGAACCTCAGAAATGGGGTTGGCCATTAGTTGTAAAAAAATTTCGTAGTATTTGTTTAAAAGCGATATTATGAACCGCAATTGTCAAGTTAGACAAGCAAACGAACAATTGTGTGGAGTTTTTGACGCTCACATATTGCATCAGAAACGAAGATTACGACGTTGATATGTCGTTGTGAAATTTCCACAATATTTCGTCGGTGCAACTGAGCGACATCTTCAGGTGCGGCGAACACACTGCGTTATCGCCGAAATTTCACAACCCACTTTTACAATCAGTCCGTCGGTAAAGATTCGTGCAACACTATGATTACGAACTATTTTAGTATAGGCAACGTACGGAGCAGAAACAGGAGGAATAACTGAAATATTTAAAAGGGACTTGTCAAACTAGGTGGACTCTTAGAGGTGGTAAGATGGAAACACAGGATAAGATTAAAAATAAAGGCGTGCGTAACAGAAGGAACTGGGTATCAATGTAATTGATACAATAGAAGCTAAACGTGTGAGATGGTACTCGCACGTATGCCTTTTAGGTGAGATGATAAAATGGATTTCAACTAACAGAAGAAGAAGACGCCCGAAAATAACGTGGCAGATTGAGACAGAAGAGATATGTCAGAGAGAAATTTGATGGCAGAAAATTGGGGAGACAGGAGACTTGGAAAGCTGGGGTCCGAGAAACAACTATAACGAAGTATTAAGTCGCAGTAGAAGAGCAAATAAAAATTAAATAAAATATCGATCCTTCTTATTAAACTAGATAGATCAGCCACAAAAAATTGGCACCGTGAGAGTAGAATTTGCTCGCTACACGTTCTTACTAACTTCATCATACATACAGTTTATTAATTCTGTATCTCGACGATTTTTGTCTGGTATCGACACTCATACTTTCTAGGATGTTTTAATTTCAAGTTTGAAGTAGTATAACAAATAATGAAAAATATATTTTGCGTCTGACATAATTACAAATTAACTGTTTAGGATTATTCTCTTTACTTGTACGGTGAAACCTTTCTTGTTGCCAAATTTCATGACTCTACTCCAACGAGAAGTGCCTTATTAATTAGTAAGTTTGCGAATATCAATAAATATGACTCGAATGAAAAAGAATTCACAGTTGTACTAAATTACAGTATGTTTATTTTAAACCTTGACCATCGTTTCTGCTATAATAATATAGCCTCCTTCAGAAGTCATACACAACATAACATAACCTAACCTAACCTAACCTAACCTAACCTAACCTCACCTAACATAACATAAGTGAAAAATGTCTTAGCCCAGCGGCTGCCTCAAGACAAATAAAACAACTTCAACAGACATGAGCCTATTTCGAACAGAAGCAAAATTACATATGGCACTGTACGTCCTACGCCATTATTTCTGTTATATGACTTCTGAAGAGGGCTATATTATTACACCAGAAACCATGGTCAAGCTTTAAAAAGAAACATTATTTAGTGCAACTGTGGGCTGTTCTTCAGTCGTGACAATTTCGTAACGATTGCTGTTGTCGCTGCCATTATGTAAATAATGCAATAAATATGACGTAAATGGCCGTATATTTTGATTGTGTTGACTTTAGAAGCTTACGTTTATTGTACCACCAAGGGACTATAGACCTTAGTGGCCGGCCAGAGTGTCCGAGCGATTCTAGGCGCTTCAGTCTGGAACCGCGCGACCGCTACGGTCGCAGGTTCGAATCCTGCCTCGGGCATGGACGTGTGTGATGTCCTTAGGATAGTTAGGTTTAAGTAGTTCTAAGTTCTAGGGGACTGATGACCTCAGAAGCTGGGTTCCATAGCGCTCAGAGCCATTTGAACCATTTTTGAACCAGACCTTAGTACGTGAGATAAATTTCAAATTGATTCGTTTGTCCGTTCCTGAGAAAAGTGGGATTTAACAAGCGGGCGGACAGACAGACAGTCTGACAACAACCTACAATTTTCTTCCCGTTATATAACTACAAATTTACAAACATCGGGTTTTTTCTCCTTTGGTTGTAGTGTGAAATCTTTGCATCTTGGCAAATTTCATGATTCTAGGACAACGGGAAGTACCTTGTGGGTTTTGATGAGTGAGTTTGCGAGTGTCAAAATATGTGACATAAATGGTCTTGTCTTTTGGTTCCACTGACCTCGAAGCTTCTTTTCTTTTTGCGCCGCTAATGGACTGTGACATGAGGAAAAGGGTTTTGATCAGTCTAAAAGACAGACAGTCGTACAACAAAATGGTCCTGTAAGGGATCCGTTTTTAAGGATTGGGGTAGGGAACTATAACACGAATATTGTTCTTCAATAAGTAATAAATCGTAAGTTTGGCTGCCTAATGTGTGTTATATCGCTAAGAAAAATCAAGCAGTCACTGTTGTTGGGAGACAACATAAGGTAACAAGGTATAGCGAAGAAAAAGATGACTAATAAATATTCTCATTTACGCTATATTCCCTTGTACTAGAGTCGTTCTACGTGAGAACATACAGACGCGATCAGCTGAGGAATCAACAAACGGGGAAGGTTATAGAACGAAAATAGCAAAGTTACCGGAAGAATTACTTCGTCAAGAGCTCCCCGCCAGTGGAAAAAATAATGGAAAAAGAATGAGAAGTGAATCTGGCGCGTCGCATTTAGCTGCCTACCTTGCGCGCCATAAAGGCTGAAATTTCGATCACAGCTTTCGATATGATCCACTTTCGCTCCCTCGTCATCGCCACGGCCAGAGAACGGAATTACATCATTATTTTTAATATGAGGGCCTTCTTGCGAATGATCCGCGTCGATGTTCTCCAGGTTTTTTTATTCTCTCGTCGCCCGAGACCGGGCGAGGATCTTTGGACAGGGCGGAAAGAAGTAATTGTTCAAGGGCGTTAGTTTTCAGAAGAAAAAGAAAAAAAATTCTTTCCGACGGGGCTCCACCATTTCCGATAATTCCTTTCTTTTTTTCTGTTCCCCCACCCCCTCTCTTCTCTCTTTCGCGGTGGTGATAAGATTGGTGAAGAGGGCGGAAGTTCTTAATCACCCCTCTGCATTACCGCAAACCACCTTCTCTCCTTTGCCGAATAATGAGAAAAATTTCTGAGCGGCTCCGTGTCCACTCGACCAGTCGTGACCCCGCCAGAAACGCGTCCCGTCTCGCACAACAGCTGCGCGCAGTTCTAGCAGTCGTTGACAAACGCACTCCGCTCCGAAACCCCGCCCGGTGTTATTGTACGGAGACGGCCACTGCTTTGCCCCCACTCCCACCGTCGCGGGAGCGCGTCTGGCCAATGACAGACCGCGTCCGCGACGTAGCTGGCCAATCAGCGATGGAGCGCGAGGGGCGGGGCCAGGCGGCGGCAACGGTGGCGGCAGTGGCAGCAGCAGCGCCGCACCTCCGCACGTAGTTCGCCACTGCGGCTCACAGATGGCAGCGCCAGCGCGGCTGTGCGAGGGAACGATTCCCCGCTCCAAGAGGTTGGATATCGCGTCTTCCTCGCCCGCGCTAGTTTCCTCGTCATCACGTTAATGGTCAGCATCTGAAGGGGAGAAGAGGCTAAAAGCGTCGCCGGCACGAGGAAGGGTGGGGTAGGGAAGACACATCAACCACCAGAGAGAGAGAGGGGAAGGCTTTTTTTCCTTTAGCCCATTAGGCGCGTAATGTTACTTAGGCGGTGCCGGTGTGCACCGCAATCATACTAACCCTCCCCCTACGCAGCCACCCCTCCCAATTTCCACAATCACTCCCTCCCCTTACCACCTCCCCTTCCCGCCCCTCCGACACTCCCCTCGGCGACAGGCCGTTGTTCTCTCTGGCCACCCTCTGTATCGCCGCCGAGATGTCTCTGCTTGGCGGCGTGCGGTTATATTGTGTTAGGACGGTCTCTCTCCGCCGAGGGAACGAGAAAATTATGGTCGGTTTTTAATCAACTAAGAGAATGCGCGACTGCATCTACATTCGGCGCTTGCATCTCACGAGTGGATTGGCGGGAAGGTGCATCCCCTTATACCCGTCTGCGTCACACCACTTGCGGAATTCGACGCGGGAGGAAGGGATGATACCTTTTGCAACTCAGGTCGCAAAGCCCAATTCAATAAATCGTACAGCTGTTGGAGTACGTGGCAGGGTGTGCTTTTGTGATCCACAATTTTTTCCAGGTTATAAATTCTTAGTGCGTCTGAAGTATACGGAACCTTGCACGTTTCGCTAGCTTTTGCACATTTGTGGTCATCAGTCCCCTAGAACTTATAACTACTTAAACCTAACTAACCTAAGGATATCACACACATCCATGCCCGAGGCAGGATTCGAACCTGCGACCGTAGCGGTCTCGCGGTTCGAGACTTGAAGCGCCTAGAACCGCACGGCCAAACCGTCCCGCTCGGACAGTGCAGTTCGATTCCTTGCAAAGTAACAGTCACGGTTTTTTTTTCAGGCAGAACGCAGATGTACGCGTACCGCTTAAACATTTGAATACTGTTTAAGAAAAAATATTGGTACATTTCTATCTAGTCCGGCAAATATAAATCGGACTTGAAGCTTCATCGATCAGTTACCGTCAACGGCCAGCTGACAACAGTAGGAGAAGATTTCGAATTTAAATGGACCTGTCGAATAGGTTTCTCTTGGTCGGCAACTCGGCACTTTGTAAACAGCACAATTGAAACATTGGGCCGTATTATGATGTGTTCAAGGAAAGCTTTGTTGCATTATCTAAAGAAATATTCCTAGTTGAGAGAGAAAAAGAAGTGTTTTATTGCCATTGTTGGTTTTACAGTTTATGTAGCTTCTTACGAATGCTAGCTTTTGTCTGACCTGACACCGGTATCTTACAATTTTCTTGAGTGTGTGATTTACTGTGTGGTCTGAATTGAAAAGTGTTGCGTCTTTCGGCATTAGATTTTGAATTTCTTAACAGTGTGTGCAGCTTTAAAGATGGTAAACGAGGTATTAGACTGTGTTGGTAATCTGCACACCTGAACAAAAAATGGTTCAAATGGCTCTGAGCACTATGGGACTTAACTTCTGAGGTCATCAGTCCCCTAGAACTTAGAACTACTTAAACCTAAATAGCCCAAGGACGTCACACTCAACCATGCCCGAGGCAGGATTCGAACCTGCGACCGTAGCAGTCCCGCGGTTTCAGACTGTAGCGCCTAGAACAGCTTTTTTTTTTAATCTCATTTTGTTCGTTTTCGTGCATCTGCTCGGGACAGACGTCGTAAGACATCCGTTTAAGTTCGTTGTTGATCGATTTACTCAGTTTTTTTATTGCAGAGGGCAGCTAACCCTCTGACCGAACACGCTGAGCTACCGTGCCGGCAGAATCGCTCGATCACTCCTGCCGGCTCAACCTGAACCGAAAGTATTTGACCGTACATACTCTAACAATCGCGAAAAAGGAATTTTCGTTGTTATAAGCGCATAGGCTGGCCGTTGGTGGCGATATGGGTTTATTTTATATGTGTGGTTAGTTTTTAAGGATGATGACAATAACAAAAACGCTGAAAGTTGATGATTCGAACATGAACAATGACGAGGAAACACCAACAGTGCCGTGCGGTGATGCAGTTGAGACAACAGAAACGGAGCTTTTAACCGCACTTGACAGTGGGGTGGATCAAAGTACCGGATGCTGGGATTTGGAGAAAAAAGAGAAAATTAGGAGTAAGTACGAACTGCGGGAGGTAAAAAATAAAATAAAAAAAACTAGACTGCAAAATTTGTAAAGAAGTTGGATACTTTGGAATTGAGAACATGTCCTTAGGAATGAACATTTCACAGCGGTGGGTTTCAGTTTCTATTTGTGCAACTGAGGGAACTGAAAAGAACTAAAGAAATATCAGGAAATACCTTCTCCCTGAAAGAAAATATTTAAACATAAAGACAGTCCAGTTCATAAGACTGCAGTTAAAGCACTTTAGCCGGTCGGTGTGGCCGTGCGGTTCTAGGCGCTTCAGCCTGGAACCGCTCGACCGCTACGGTCGCAGGTTCGAATCCTGCCTCGGGCATGAATGTTTGTGACGTCCTTAGGTTAGTTAGGTTTCAGTAGTTCTAAGTTCTAGGGGACTGATGACCTCAGAAGTTAAGTGCTCAGAGCCGTTTGAACCAAAACACTGAAAATCGCAGAATTGCAAACTTTGGAAACTTCATGCACTTAGGCTTTCGAGAAAGAGAAGGAAATAACTGCTGATGTAATTCTAACAGCATATCAAGTAGTTAAGAAAAATCAAACCTTCTACGATTTCGAAACTGAAATCGACTTGCAGAAGTTGAATAGCCGCCTTTCAATAAGAGAAGACATTCAAATGCCAGAACTGGTTACAGTTTAGGAAACTACTGCTTGGCCGGAAAATCCTGATGTAACTTACGGAGAAGCAGAAATAGGAAACTCGTGTAAACGCTTTACGCTCTGTGAAAGAAAAATATTAAAAGGTTTCCGTCAATATCTTGCTGAGAAGAAATGCCGAATGTCTGTCCTGCGCTGTATTAACGCTATGAACAGCACCCCAATTCCGATAAGTGAGTATGGGAGACGCTTCTCATACACGAACTTCATCATGATTGCAGCAAGAGAACAATTGCATTTGAATACAGTAGTAAATATTGTCTTCATCAAGTTGGTTGGCACTCTCCCTTCCCCCTCTCCCTCCCCCCCCCCCCCCACCACTAAGAATTTTCAAACCTGTGCCTTACGTGAATTTATGGCTCCTGAAAGGGAGACATCTGGCGACCGACTCGGAACCGAGGAGAGGTTGTAGGAAAACGGCAGTATGAACTTCTTTCCTGTATATAATTTACTATAAGCAGGTCAGCAAAATGAGACGCTACCACGGTGATTACATTTATCTCTTCACTTAATTTTAAAACGTAAATACCTTGACATGTTGACCACTAATAAATTAACCCAATGCTACCCTTCATGTAACTGAATTTCAGCACCCTCAGTTACATCCCAAATAATTTTCGTGTCACTGACCTTTGATCAGATTGAACCTTCTGACCTCTCAAGTACGGCCTATTAGCTCGACAACAGTATTGCTAGTCTTTGCTTTGTTCCATGTGCAGCATTGCAAGCTCCTTCATAATCGACGAAAAATTCTAAGATCGCTACGTTTTATCGACTACAACTAAGACTACCACTCAAAAATTATATAAAAAAACACTGGTAACAGATCGAACCTGTCTCTACAAAATTTTCTTCTCGTGCACATTTTCGGCAGAGAACTGACGTCAAAGAAGACAATTTCTTAGTACGCGTGCTCAACTGCCTCATTCAAGACTTCGGTGTACTGAACAGCTTGTTTAGTGGCTAGGGTTATGTGTTGGAATACTCGAATTTGAAAAATCAGTTCGGGGTTTAAGACTTATTTTTTTATTTTTTTTTAACATACGAACTGCGCCATACGTCCTCTGTTTTTTGATCGGTATGCAGCAATAAACGCAGCTCTTACACAAAACGCGTGGATTTTTTAATACCAACACAGAAATGAGAATTTAATCGTTTTCATGATTCTACTTTTGGTTACTTATTTTGCCTTTTCTCGTAATAAATTTACAACCATAAGTTTATTCCTCATCTAAAGCTAAAATTCACGTATTTCATGTATCAAATGCTCAATCAGCATATATTGTGTATAGTACCAGGTGGCTATGCATCTATCACACAGAATATACCACAACTACCAACAAACAAACAACTCCTGAATATCATATAGTGTACTGTCCTGACATGCTTCACTCCAAGTGATATATCAACACACACAAACTATTTCAGATGAGAACAGCTCGAAGTTCTGCCGACACCTTGTCAGCTGAAATAAGTAGAAATAGGCTACTATCAACCAGCAAGTTACTTACACTATATTACACGTCCAAATGTAGCGTATCACTTTCTTCTACATATTGCAACTTATTTATACCACACCTATTGTATTACTTTTTTTGACGTTTGCATTATATAAATTATATTCTTCTCAACTAGGCAGAAACAAATTGCACAGAACCCCTTTAACAATTGTAAAGCGTTAAATTCTCTGTAACCTTGGATAAATTTTTATGTATTGTGTTTTTTATATTATTTAAAATAACATTAACGACTACATACCAATAAGGTTGTGACAATAAGAAATTTTAACTAATCGAGTTAGTAGCACCAGACCACGCTACGTTTCAAAGCGGTGGGTTACTCTGTACTGTTAACGAAATAAGTAAATAAATAAATAAACTTTCCTTTAATCGTTCACTACCCTCTTTTCTACGCACCGTACCTCTGTACGTTTTCCTGTCAGCTGACAAGCTGACGCTAAAAGTGTATTTAAAATAGTTCAAATGCCTCTGAGCACTAAGGGACTTAACATCTGAGGTCATCAGTCGCCTAGAACTTAGAACTACTTAAACCTAATTAAGGTTGTTGGTTGTTTTTGGGGAAGGAGACCAGACAGCGTGGTCATCGGTCTCATTGGATTAGGCAAGGAAGTCGGCCGTGCCTTTCAGAGAAACCATCCCGGCATTTGCCTGGAGTGATTTAGGGAAATCACGGAAAACCTACATCAGGATGGCCGGACGCGGGATTGAACCGTCGTCCTTCCGAATGCGAGTCCAGTGTCTAACCACTGCGCCACCTCGCCCGGTTGCTGGAGATAATTGACGCCATGAATCCTTCAGGGCTGTCCGCAAATTTGCAAAAAGTACGAGGGGGTGGAGATCTCTTATGAACAGCACGTTGCAAGCCATCCCAAATCTGCTATTCATGTCTGGGGAGTTTGGTGGCCAGTGGATGTGTTTAAACACATGAGAGTGGTTCCTGGAGCTACTCTGCAGCAGTTCTGGATGTTTGGGGTGTCGCATTGTCCTGTTGAAATTGCCCAAGTCCATCAGAATGCACAAAGGACATGAATGGACGCAGGTGAATGGACATGATGCTTACGTACGTGTCACTTGTCAGAGTCGTATCCAGGCGTATCAGGGGTCCCATATAACTTCAGCTGCACACTCCATACACCATTACAGAGCCTTCCTAACTAAGAACATCGCACACATCCATGCCCGAGGCAGGATCCGAACCTGCGACTGAAGCGGTCGCGCGGTTCCAGACTAAAGCGCCTAGAACCGTTCGGCCACTGCGGCCGGCTTGTATTTAAAATATTACAACTGTTGCTCTTAGTGAATGTGGTATGTATGTTTGGCATACCCACATTCATAATTATTTGTCCTATGACAAGTGATCTATTTTTAAGTGATTATTACACTGCGTTTTGTCCATTGCTGTCACTCTTGTCTTCTGTATTACTTTCGCACAAGAGAAAAAGAACCGCCTTCAGTCACAAACCGTGATTTTTATTTAAACACGCGATGCATTTCGAACCTTGGGGGCTGATTTCCAGGTACCTACATGGATATATAGTAAGATGGCACATTGTGAACTGCAATTTTTCGCAAAACTAAGACAAAACTAAAATATTACTTGCTGTTTCTAGCAGTGTTACATAGTTTTTAAGCACTGTACGAGTAACTGTATTTATATAGTCTACATATGCGTACTTTTCATCTCTCATTATATTTGTAGGCAATATTTAAACTACCCAAGGCATACATTTTCACATATGTGATGCTATTTCTAAGACGATACTAGCTAAGATGTTACGTTACTATTGATACATAATACCATTTATAAAACAATTATTTGTGCAAATGCCAGATGTGAACTTATTAAATGGTTGCAACTATTAAACACTTATTTCTTTAAGAAAGAAATGAACTTTTGAAATTACTTAAAAAATTCTCGCTGCCAACGGCATTTTTTCATTTAATATATTTTAAGAACATTTTCATATACGTAAGAGTGTTTCTAAATTACTCATGATTACTTTAGACAGAGATTATTTTACTAATAACTGTTACCGGCATGTTCAAAGTAAAATATGTTTTTAGTTGTATGGCACGTATCATTTAAGAAATGGTGTATGTGCAGCACTAGTGGGCACATAAAAATTAGAAAAAAAATACAACTGGAACCGTAAACGAACTCTAGAAGTCGCGTCTTCTGACCCAAAACTCTATGCACTACAGTAACTGTACACCGGAGCTAGGCAATATTGAACGAAGGCACTTGTCACACATATGATCTTAGTGTTGTCAAAGTGCCTGTCTTCTGTGTCAGTTTTCTACTGAAAACGCGCACAGGACAAAATTTTGTGACAGTCAATTTTCTGCTGTCGGTATGCGTGCATTGTACTGCGGTGTCCTATTGTGTGAATTGCGCTTTATCCTGGATATGCACGCCATGTTCCGTTTATCTGGATAAGCACAACTACTTGTCCGGAAGCGAAATAAAAAATACATCAAGCAAATGTTATCAGGGAGCCATTAAGCTGCATGATTGTACTTCCTGCAACTTTGTTCATCACGAGTATATGTACCTGCAATTCGGCTTCTCCTCAATATATGTTCAGAAACGTATCACTGTGTACCATTCCAGCAAAACTGGCGTTTCTTCAATGTTATTCATTTGTGGCCTTCGGACATGACATTGCGGAATATAAAAAAACATATCCAATCGTATACGTCGACACATACATGTACACATATACACACAAGACTCGCATAAATTATTTACGCTGGTGGTAAAAATACACTGAATAAAAAAAATGAAAAAAAAGAAAGAAAGACGGCGCACTATGTAAATTATACGAATGGGACGGAAATCAGTGCATGTGTTGTACATTAATGGGCAAACAAATGATTACAATTTCAGAAAAGTTCAGCAAGAGTTCCACAAATTGAAAAGTCAATAACACATTGATCAACCTCTGGCCCTTTTGCAAGGAGTCATTAGGCTCGGCGTTGATTGATAGAGTTGTTGGGTGTCCTCCTAAGGAATATCGTGCCACATACTGTCCAAGTGTTGCGTTAGATCGTCAAAATCCCGGGATGGTTGGAAGGCCCTGCCCATAATGCTCCAAACGCTGTCATCTGGAGAAAGATACGGCGACCTTGCTGCTCTATGAACTGTCTGAAAAGCACAAAGACAAGCAGTAGAAACTCTCTCCGTGTGCGGGTGGGCGTTATCTTGCTGAAATGTCAGACCAGGACGGCTTACCACGAAGGAGAAGAAAACGGGGTGTAGAATATCGCCCTGTTGTGAGCAGAAGTCCGCCTGATAACCTGAGTGGCAATGTGCTTGCCTACCATATACCGGGCCCCGGGTTCTATTCCCGGCCGGGTTGGAGATTTCCCCCGGTCGTGGAGTGGGTGTTGTGTTGTCTTCGTCATCATCATCATCATCTCATCATCAGCGACACGCAAGTCTCCCAATGTCGAGTCACCTGAAATAAGACTTCCAACTTGGCGGCCGAACTTCTACAATTGGGCCTCCCCGCCATCAATGCCACACTATCGTTTCATTTTTATGAGAAGTAATGGCACCTCAGACCATGCTACCGCTGTCCCTGGTGTCTCCAGACACATCTTCGGTGGTCATCGGACCTCAGTTCGGAGCGGGACTCATCACTGAAGACGGTCAATGATATTCCAGGCCCTCACACTGGCAAGAGTCGCCTTCCAAGACGCTACTCCAGGCGCTTGTAAAATGGATGTGTGCAACGGAAAATGATAAAACCTAAAATGAAGATTTGGCTCCGTCTGCCTACCCCTTGAAGCAGATCTTAGGATCTCTTAATTCTATAAATTACAACATAAATGAATGATGATGGCAACTAATCCTACTAAATGATAAACGTTGTTCCTGCTTATATATTTATTGTAGATTTTAAAAAACCTTTATATTACAAATTTTATATTTCCTAAGTAATCAATTGCCCAACTTAACGCGAAATGACTGACATCATCAACGTAGCAAGCACTAGAAGACACTACTTTCAAAGATGATCTACGGTGGTGCGGAACCTCTGTGGAAATAAACTAACGTGATCACAGCTCTTTAGCGTTTATAGGCCCAACAAGCCGAAGCAATCTGCGACATCACCGTATGTACTGCGTCCGGTGCGTCGAAGTGATGGTTCTCGTACTCGTCTGCGTCGATGGAAGAACTCCAGCCACAAATGAACTCTTTCATACACTAAGACGGCAGATGGCGGCCTCTGAATAATACACTCTAACACTGTCTTCTCCTTCCTGTGTTCTACAGACGAGAAACGAGAACTCCCAGTCACAAGGATGGAGTTCAGATAACGTCTCAACGTAAGTATATGCAGAAGGATTGCCCTCAATTTCCGAACGCCGCGTACTCAACGACGACTTCCAATCCGAAGGTGAAGTCCAGAATCGTATAGGTTCGCAACAGTACAGAGCCTAACTGTTCTGACTATAAACTCTCCTGAGAGCAAAGACAGAAAGTCCGTCCGTACCAACAAAGCTGATATCGAGCGACCGTCACACACGGGCGTTTACCACGGAAGACCTCGTCTCTCCATCGCTGGCCTCCCAGCAAGGCTCGGCTCCCCAGCATCGTAATTCCGAAAACGAATCATATTCCAGAAACTACGGAATATTCTCCCTCTCTACAGATTCTTCAGAACGCCCACCAACCATATTTTAGTCTTTTGTCATCCAGCAAAGAAAGTTTGTGAGGAAAAATCTATACAATGGTACTCTCATGAGTAAAAATTCTTCGTAATAACGCAGCCTGCGTGGTTTCCGAGCTAACGCTTCCTCGTTCGTCTCAGCTGCGCCCAAGATTTTCGTAGTTTCCAAAGTATAATCCTTCCCGTCCGGCTACAATACCGGCCGGCCACGACTCTATTGTGCCCCAGCGCTCAGGTGTCCCGAAGTCTGTCTTGCTACATCCTATGTTTAAACAGGACCAACAGACCTGTGTGGGCCTTCCACTGAGGGCCTGAGTTCCGCCTGGCGTTTCATTTCCATTATCCTTCCAACGTCTACCAATATAATAATAAAGACACTCCGTCGTCTTTCATGCAATAAGCGTTAACAATTATTTACAAGGCATACCTGACAATATCAGTCTCCTTTAAATATTCGTATATACGTTGTACAGCCTGTCCCATGATACCTAATTGTGTTCATAGGTCACGGCAAAGTATGTGGATGGGTACTTGCAAGGCGCGAAATTATAGCCACCTTACAGTCTGTCTTCCTGCTAGCCAGACCCTACTTTGACCAGCAGCTCGGCGGAAACCTTCCCACTTCACAAAGTTTGGAGCATTATGTGTCAGGGCCCGCCAAACAGCTCAGGATTCTGATGATCCAACGCACCAGTTGGATAGAATTTGGTACGATGTCGCTTACAAGGGCATCCAGCAATGGCAAGCCAAATAACTGCTTGCGTAAGGGCTAGAGGTGGACTAATGCGTTATTGAGTTGCTGAATTTGTGAAGTTCTTCCTCTTGAATGAATCATCCAGTTTTTCTGAAACTATAATCAATTACTTGTCTTTATGTATGTACATCACATCTAGCGATTTCCGTCCTATTCGGGTACTTCGTTCAAGGCGCGTCGTTTTTTTGTGGGTGTGTCTTAGAGTGTATACCGGGTGATCAAAAAGTTATTATAAATTTGAAAACTGAATAAAACACGGAATAATGTAGATAGAGAGGTACAAATTGACACACATGCTTGGAATGACATGGGGTTTTATTAGAACCAAAAGAATACAGAACTTCAAAAAATGTCCGACAGATGGTGCTTTATCTGATAAGAATAGCAATAATTGGCATAACAAAGTAAGACAAAGCAAAGATGATGTTCTTTACAGGAAATGCTCAATATGTCCACCATCATTTCTCAGCAATAGCTGTAGACGAGGAATAATGTTGTCAACATCACTGTAAAGCATGTCCGGAGTTGTCTTTTAGCATCCCTAGAGATTTCGGTCGATCACGATACACTTGCGACTTCAGGTAACCCCAAAGCCAATAATCGCACGGACTGAGGTCTGGGGACCTGAGAGACCAAGCATGACGAAAGTGGCGACTGAGCTCACGACCATCACCAAACGACGCGCGCAAGAGATCTTTCACGCGTATATCAATATGGGGTGGAGCGCCATCCTGCATACACATCGTACGCTCCAGCAGGTGTTTATCAGCCAGGCTGAGGATGTTGCGATTCTGTAACATATCGGCGTACCTCTCATCCATCACGGTAGCAGTTTTGCTGTCCAGCGCCATCTGTTGGACATTTTGTGAACTTTTTTTTGTTCTAATAAAACCCCATGTCATTCCAAGCATGTGTGTCAATTTTTACGCCTCTGTCTACGTTATTCCGTGGTTTATTAAGTTTTCAAATTTATACTGACCTTTTGATCACCCAGTATATTATTTAAATCATGATTTGTTTAGTCCATACAAAGTTACTCATGTGTTTACATTTGCACAAAGACACATCATACCTTGTGAGTAGTGTCTTCGTGCTGGACCGAGCGAGGTGGCGCAGTGGTCAGCACATTGGACTCCCATTCGGGAGGACGACGGTTCAATCCCCCGTCCGGCACACCTGATTTAGATTTTCCTAAATTGCCTCAGGCAAACGCCGGGATGGTTCCTTTGAAAGGGCACGCCAACTTCCTTCCCCATCCTTCCCTAATCCGATGAGACCGATGACCTCGCAGTTTGGTCTCCTCCCCCCCAAATCAACCCAACTCTTCATGCTGGTGGTAAGTCGTAGTCCACGAAGAACTAGGCACCCAGTAACTTGGTTAGTGTGGTGTCGCAGCAGGCACCAGTGGAGGGCGCAGTCGCGAATCCTCCCGAAACCAGGTAGGTAAGAGGACCGAATCCTCCCAAACTGACACATTGTATGTTGTATTATAGACAACTAGCTGACCCGGCGAACTCTCTTCCGCCTTAAAGCCAATAAATAGATTTTGGATGTTAAATTCAATTTTTATTAGGAAATACAAATAAAAAAATAAGTATTTTAATGATTTGTAGTCATCATTTGGCATGCGCTCTGAAGTACTCTTGAGCAGCCTGACCAACGCATGATGTCTATGAAGCAGTTGCTGCAAATATTGAAGAGTTGCTCTTTTCATTACTGCATTGATCTCTTGACGTCGATGAAGTTGTTCTTCCATATTGGCCATGAAGTATATTTGTAAAAATTTTTGCTGTGCATCTTCGAGAGGTAGCAATGATCCAATTCGATGGTGAATCTGTCATTTTATCTACAAAATAAAATATTACTGATTTATAAACACTTTTTTTAGAATTAGCAAACATAATAAGTACGAATAAGTATAGTATTCTTCTACTATATTGTGTGTAAGTACAAAAATAAATAAATAAATACCTTGAATGTCGGATTAAATCCTCGTTCTTCAATACTGTCTGCCCCAAACGAGGTCATTTGGAAACAACTGTTCTATTTTTGGGTGTTTGCAAGAAAATGAAGTGATTCGGGTGTTTCGCCACAAAGCAATGAATGCAGTGGCTCAGGTAGCGGAGTCAATAATAGCAATTTCACTTTCCCATAATCCGTGCGTTTCTCCGGGCAACTTCAATGCGCCACAATACTCGCAAACAACGTCCATCGGCCCAATGTAAACGCAAGGATGCAAGCAGTTATCAGTGCTGCAATCGTATCTAAACGCTGCTCGATTCAAATCATCACTTGATAAATCTCTTCTTGTGCGTCGAAAATTATCTGCATGTTGATCTCTGTTGTTCGCTCGACGATTTCGCATTGCCAACCGATGCGTTTCACGGGCTGCCTCACTTTGCTCTTGTGATCGAGAAGCACGATGTCGAGCCATACCACGCGGCACTCTTCACGGGGAATTTGTTATTATTCTTCAGTCCTCTCGCAATGGTTCAAATGGCTCTAGGCTCTATGGGACATAACATCTCAGGTCATCAGTTCCCTAGAACGTAGAACTACTTAAACCTAACTAACCTAAGGACATCACACACATCCATGCCCGAGGCATGATTCGAACCTGCGACCGTAGCGGTCGCGCGGTTCCAGACTGAAGCGCCTAGAACCGCTCGGCCACCAGCGGCCGGCTCATTCGCAATGTTTTGTATCCTTCTTCCATTACGACTTTGTCGAGAAATATTCGATCGTCTTGGTCGCGGCATTGTTAATGACGCTTCAGAGAAAAAACAAATTATTTCTTTAAATTTTTAATTAATGATATATAGTGATACGTAACCATAGACGTTTACCTGTCATTTGCGTTTTGTTATTTCCATGTCAGATGAGTGTTGGTTATACCACGTTTTACAGTGACGTTTAGCTGACATTTGCGTTTTGCTATTCCGTGCCAGATGCGTTTTTTTATACCACGTTTTATAGACGTCGAACGGGATAAAAAGTATCCTATGTGCGTCTCCTGGTTCTAAGCTACCTCTCCACCAATTTTCAGCCAAATCGGTCCAGCCGTTCTTGAGTTATAAATAGTGTAGCTAACACGACTTTCTTTTATATGTATATAGATAATATAATTATCTCTGCCGTGGTCCTTATCTCCTTCCCCTCCCCCTTCAATGTTTAAACAAAAAATATTGATTCACTTAAGCACGCTTCGCGCGTGACATTAAGCGGGACTTAGTCGCTGGCGCTGTGCCCGCTGGACTTCATCTCAATAAGATAAAAGATAAAACTTTTAAAGATACAATACACGCGAAAATTTTTTAGATCATCTGCTGTAACTTCATATGCTTTCCTTTGCCTGCTTGGAATATTCATAACGTTTAGAACTGCTACTTGCTTCAAACGGGGGGATTTGGTCCCATCGTTTTTCAGACCCTTGCGGGCTGGGAAGGATTCGGTACCATTTTTCTGACCGCGGTAGATTTCGGGGCTGCGCCCCCAGTAGACGATGTGATCTGTGTTCTCTTCCGCGTCATAATCACATGGGAGTATGCCAGCCAGGTGCAGCTGATAGAGGCCGCGGCGGCCTAGCGGTTCTAGGCGCTTCAGTCCTGAACAACGTGGTTGCTACGGTCGCAAGTTCGAATCCTGCCTCGGCCATGGACGTGGTTAGTTAGGTTTAAGTAGTTCTAAGTCTAGAGGACTGATAACCTCAGATGTTAAGTCCCACAGTGCTTAGAGCCATTTGAACCATTTTTTTTTTTCCTTCAGCCGATAGCGGTACAGTGTAACAATCCGTGGTTAAAGTCGAAGCGGACACCGGCGTCCAGCAACTGTCTGTCGTACATACCAAGGTAGTACCACGGTCGTGCAGTGATGTATAGCTGTATAATGTCTTCCCCTTTCTTGGTAGTATAGGTGTCTGAGATTGAGATGCCGCCGCACGTCTTGGAGAATCTGTGTCAGGAACACTTTCGCACGTCTTTGTCCCATGGTGGATGCCATTCTTAAAGAGAACGTCGATAATTTTAATGTCGCTGAGGCCATGCTACCCCTTTTCCCACAGCTTTAAATGATGAAGCTAGGAATATATGGCAGCTCCCTTCTTATTTCTCTCATAGGGATTGTGACGACGAAGTTAGAGTTTTTACAGCACGCACAGTAGTATTTAAACATTAATTCTTCCCACACTTTATACGTGAATGGAACTAAAAACAAAAGTTTCCACAGTGGAGAGTTCTCTCCGCCATGATGGACTACACAGTGTTTTGTAGGACGTCAATGAAGACGTAGTGGAAGACATGGAGATTTTCAACACTAAATTGATTCTGGCACAGTGCAAGAACGCAGGGCAGTGTAACTCGCCACCTGCTGGAGATGACAAATTGAAAAATGAGGTACAGCTCTTGTGGTTACAATGCTACTCATCAGTGGAGGATGTAAATTAAAAGGTCTGTCATTGCAGAAATGTTTTCTTATTTACAATATCGGTACATATAGTTCCGCAATGAAATAGTTTCGAGCAACATGTCGATACTGCTCTGATTAACAATACTTTCTTGATACATTTTCTATTTTTTCCCCGGAAAAAAACTATTTAGGATGGTCAACATTAAAGGAGCACCGTGCACACATATTTTTGGTCCGTGTTGCGGAAAGTAGAGATGTTGTAGGCTGTCAGGTTGCTTCGTAAGGTTCTACGAGGCTCTTTTCACGAGAAAATTAATTTAACATTCTATTACAGAATGCGTAATTCAGCACACGACTGGATTAGTTCTTATTCAAGAAACAGAATGTAGAAAGCTGCAGGCTGTTTGAGTATTGCAAATCGGGTCGGCTCATCACCTACGTGGGGAAGATTTACAAGGGGTGTCCCACAGGGCTCGATCATTGGGCCAAAACTGCTCCTGCTTTATGTTAATGATCTGGTTTTTATTTGAATCACAAGGCAGATTTGGACCTCTTTGAAGGTGATACAAGCATTGTTGTACAGCCGGGCAAAGAAGCATCGACTGAAAAAATAGTAAGTAATATTTTCGTGAAAGTTACTCGTTTTGCACAATTGGACTAACTTTAAATTTTGATGAAGCATAGTTCATTCGGTTCCTTACTGTCAAAAACATGCCTTGTCCTGTTAACGTAGAATATCAAAAAGAGATAGTAAACAGGGAGGGAAACTTAAACTGGGAAAACCTGTGCAGGATGCCTGTGAAGCGTTTATATTCGGCTAATTTTGCGATATGAAAATTGCCAACTTTGCGGATACAGAACTGAGTAACATATTTTTTTCATATTTTCATTCACTGATGTCTTAAGGGATAATGCTCTGCCAAAATTTTTCACTCAGGAGTTATCCCTCGCCTTACGTTGATCAAGAAATTGAATACTGAAAAAAAAGAAGGACGCATCACCTGTGGCGGAATGTCCTGAAGCGAAATACAGGAATTTTTTAAAAAAAATAGAATCCATTATGGAGTCGAGGTAGCAGTTGTCTTTATATTGGTTATCACTGTTAACATTCAACCGCGATTCTTATACATATATTTTAACAACGCGTTTCAAGAGACAATGCTCTCATCATCAGGTTGTAAAGTCTATGTCATGAAATTAAACGGACTAAAAAGACAAAATACCGTCACAAATAGTTGGGATGTCCATAGGGTAAAGCAGAATTAGAAGTACATTGGACTGTGGGTCCTCGTCTTAGATTGAAGTTGTTGACACAAGTCGATGGCCGTCCCATAGCTACCAAATACGCTCTCGCACTGCACCGGCCCGGGAGCTGTTGTGGACTGGCGTGCCTAGGTGTTGTGGCGTGGTTACAGCCGTGTGCTTGACGGTAACGCTATGCTATTGGGCGCCTGATTTCCTTATTGCATTGGTCTGCCATCGTTAGCCTCTCACAACTCCGTCAGTGACATGTTACAGTTTAAAGCCGCACACCTACCCTAAAATAATTCTAAAAACGCGCAAAAAAATCTCATTTCTTTAAAATTATCTCGTGCATTTAGAATATTGCTTTGTTTCTTTTCATGGAAAGCTATCTCGAATTCCTCTAGTAAATCAAGTTTCCTCCCTTTCTTTTCTACATGCAATATTTCTACGTTGTATATGTATAAGAATCGCGGTTGAATGCTAACAGTGATAACTACAGGAAATTTTGTTTCTCGTTGTATCTGTGGTGTCAAAACTTCATTGTTTATTGTCGCTCAGAACAAATGATGTGATTATGTGCACACTGAATGGTTCGTTGGAAGTGAAGCATGGCACTTGGTACATGTGTACCTAAATTTTCATTTCCTTATACACAGAGTGTAACGGAAACAACTGAAGATGTTTTCGTATGTGGTACCTTTATATGTGCACACATCAGTGTGTTGTTTCTTCTTTTATCTCTGCGTCGAACAGTCTTCCCACAAACATGTCACACACTTTACGACCTGATGTTTTCTGCACACTCGTATTGCACCACTAGGGGGACTACTCATGTCAGTATAGACAGGGGAAAAGAAGGCGTTAATAGCTGCCTCTTACCACACGTACTTGGATGTACAAACAAACCTAAAAACATATGACTTGTAGTGGCTGTAAGTACTATTCTGCAAATGACAAATACTGACGTAATGCTGTTCAGTACGTCGTCTTGAGTCACCAATGTAAATATCTGCACTTATTCCTGTTACATCCTGTATATTTCTTTCAATTCTAAGTTATTACGTTGTTGTAACACTTTTTCTGTCAGATGTTTGCAATAATTTGAAAGTCGTTCAATTTACATTCCGTCGCATAAAATAATTTGTAATATCTCTCATGGTGTTTTCCTGTTTTCTTACATTTTGACATTTCACCCTTTCAGCGTTTCCCATTTTCAGTCTAGAATTAAAGAGTGGAAATTGAGAACATTACCAGGAAAAACTGTCATATTTGTCAGGAGACTCAAACAACAACCTGTCTCTTTTCGTGCATCACCTTTCTGTATCCAAAATACTTAGAAGGTATGCTACTACCATAGAACTATGTAGGCCATCTCATCATTGCAATAAATAATGAGACAAATTAGTAAAAAGTAATTTATTAAGAACGTTTTAAGTGCGATACCCAAAGTCTGGCAGGTTCTAAGTGCCAAAAACGAAGTTTTTGTTTCATGTGCCATTAATACAGAAGCACTACGTTTTACTCGTGGTGGTACAAACACAGAAGTGCAGCGCAACGTTTTAATGAACAGAACTGTAGTAAAGAAGAACTATTTCTCTTTTCTTCTAAACTTCCTTTTACAAGAGAAACACTAAATGGAAACTCTGGTTAGCACGAAGAGCATGCAACACTTTCTCCACGATCAGACGCTTGCAACACGTCTGATAACATGGAGCGTATTACCGAGAACACAATAGTATAGAAAATGCCGTTTGTGAAAAATGGAAAATAAAACATTTCAACAGACTCCACCTAAGCATCGCCTGGAAACAAAAACGCAGTGCTGCAATAAACGTAGAAAATATTCTCCTAAGGGTAGAATCGAGAGAAACGATCATCATTGCGTGAAATACTGGGGATAAAAAAGGCACTACAAAAAACGTCCAGGACAAAATACTGAACAAGCAAAAAGACTTCCGTTACTTTGCACTGATTCGTACTGCTAAACCCGACTGATTTCCACACACGTCACTGTTTTTCACTTATATAAATCTCTTTCCCAGTAAATTATATTAGTATTCTATGATCCGAATGCTTTATTTTGTACAGGGGTCAAAAACAGTACGAGAAGCTTGTAAAAGTGTTTCGGGGTCGGTGCAGCTGAAAAATAATTGCTAAGAAGAAAATTCGACACGTAGCGCCGTTTACGAGTGACTTAGCATCGGAGATGGCCAATCAGGCAGTTGCGCGCACAGATCCAAGCGGCCCGCCAGATACAATTTGTTGTGCTCATCGTGTGATGATGGCGCACGGGGCTGCAAAGCCTTTGGCATGGGTTCGAAGCTTAGTACCATCCCATGAAAAATTTCTGTATCGCTCTCTTGTTCGGCTTCAGGAGACCACTGGCTACACAGGCTCTGGCGAGGCGCTTGAATTTGCGCCCGCAACGGTCTGATCGGCTGACTTCAGTGCTAAGTAACTCAGAAAAGGGACAAACACATCGAATTTTCTTCTTTGCAATTATTTTTCATCACTTTTTCTTCAGCGTCATCAATCTTCTGACGGGTTTGATGCGACCCACCACGTACTCCTCTCCTGTGCCAACCTATTCACCTCAGAGTAACACTTGCAACCTACGTCCTCAGTTACTTGCTGGAGGTATTCCAATCTCTCTTTCCTCTATAGTCTCTACAGTCCGTCTTTCTTTACAGTTTTTGCCCTCTATAGCCCATTCTAGTACCTTGGAAATCACTCCCTGATGTCTTAACAAAAGTCCTATCATTCTATCCCTTCTCCTTGTCTGTGTTTCCCACACATTCCGATTCTGTGCAGAACCTCCTCATTCCTTATCAGTCCGCTAATTTTCACCATTCGTCTGCAGCACCTCATCTCAAATGCATCGATTCTCTTGTGTTCCGGTTCTCCCACAGTCCATCTTTCGCTACCATACACTTCTGTGCTCCAAACGTACACTCTCAGAAATTTCTTCCTCAAATTAGGGACTACGTTTCATACCATTAGACTTGTTTCGGTTTTACCAGTGATATTCTGCTTTCGATGTCCTTTTTGCTTTGTCCTTCATTCTTTATTTTGTTGCCTAGGAAATATAATTCCTTACGTTCATCTACTTCGTGACCATCAATCCTGATGTTAAGTTTCCCGCTGTTGTCATTTCTCCTACTTCTTATTACTTTCGTCTTTCTTCAATTTGCCCTCAACTATACTGTTCATTCCATTCAGCAGAGCGTGTAATTCTTATTCACTTTCACTCAGGATAGCAATGTCATCAACGAATCGTATCATGGTTATCCTTCCACCTTGAATTTTAATTCCATTCTTGAACCCTTGTTTTATTTCCATCATTGCTTCTTCGAAGTACAGAATGAACAGTAAGGGGGGGGGGGGAGGGGGGGGGGGGAGACTTCATGTCTGTTTTACACTCTTTTTTAATCAGAACGTTTCGTTCTTTGCGTCCATTCGTATTATTTCTTCTTGTCTCTGTACATATTGCGTATTATCCGTCTCTCCCTACAAAAATTGGTTCAAATGGCTCTGAGGACAATAGGACTTAACATCGAAGGTCATCAGTCCCCTAGAACTTAGAACTACTTAAACCTAACTAACCTAAGGACATCACACAAATCCATGCCCGAGGCAGGATTCGAACCTGCGACCGTAGCGGTCTCTCTCCCTATAGCTTAGCCCTGTTTTTCTCAAAATTTCGTAAATCTTGCACCATTTTACATTGTCGAACGTTTCTCCCTGGTCGACCAATGCTATGAACGTGTCTTGATTTTTCTGTAGTCTTACTTCCATTACCAACCTCAACGTCAGACTTGCCATTCCGGTGCCTTTATCTTTCCTAAAGCCAAACTGATCGGCATCTAACACACCCTCAGTTTCATTTTCGATTCGTATGTATACTTCTCAGCAACGTGGATGCATGAGCTGTTAAGCTGATTGTGCGATAATTCTCGCACTTGTCAGCTCTTGCAGTCTTCGGAAATGTGTGGATGATATTTTTCCGGAAGTCAGATGCTATGTCGCGAGACCCATACATTCTACACGCCAACGTGAATAGTTGTTTTGTTGCCACTTCCCACAATGATTTTAAAAATTCTGATGGTGTGTTATCTATCCCTTCTGCCGTATTTGGCCATAAGTCCTCCAAAGCTCTATTAAATACTGATTCTAATACTGAATCTCTTATGACTTCTGATTCGACTCCTGTTTCTTCTTATATCACATCAGACAAATCTTCCCCCTCATAGAGGCCTTCAATGTACTCTTTCCACCTATTCCGCTCTCTCCTCAGCATTTAACTGTGGATATCGGTTGCGCTCTTAATGTTTCCACATGTGTTTTTGATTTCACCGAATGCTGTCATCTGACCGTGTTGGGCTTGTTAAAGTTACGGAAGGCACGGAATCCTGTTAATTTTAGACCCGCTGCATGCGATTCTGTCCATTGCACATGAAAACGGTTGTCAGTGCCAGCTTACGTTCGGGGCCTGAGGGTAACAACATGTGGTGTCGAATTTGGTAGCATGTTTTAAAAAGAATAAACGACGTTTGATTCAAAGTTGATTTTGTCATAATTATTGAAGAACTAAGTGTTCGTCTGCAGTCCCACTTCATGGATTAACGGAGATCAAGTGTGTTTATGACACACGTAGCTGCCAGATTCCAGTCTATTATTAATGTAACATGCTTTGACAATTTAAATATAAACTGCAGATTTAATCGTCTCGTTGAAGTTCAGCGTCCTTTTATATCTGTTTGCATACAAATGGTTTTAAAATTCCCCAATAAGAGTAGGCTGGATGTGCTTCTCTAAGTGCTCAAAAGCAACTCACTAAAGACTTCAAACTAGGTGAAAGAGCTTCAGTTTTTACAGATAGTAATTTTGGAAGCACACACCTTTGTATCTTCAACAACTTTCCCAAATATTTTAATCCTGTCTGAGTCGCAGAGTGTCCTTAAAAACATTCGAGATCAGACATAGAATAAAACAACCAACCGTTATGTATTGAATGTGGTTGCTGAAATATGTTTGCAATAAACAGAGGGGCCGGCACTCGATCTGCTGTGGGCGCATTCCCACGCTGGCATCAGCTGTGACAGAGAAACGAAGCAAGTTGCACCTATAGGAAATGTTCTACATTTTAAAATGCTGTGTATACACAACTTAGGGGAGGTCAAAAGCCAGAGAAAATGTCGGTGGCAAGGTATGTGGAACGTGATATAACAAAAGACAGATGGATGTAATGCAGCATCACAGCCACAAATTCCCACATTAATTTCACCGATGAACGGTTCCCATCGTCATTCGACTCAGTTTTGACCACACCTCTTTTCCTTTACATATATATAACAACAACATACACGTTCCTACTAGGCACGAGTGTGATTCTGAGTGAGAAGGTCGTATGAACCACATCTTGGTTTCATGACCCCAATTTTACTGTGTAAAGTTAGGAGCCTTTGAAGACATTGATAAATATGAGGTGCCATTCCGTCAATCAACTTCTTATGCTTTGCTTCCTAAAGACATTAGCTTTTACAGAGGATTGTTAATTTCTTTAAACATATAGGGAAAATGGTGTAGGTTTTAGTTGTATTCATATTTTCATTTTTGTATATGTTACTTATGATTAAGTTTAAGAAATAATGAGAATTTATAACGCAAAAATGTGTTATTAACATGTAATGGTATTTGTCAAAACTTTAAAAATTTGAAAACATTATCAGCGACCTTATATTAATATGATATTTAAAAAACAGTGTTGATTGCAAATTTCTTTTAATCGTAGTGGCCGGTTTCAATTCTTAAGGACCATCTTCAGACTCCGAAATAATATATGTACAGATAGAGGGATCGTATATTCACTGAAATACAGTTACAAACTACATATACCCAGAGTGGCAAGTTGACTTCCACGGAGCAAGATGCGCCGACCCACGACGCTGAACTGACTGCTAAATGGATCGGCAGCGAGTGGTCTTAAATAGCATTAGTCCCACTCACCGTTCCGTGTATGACATCAGTTTTAACCACCCAGAAGTACAGTGTGAACTATTAACTTAAAATGTATTACAGTAGTCTATATTACTAAGAAGAACAGTTATAGTTAAAAATACATCGTAAAGTTGTTACGAAATAGCTATTCGTCAAAAAATATAAACTGTAGTAATTAATTAGTTTAAAATAAACTAGTCTAGGCTGCCCTCTGTTACCCGCTCCGTAAAATACGTGCTGTTGGCAAAGATATATGGAATAGCTGTCAAAGGTTGCTATAGAGATAGAGAGAAGCTACTAACAAACATAATCTATATAGTTGGTGGTTGCCGTAGAAACAGCGTCCTCTATCGATGTGACATTCTGAATAGCTGCCACGAAGTGCTATAACGACAGCAAGACGATCTATGTAGACGCTAAGGGTTGCCGTAAAGACAGTGTCCTCTATCGACGTGACACGTCAAAAATAAATAGAATATAGCAATGAATATTGTAAGGTGGCTGTTTAGGTTTTTATATTGGTAACGCCACATAGCGCTCTGTATGAAAATCACTGGCTGTGCAGTGCGCAGTCTGTGGCTGGGTGGCATTGTTGTAAGATTCGCTATTGTAGTGTTGGGCTGTTGGCTGTTAGCGGCGCTTGGCGTTGCGCAGTTGGAGGTGAGCCGCCAGCAGTGGTGGATTTGGGGAGAGAGACGGCGGATGTCATGAACTGCTATATATATTGAAATCTTTCATTTGCTAACTATCCCTATCAGTAGTTAGTGCCTTCCGTATTTGAATCTTTTATTTAGCTGGCAGTAGTGGCGCTCGCTGTATTGCAGTAGTTCGAGTAACGAAGATTTTTGTGAGGTAAGTGATTTGTGAAACGTATAGGTTAATGTTAGTCAGGGCCATTCTCTTGTAGGAATTACTGAAAGTCAGATTGCGTTGCGCTAAAATTATTGTATGACAGTTTAAGCACAGTTTTGTATAATTTTTCTAAAGGGACGTTTCATTATATAATAGTCGTTAAAGATTATTCATAGTAATATGCGAGGGAGAATAGCGAAACATGGGGCGTTATTTAACAAGGAATCTTGCCTAATTTGTAGGAAGGAACCATAGATAAAAAGGGCAGCTTAACGTTTTAGATATACAGAGCTCTGTTACATCTTGTGCTAAACACGATACAGTTATAAATTCATATAATAGATAATATTATGTAAAGTAAAGGTGATGAGGAAATAGCACATGCAACATTAAACGATACAAAATCCGTTAAAAGGAGACTAGTGATAAATATGAAGGAACTACACGTCATTAATCATAGAAAAATGCTAATGCTAAAATCACGAGTCAGCATTATTTGTACAAAAAGAAGGTAAACTAAAACAATGGCTGGAGCAAAAATACGAAAGAACAGTCAAAATTATAACAAGTCTTCAAAAAGATCAAAGTAATATTTTTTTCCAAAATCAAGCTGCTCGTTCAATGACCCTAGAGGTTCGTTTTTGTGATGTGCGTAAATTTCTATTTCTTCTAGTGAATTTAATAAAGGTCCTTAGGGGCAATGCGGAGAATTTTTAAATTATTTTGGATTGACCCTTCAGAGTAATCACACAGTCTTTTAAATGTTGGCCCAATAAAGTTTTACCTCGACTAGTACCTGAAGTGCGTTCTTTAAAACGTACTGCAAAACTGCGACCTGTCTGCCCAAGACATTGTTTTTCACAATCGTTAAATAAGATTTTATAAACGCCAAATTTTGATGTCATTTAGACCAATGGTTTGTCTAAGTATATTCTGAAGCAAGTTGTTGATGGTAAAAGCTATTGTTAATTCAGTATTTTTAAATTATTTATTTATTTTGTCAGAAAAATTCCACATAAATGTCATTTTGGAGAATGTTCGATTAGCGGCTCCATAAGTGCCATACGAATGTTGTAGCTTTTAAACAAAAAATCAATTTGGTTGGGATTTTAATAATATAATTATAATATAATTACAACGCTTTGTGTCAGCTGTTCAGAATGTCGCCGGCCGTGAGGGCCGTGCGGTTCTAGGCGCTGCAGTCCGGAACCGCGGGACCGCTACGGTCGCAGGTTCGAATCCTGCTTACGGCATGGATGTGTGTGATGTCCTTAGGTTAGTTAGGTTTAAGTAGTTCTAAGTTCTAGGGGACTGATGACCTAAGATGTTAAGTCCCATAGTGCTCAGAGCCATTTGAAACATTTGTTCAGAATGTCACATCGATAGAGGACGCCGTTTCTAGGGCAACCACCAACGTCTATATAGATTATCTTTGTTAGTAGCTTCTCTCTATCTCTATAGCAACCTTTGACAGCTATTCCATGTATCTTTGCCAACAGCACGTATTTTACGGAACGGATAACAGAGGGCAGCCTAGACTAGTTTATTTTAAACTAATTAATTACTACAGTTTATATTTTTTGACGAATAGCTATTTCGTAACAACTTTACGATGTATTTTTAACTATAACTGTTCTTCTTAGTAATATAGACTACTGTAATACATTTTATGTTAATAGTTCACACTGTACTTCTGGTTGGTTAAAACTGATGTCATACACGGAACGGTGAGTGGGACTAATGCTATTTAAGACCACTCGCTGCCGATCCATTTAGCAGTCAGTTGAGCGTCTTTGGTCGGCGCAGCTTGCTCCATGCAAGTCCACCTGCCGCTCTGGGTATATGTAGTTTGTAATTGTATTTCAGTGAATATACGATACTGTAACGATCCCTCTATCTGTATATATGGTATTTCAGAGTCTGAAAATGATCTATAAGGATTGAAACCGGTAGTGCCTTTCTTTGTTTTCAACTGGACAATCCAGGTCCATAGATTCCATCTGTCTCTATGTACTGTCTGCATGATTTTGTATACTCCAATGGCCAATCATGTCCCCATATCTGTTCCCGGTAGAACAAGTGTGGAACCAGCTCGAACACCAATTCTGTCCCAGTGCCATTATTCAGGATATCAAGGCCCAGGAACAATAATTGTGAGCCAGCTTGCGTTAAGAGACGATACAGTGGTTTGGAGAGACCCTTCCAAACCTAATCAGTGCATGCATATGGGCCAGAGGGAGTTCATCATCATGCTGATAAGAGCCTTATACTCTCAATTTTCTTTTTTCAAATTACACGCTATATTGTAATCACTGAGATAACACCTCATACCTTCTCAGTCCATGAAGTCTCCTTCTGTTCCCTCTTCCCATTATCAGTGCCTCACTTTTTTCCTCATGCAGTGTATTACAGAATGCTTTGCGGAAAATTGTAGGGTCATTAGCAGAGTCGGACTGTGGTTACAAAATAAGACTGCAGAAAGGGTGTTTCACACGGGACAGAGTTTGGTGTTCTGAAACCATGTCTTATGAGGAGAACATCTATAGAGTGTGGCAGGAGTGAAGACTGAAAAACCATCATAGCAATCTGGAGGAATCTGTCGGCCCTTTTCTTCGTGGAAGGAGCAGTGAATCTGCCCGAATCACACTCAGAGAGCGAAACACAACAGAAGACAAAAGCACTAAGGCAGCCTCTTGTGTCACCGTATATGGTCACACGAGACCCAAAAGGGTGGGGTAGGAAGCGCCAGTGTGGAAGGATTAGCATTCCCTACCGCACAGTATAAAGGCAAAGGTGGCGTCTGAATGAGGGTTCAGTATAGACAGCGGTCTAGACGGGACGTTTGTGTAGGTCAGAGCTGCAGCCTGGATTTGTAACGTTTGCTGCTGGCCATGGTGGCCGAGCAGTTCTAGGCGCTTCAGTCCGGAACGGCGCTGCTGCTACTGTCATAGTTTCGAATCCTGCCTCGGGCATGAATGTGTGTGCTGTTCTTAGGTTAGTTAGGTTTCAGTAGTTCTAAGTCTAGGGGACTGATGACCTCTGATGTTAAATTCCATAGTGCTTAGAACCATTTGAACCTTTTTTTTTAATACTGTTTGCTCTGGCTCTGCTCATGTTCATACTTAGCTGCATACCTCCCTTCCATGGGATTTTTCAATCAGGAGTAGTTTTCTTTCATTCAATTCATTAGCCAATACTTTCTCAGATGAATAATTAAAGATTACAGTTATTCAAGTCTTGTCCTTGTTCAATTATTTCCTGACTCACTTCCATAACTATTTCAAACTTCCAGTTAACCATGTCCACGTTAGCTAACTGGACGAACTTTCTCCAGTATAGACTGCTCACTGGACACGACATAGGCATCATTTTTTCCTGGTGCCAAGTGTGGGATTTGGACAGGGAGTATAGGTCGGAGACTTGATTTCAAAACTGAAATAGTGGGCACTACATGTAGCTATTTGTTACCCAGAGACCAAAACTTTGGAAGATGTTCAAATGGCTCAAATGGCTCTGAGCACTATGGGACTCAACATCGTAGGTCATAAGTCCCCTAGAACTGAGAACTACTTAAACCTAACTAACCTAAGGACATCACACACATCCATGCCCGAGGCAGGATTCGAACCTGCGACCGTAGCAGTCCCGCGGCTCCGGACTGCAGCGCCAGAACCGCTCGTCCACCGCGGCCGGCTGCAAGATGTACATGCAATATTAGTAGAAAACTATTCTAGTGAAAGGTCACTCGACTTCTATGCATGTCAGATTGTTTGCAAGTCGGCAACAACGTGGTCAGAGTATGGCTCAGGTTGGATACCATGCAGCACCATTTCAGGGAAGCAATTCTGTTGCAAACAAGTCTTCGAATGAAGCACTTGGGATACAGTTTTGAATTCACGACATTCAATATCGTTTATTTTTGAGAGAGCCATCTGGGGACTGAAGATGGCATTGTGGAATACCGAAACTGGTAGTCAAAATAAAATAAAATAACGTCTCAAGTACACGGCTGTTGTTGTATTTCATTGCTAATGAAGAGAAAGAAGGTTCCTCTCCCTCTTTTGAGAAGAAGAAGATGCCCGAAGAAAGAAGCAGAGGCCAGGACTAGCCCAGTAACGGATGGTGCCTGAGGACAAGGAGCACATCATGGAATGCGGCCAGGGGCGGCAGACGGCAGCACTGGCAGCGGGCAGTGCACGGTCGCAAAAAATTCTTCAAATGGCTCTGAGCACTATGGGACTCAACATCTGAGGTCACCAGTCGCCTAGGACTTAGAACTACTTAAACCTACCTAACCTAAGGACATCACACACATCCATGCCCGATGCGGGATTCGAACATGAGACAGTAGCGGTTGCGCGGTTCCAGACTGTAGCGCCTAGAACCGCTCGGCCACTCCAGCCGGCTGCACGGTCGCAGATGCCACAGATGCGTTCCTCATAAGAATAAACCTGCTGTAAACATTGAGACATGGAGTTTACTGGTATTAAGGAAAACGTGGAAGGGAGGACCGACCAATGTGGCTTTCTTTCCTCACAACCTGTTTAATTGACAGTATATAATCACATATTTGATTTCATTACAAATTATGTAATTTGTGAAATGAAAAAGTTTTTACAAGGGAAATCGAAACAAGAACAACATGGCTATAATTACAAGGGCCTGGACCTGCAGCCCGCCCGTTATCGGGTAAAACAGCGGTGTTTACTACCGCGCTGGACACAGTCTCTCTTATTAAATTTCCTTCTGCAACACAAGAAAACATATAAGTAATACTGATGACAAGAGTGTTTCAATGACACAAACAAATAACGTAAATTGTGTTTATTTGAAAACTCTATGTTGAAAGGTTCAGGGTTAAGATGTCCACCTACGCTTAAAGGTTAAAAAAAATTATGAAACAATTATGACCATGATAAGGCTTGCTTCAAAGCGAGAAACCTTTTCATTTCAATCAGCAACAAGGTGCAACTGGATCCGAACCCGTCCCTTTTGACAATGTTATTCTGACTAAAGCCCTGGTGACAGATGGCTGTTGAATTGCTTCTCAGTTATGATGGCCGCTCTGAAAGAACGTTTTAAAACTTTACGTATGAGCACTTATTACAAGAGAACTCACTCGACGGAACCACAAGATCCAGTTAAATATACACCAATAATGAGCCAGGCTTTCAAAGGCAGGAATGCACAGCTTAATACAACAGGTAGTTCCGATAATCTACAAATACAATTACAATCAAGGAATTCTACTGGTTAACATCTAAATTTAAGCACAAGACCCATGGTGTTTAACGGCAGTCTGTGCCTTGGTACAACTGTTCTGACTGTATTTCCGACCAGGAGCTAATTAATTAAAACATTACTGATTGCATATGGACTACAAACGGAGGCAATATGATACCACAACAAATTTTCAAACAACAAGTGTCCAGCACAATTCTACGGTCTATATTTACGACCAAAGAGTCAACTGAGTACAACTCAGAGGGTCGGGTACAAACCAGAAATTAATATAGAAAGGCAATATAGTAACAGGGCAAAATTTTGAACGTCGTCCAGTGTCTTAGTACAATGCTAAGGCCTATATTTAGGACCAAAGATCCGACCCGGTAAAACTCTGAGGGTCGGGTACAAAGCAGAAAATAATTAGGAGGATTAGTAGACAAGGACACCAATCACCACGAGGATTACAGAATGTTGCGCCCCTTTATCAGCAATCTGATCCATGGATCCAAGATGCGTCGTCGCGGTTACTGAGTGCTGCCGATGACAGCTAGGTAGAAGGGGGCAGCCAGGCCACGACCGGTCGTCTACCACAAATGTTGCCAACCATCTGACGGGACGTCGGCCTGCTGCTTGTACCCGACGCTGACCCCGGTGGACTACTCCGGCATCCTCCCTCTGCGCAGGCACTCCTTGCACAGCTCTCGTCTTTGGCCGCTCGGACCTCGAGACCGGCTCTTGTCGCCACGCTACTGACAATACCCAAACTTGGTGCCTCCCGTCTCGGGCCAGCGAACCCATTGTATATATATGGGCAAGCAAAGACATTCCGAGGACACAAACACGGCCGCCGTGACCGAGCGGTACTAGGCGCTTCAGTCTGGAACAGCGCTGCTGCTATGGTCGTAGGTTAGAATCCTGCCTCTGGCATGGGAGAGTGTGATCTATTTAGGTTACTTAGGTTTAAGTAGTTCTAAGTTCTAGGGGACTGACGACCTCAGAAGTGCCATAGTGCTCAGAGAAATCTGAACCAATTTTGAACCATAATCACTAAATCCGAAACTAAAACCACTGAATAATTCTAAAGTAACAAATTCTAGCTGTAAACAAATCACACGGGATCGAACGAGTGGCCATACCGAAGCGTAACGACCTCTCGTTTCAGTTGTGGAAAATATCGGCAGTAGGACGGATCGGTAACAGATCTCAGAAGCTTACAGAATAGCAACTTCGTATAAAGAACCGAAAATACGTCACTACCGAGGATAGCCTACAACACCGATCGGTATGAACGATACAGATAGGGCCCCAGAAGGTGACAGTAGCCTAGGTCAGGACACAGCAGAAGTGAAAGCTGAGGCGTCACTACCGAGGATAGCCTACAACACCGATCGGTATGAACGATACAGATAGGGCCCCCGAAGGTGACAGTAGCCTAGGTCAGGACACAGCAGAAGTGAAAGCTGAGGCGCGGATCAGGGACCCACCAGGTGAGCAGGTGGCGGGTGTGGCCGGCAAGGGCACAGGACACCAAGCAGCTGACCCGAAAACAGTACGAGATCTGGTCAAAAAATACCGAAATTTGTGCACAAAATTTTTTCTACTCTTACCTTTTCCTTATTGTGCGTCGTCTCCCTCGAAATACTCTTCTCCAAAATGGGTACAGCACTCGCAACGCCGTTCCCACTTTCGGAAGCAGTCTTGATACGTCTCTTCCTGGATCACGCGAGGCGCCGTCTGCGAATTTTCTTTTATCTCGCCTGTCGTTGAAAATCTTCCTCCTTTCAACGGAGTTTTCAACTTTGGAAATAAAAAAAAGTATCATCACCAGGTACGATTCTCGTAATGAACATCTCATTTGCACTATCCAAAAGCTCTTTACCGCTTGCGAGGCGAATGTCTTTCTGCTCTTGATTCATGAGACCTGGATCGCACTTGCCGGCAACACGAAGCATTCCAAGATACTGTGTCAGCATTTCATCACCTGATCCAACTGAAATGATACATTCTTCTGCAGATATAAACTCAATCTACTCTAATTTAGTATAAGGAATGTCTTGTAGAATTTTGCACTGATGATAACTTAATCGAAGCTAACACTTGGTTTAAGAATCATGAAAGAATGTTGTATATGTGGGAGAGCTTGGCGGTTTCAGATAGAATCATGAAAGAATGTTGTATATGTGGGAGAGCTTGGAGGTTTCAGATAGTTTATATAATGACAAGACAGAGATTTAGTGACCAGTTTTTAAATTGTAAGAATTTCCTGGGGTAGATGTGGTCTCTGACCACAATCGTTTGGTTGCGAACTGTAGATTAAAACTGAAGAAACTGCAAAAAGGTGGGAATTCAAGGAAATGAAAACTAGATAAACTGAAAGAACCAGAGGTTGTAGAGAGTTTCAGAGAGAGCACTAGTGAAAAATTGAGATCTGGGGAAAGAAATACAGTAAAAGAGGAATAGGTAGCTTTGAGTGATGAATTAGTGAAGGCAGCAGAGGATCATTTAGGTAAAAACACAAGGGCTAGTAGAAATCCTTGGCTAACAGAAGAGATATTGAATTTAATTGATGGAAAGAGGTAAATTAAAATTTTCAGTAAATGAAGCAGACAAAAAGGAATACAAACATTTCAAAAATGAGATCGACAGGAAGTGCAAAATGGCTAAGCAGGGATGGCTAGAGGACAAATGTAAGGATTTAGAGGTATATATCACAAGGCGTAAGATGGACACTGCCTATAGGGAAATTACAAAGACTTTTGGAGAAAAGAGAACCACTTGGATGAATATTAAGAGCTTAGATGGAAAACCAGTTTGAAACAATGAAGAGAAAGCAGAAATGTGGAAGAAGAATATAGAGGATGTACTCGAGGGCAGTATTATGAAAATGGAAGAGGACATAGATGATGATGAAATGGGACATATGATAATGCATGAAGAATTTGATGGGGCACTGAATGACCTAAGTCGAAATAAGACCCTGGGAGTAGACAACATTCCACTAGAACTGCTGATAGCCTCGGGAGAGCCAGCTCTGACAAAACTCTTACCTTTCTTATATTTGTAGACTTAGTGAAGGCTTTTGCCAATGTTGACTCGAATACTCTTTTTCAAATTCTGAAGGTGGCAGGGGTCCAGTACAGAGAGTGAAAGGATATTTACAATTTGTACTGAAACGAGATCGCAATTATAAGAGACGATTGCCATGAAAGGGAAGCAATGGTTGGGAAGGGAGTAAGGCATGGATGTAGCCTATCCGAGATGTTATTCAATCTGTGTATTGAGTAAGCAGTAAAAGAAACTAAATGAAAATTTAGAGTAGGAATTAAAATCCACGGAGAAGAAATAAAAACCTTGAAGTTTGCCGATGACATTGTAATTCTGACAGAGACAGCACCGGACCTGGAAGAGCAGTTGAATGGAATGGACAGTGCCTTGAAAGGAAGATATAAGATGAACATCAACAAAAACAGAACGAGGATAATGGAATGTAGTCAAATTAAGTTGGGAGATGCTAAGGGAATTAGATTAGGAAATGAGACCCTTAAAGTAGTAGCTATGTTGCTATTTGGGCAGCAAAATAACTGATGATGGTCGAAGCAGCGAGGATATAAAATGTAGATTGGCAATGGCAAGGCAAGAATTTCTGAAGAAGAGAAATTTGCTAACATCGAGTATAGATTTATGTATCAAGAAGTCGTTTCTGAAAATATGTATATGGAGCGTAGCCATGTATGGAAGTGAAACGTGGACGATAAATAGTTTAGACAAGAAGAGAATAGAAGCTTTCGAAATGTGGTCCTACAGAAGAAAGCTGATGATTAGATGGGTAAATCACGTAACAAATGAGGAGATAGTGACCAGAGTTGATGAGAAGAGGAATTTGTAGCACAAACTAAGACGCCCTGCTAAACCCGGAGAACAGTATAAGTAGTAGGAATTGTGGAAGGCGGTCAGAATGAGCGGCTGTCAGTTACACTCCAAATATAACACTTTATTTAGTTGTCCAAACATTACAGCGCAACTTCGAAGCTTGACTATCGACAAAAAACGTCTTTAATTCTAAAATTAATGTAACTGTTATAAATATTTATTTTTGAGATAGAAGGCTCTATGCTTTAACCTTAAATAGTATTTAATCCCAACCGATGTAAAACTTGACTGGCCGGATAGATTAAGTTTTTTAAAAGCAGCTGAAGGCCGATAAATTTAAAACAACATAACTACAATAACCTTTCAATAGGCAGAAGGCCCAAGCTTTATGACCAATAGGAAATTTTACCCCAAAGTGGCTGAAAGCTTTTGTTTACAAAAAACTGCAACCAATTGTCCAAGACAGAATGTCCAAAGCTTTTAACAAGTAAGAATCCAAAATTTTAAAGCGGCTGAAGGCCCATCATTTTCAGAACAATGCAACTACAATAAATTTTTTAACAGGCATAAGGCCCACCCCTTTATCCAAAAAGAATGTAATACTTCATAAGTAGGACCCTTAAAACTTAAAGCGGCTGAAGGCTACAATAAATTATCAACAGGCAGAAAGCCGCCAGCTTTATCTTCCAACTGGTAATACTCGGTCAGTAAGATCCTTTGGACTTAAAGCGGCTGAAGGCCGATGCTTTAAAACAATACAATAAATTTCCAACAGGTAGAAGGCCCATGATTTATCTTCGGACAATGTAAGACTTGCCCAATTTAGAATAACTTACTTTGAAAACGGCCGAATGTCTTTGCTTTTAAAAACACAATTACAAGCATACAAATTCCAACCATCAGCTATGAGCGATTAAAAATAGACAATTAAACACCAACAAGAAAGGCAGTATAGCCAACAGCGATCAGAAGTTTCCAGGGGGCTCGGTCTGCCCTTGAAATCTTAACGCTCATTTAGGTGAGACAAGAAGTCGGCTCAATTATATTAGATCCGCGGGCAACACAACCAAGAGACAGTCAGAGATCCATCTACAAGACCACTCACTAACCACCGACCAGTATACTAGAATTCCAAAGCCAAAACGCTACATACATAGCCGCCAACAACCAAAAATACATTAAGTTGTAAAGAAGTACACACCATGTTGGACAGCGACAAAAGGTGAGGAAGGGACACTGCCTGAATTTACGTCAGCGACCAGGGCAGGTAACCGGAACACTGACGGTCATAAAGCAGAAAATTCGGCTGGTGCACTCGAATTTCAACCCGACGGATATAGTTAATTCCACCACGCGGTGGGTAAATATTCACGACCTCGGACACTCGCTGTTGCTCCCAGGAATAGCACCAACAGCGAACCACCAAGGGGACAAAATGAACAGACATGGCTTCGGTAATAAAATCACCACTCAACTTTCATGTCCTGTGTCGGTGAGCCACGAACCTCGTAGCACTCTGAACCGCACCCACATGCTCCGACACTGCGTAGAGACTGCCAGCTGGCCCGGCCGACTGCGGCGCGCGCGAGCTTGCTTGCTGATCCGCTCCAACCGACCGACTGAACGACAGTCAGCAGTGGCCGTGCTATCATGAAGACAAATCGGGAGTCGATACACACACACAGCCAATCCATAAGCGGTCGGCGAGCCAATTCACTTCGTCCGGTAGGACGATCGACCGACGATCCACCAAGACCGTCCCCACTCAAGTGATGCGTGGTGACAGCGGTCGGGCGAGCCATGGACATCCAGGCCTCACTGCTGCTGCAACCTTACTGAACTCCACGACTGGCAGGTCCGAATTGCCCTCCTGGCACATTCCAACTCACCCCACGACAGACGACAACCAGGAAGTAATAGCAGTGCAGCAAAGATAACACGTGAGGGCTATTTCGATAGGCGCTGCTGCTGCCGCTGGCAGGCAGACAAAGCAGCAACAGAAATTGAAACTAACATAACGAGGTGGCAACACGAAAAAAGCAGGATGTAAAATAAGAGATGGCACTGGCGCGAGCCATGCAACACCAGCAGCTGCTCGACCACTTGATGCAAGTACTCCAACACGTTGTGCGGCCTGTGTACGTGTGCATGTTGATCACATCCCATACTAATGTCGGGGTACATGACCAGGAAACAGTGGCGTCTTGTAGCACATGTCTTTTGGGACGGTTTTGTCAACTTATCGCCAATACCGTGGACTTACAGATCTGTGTCGTGAGTGTTGCCTATGTGCCTATGCTATTAGCGCCCATTGTGTGTAGTGCCTTGTTGTGTGGCACCACATTGTGCAATTATCCTTAATTTATGAGTATAAGTGTATTATGTCATATAGGATCATATTCTGGGGCAACACATCAAACCAAGCAAAAGTTTTTAGGGTGGAAAAGCGAATGATGAGAATCATTTGTGGTGTAAATTAAAGAACATCTTCCAGAAATCTGTTCAAGGAACTTTGCATTATAACAACTGTTTCTCAGTATATTTATTCCTTAATGAGATTTGTTGCAAGTAATACATTTCTATTTCCAACCAATAGCTGAATACATAGTATCAATACTAGGAATAACTAGAATCTACATAAAGAACTAAAATCACTTACGTTGCTCCAAAAAGGGGTCCAACATTCAGAAACACACATTTTCATTAAATTGCCAGTAACCATTAAAAACTTGGTTTCAGATAAAGCACCATTGAGAGTTTGAAAGACTTTTGGATAGCCAACTCCTTCTACTCCATAGATGAATATCTTAACAGAGAGTGTTAAGCCAGCTTAAGTAAAAATATCGGTTAGATTTCTGTTCTGACAACACTTCGTCACAACAGTCAAGATTAGGTATTTTGTGTATGATAAATTTATTAATAGTGCGTAACAGTGGTCCATTCTGACAATGTGTTAATTCTCTAAATATTAGCTGTTCCAGTTTACTGCTTTGTATTAACCTATTTCGACTACCTCCCGACAAATGGTCAGGTAGTAAGTATTATGTTCAAATGATTTATGTTTTTATATTATACCTTCTGACATGTTACACACCTACAAGAATCATCTAATTTTTTGGGTCTACGGAACCAAAACTCAATCTACTCTAATCTAGTATAAGGAATGTCTTGTAGAATTTTGCACTGATGATAACTTAATTGAAGCTAACACTTGGTTTAAGAATCATGAAAGAATGTTGTATTGTGGAAGAGGCCCGGAGACACTGAGAGGTTTCAGATAGTTTATATAATGATAAGACAGAGATTTAGTGACGAGGTTTGTAAGAATTTCCTGGGGTAGATGAGGACTCTGGCCACAATCGATTGGTTGCGAACTGTAGATTTAAACTGAAGAAACTGCAAAAAGGTGGGAATTCAAGGAAATGAAATCTAGATGAACTGAAAGAACCAGAGGTTGTAGAGAGTTTCAAAGAGAGCACTAGTGAAAAATTGAGACCTGGGGAAAGAAATACAGTAAAAGAGGAATAGGTAGCTTTGAGTGATGAATTAGTGAAGGCAGCAGAGGATCATTTAGGTAAAAACACAAGGGCTAGTAGAAATCCTTGGCTAACAGAAGAGATATTGAATTTAATTCGTGGAAGGAGGTAATTTAAAATTTTCAGTAAATGAAGCAGACAAAAAGGAATACAAACATTTCAAAAATGAGATCGACAGGAAGTGCAAAATGGCTAAGCAGGGATGGCTAGAGGACAAATGTAAGGATTTAGAGGTATATATCACAAGGCGTGAGATGGACACTGCCTATAGGGAAATTACAGAGACTTTTGGAGAAAAGAGAACCACTTGTATGAATATTAAGAGCTTAGATGGAAAACCAGTTTGAAACAATGAAGAGAAAGCAGAAATGTGGAAGAAGAATATAGAGGTTGTACTCGCGCATTCCAATTGGCTATGTACAGAAAACGGCTGAAATTTTTACGGTGTATATATTAGATCCCAATCTCGAATTATGTTGACAAATTTGTTGATATCTTTACTAGCTTCCTGTTTAAAGAGATTCGAAGTTACACTATAAAACTTGTTAACTGAAATGATGGGTGATGACGGGTATACTACCCAAGATACCGGTGATTTAAATAAATTGAAGGATATAGTCGTGAATGGATGAATGGATGATGCATTTGCCTAAATTTTGCGGATAGAATTCGTCCAATTTGTACCTGTAGGTTTAAAAATTTTTAAGTTGACAGGTATTCCCACGATACATTTGTGTAATTGCATTGGTATAAGTGGTTATCAAAATTATGCCTGTGACGTGAGAAAACTATAGTGACATCCGTGCTCACGTAAAAATCAGTCTGAGAAGAAACTGCTATAAAAGGGTCTCCGTTATCACGAGAAGGGTTCTAGAAATCCCATATTGAGATTCTGAAATATATGAAAATTTTTTGTGTATGTACACTACTGGCCGTTAAAATTGCTACACCAAGAAGAAATGCAGATGATAAACGGGTATTCATAGTACAAATATATTATACTAGAAGTGACATGTGATTACATTTTCACGCAATTTGGGTGCATAGATCCTGAGAAATCAGTACCCAGAACAACCACCTCTGGCCGTAATAACGGCCTTGATACGCCTGGACATTTAGTCAAACAGAACTTGGATGGCGTGTAGAGGTACAGGTGCCCATGCAGCTTCAACACGATACCACAGTTCATGAAGAGTAGTGACTGGCGTATTGTGACGAGCCAGTTGCTCGGCCACCATTGACCAGACGTTTTAAGTCGGTGAGAGACTTGGAGAATGTGCTGCCCATGGCAGCAGTCGAACATTTTGTGTATCCAGAAAGGCGCGTACAGGACCTGCAACATGCGGTCGTGCATTGTCCTGCTGAAATATATGGTTTGGCAGGGATCGAATGAAGGGTAGGGTCACGGGTCGTAACACATCTGAAATGAAACGTATACTGTTCAAAGTGCCGTCAATGCGAACGAGAGGTGACCGAGACGTGAAATCAATGGCACCCCATACCATCACGCCGGGTGATACGCCGGTATGGCGATGACGATTAACGCTTCCAGTGTACTTTCACCGCGCCGAATACGGATGCGAGCATCGTGGTGCTGTAAACAGAACATGCATTCATCCGAAAAAATGACGTTTCGCCATTCGTGCACCCAGGTTCGTCGTCGAGTACACCATCGCAGGCGCTCCTGTCTGTGATGCAGCGTCGAGGGTAACTTCAGTCATGCTCTCCGAGCTGATAGTCCATTCTGCTGCAAACGTCGTCGAACTGTTCGTGCAGATGGTTGTTGTCTTGCAAACGTCCCCATCTGTTGACTCAGGGATCGCGACGTGGCTGCACGATCCGTTACAGCCATGCGGATAAGATGCCTGTATCTAGACTGCTAGTGATACGAGGCCGTTGGGATTCAGCACGGCGTTCCGTATTACCCTCCTGAACCCACCGATTCCATATTCTGCTAACAGTCATGGATCTCGACCAACGCGAGCAGCAATGTCGTGATACGATAAGCCGCAATCGCGATAGGCTAAAATCCGACCTTTATCAAAGTCGGAAACGTGATGCTAGGCATTTCTCCTCCTTACACGAGGCATCACAACAACGTTTCACCAGGCAACGCCGGTCAACTGCTCTTTGTGTATGAGAAATTAGTTGGAAACTTTCCTCATGTCAGCACGTTGTAGGTGTCGCCACCGGCGCCAACCTTGTGTGAATGCTCTGAGTAGCTTATCATTTGCATATCACAGCATCATCTCGCTGTCGGTTTAATTTCGTGTCTGTAGCACGTAATCTTCGTGGTGTTGCAATTTTAATGGTCAGTAGTGTAAAATCGTGTCGAAGGTGTAATATTAGTTATTATTTCAGTTTCTCATAAGGAGCCATTGAAGGGCAGTTTAGAGTTAGAGACAGCCTCGGCCTTAGCGCCAGTGGCTGGTACACGGCGACACGTCACTAGGTTGCCTGCTGCTTCGACAGCGGCCACGGCACTGGGCACCTCATGGTGCTATTGGCTAACTGCCCACCACAGACCTGCGTTGCCACAGCAAAGCTTGAAGTGGCGCTGCTGCTGGCTATGTCACCGGCAACTGCTCCCACCTGCAGGAATCCCTAGCAACAGAACGATGCACACGCGATCCGCCTGGCATGAAGAGAGTGAAGCATGCCGCAGAATTCAAGTTCATGGCAAATGGGTAACTAGAGAAACAGACCTGCTCTAGACACAGCGTCATTAGTGACGCATATCCTAATGGCGCCAAAGAATATTAATGGCAACTTGAATCTCTTTGCAGGTGACGCAGTTGTCAGTAATGAAGTCATCATCATCATCATCATCATCTGGAACCTTTATTCCCATGGCAATGTGGGGTCGCCCTTGTTATTGTTGACTTGGCAGTGTTACTTGCAGAGGATGGTCGGATGGCCTTCCTGCTGCCACTCCGAACCCCCCAGACAGAAGTAGTGTACCCCAGTTGACTGCGTCTAGTGTAAGCCATGGAATAGTGCAAACGTATTTCAATGCCTGTGAGTCGTGTAACTGAGGCGGAACGTGGTAACCAGTCCAGTATTCACGTAGCGGAATGTGGAAAACCGCCTGGAAACCACATGCAGGCCACCTGGCATACTGGCCCTCTATCAACTTGTGGATTCGAACCAGGGTCCGGCGCGCCTACCCGAGTCCAGGAAGCAGTGCATTAGTGCTCTCGGCTACCCTGGCAGGTCAGTTGTCAATAATTAAGTAGCATCTGAAAAAATTCCACAAATATCCGGTCATATCATGATAAGATTTCAGAGGAGTACATACATTGAGAACTTGTTTTAAATGGTCAGAAATGCGTGTGCGTGTCACAAACCTCAGCCAACTTCACAGCTACACAGCCAACTTCACGCAAGAGAAGAGGCAATGCTGTGAAGCAGTGACAGGCAAATTTTTAAATACACGTGTAAATACACATTGTATACATGTTTCTCATCGATGTCGATAGTATGGAGGCTAAGATATAGATATGTCGATGTATCGCTCTATATTTATAGGATTTACAGGAATTATAATAAACAGGTATAAGCCATGTAAATGAGTAATTTAAAATTTTACATACTTTATAATTTCCAACATAAAACAGTAAAAGATAAATAATGTACTAAAAATCACTAATTTACAAGAAATTAATCAATGAAACCAAAAATCATCAGCAATACGCATTGAAAGAACTCTTTGTTTAATATGTTGCCATGTCAGTCTGCTTCAGTTGTCTAACACAACCAGATTTATTAAGAAAGTCAGTATTTTTCGGATGGAACAGAAGAGCTTGGCATATTTAGTATTTTTGAGCAATTTATGGCAAAACAGACATACCTTTCCATTTCACGGAAAGATGAGGTGTGACCCATACTGGGGCGCCATTTTCTTAGATTAGCAGCTAAACCCCAAGTGACGTTTGTTTACAGCCAAAATTCAAACATGGTGTCAATTCATAGGAGGAAGTGGCGGTCAGGTCACTCAGGTTAGTGGAGGTAGCCCAAGCGGGCTAACTTCCCACGATTTTCTTTGTTTAATGGAGATAACTGTGGTGTGATGCATTATCATGTTGGAATTAGAAAAAAAATGGCTCTGAGCAATATGGGACTCAACTGCTGTGGTCATTAGTCCCCTAGAACTTAGAACTACTTAAACCTAACTAACCTAAGGACATCACACACATCCATGCCCGAGGCAGGATTCGAACCTGCGACCGTAGCAGTCGCACGGTTCCGGACTGCGCGCCTAGAACCGAGAGCACCGCGGCCGGCCTTGGAATTAGAACTTCAAGCTATTTTACTGCAGCAAGGGGGCTAGGTTAGTGGGGCTAGCCCAATTGACCTCCTTCCCACGAAAATTCAAACTTCCCACCAAAATCCGCCATCTGGAATGACGTCATGGCCACCATCTTGGATTATGTCATGCACTGTTTACATGTCTACGTGACGCCATCTTGGATGACGTCATCGCTGACCTCTTGGATACATCTGCCAACAATGCAGAGTGTGCCAGAACTTGCCTTGTCCCAATACTATTGTAGTCCTCATTAAGCAAACGAACTACTGCATGTGGCTTTCCTTGGTACTGAAATTTTATTTACAAATAGGAATCAAAACAATAGCACAATCTACACTCCTGGAAACTGAAATAAGAACACCGTGAATTCATTGTCCCAGGAAGAGGAAACTTTATTCACACATTCCTGGGGTCAGATACATCACATGATCACACTGACAGAACCACAGGCACATAGACACAGGCAACAGAGCATGCACAATGTCGGCACTTGTACAGTGTATACCCACCTTTCGCAGCAATGCAGGCTGCTATTCTCCCATGGAGACGATCGTAGAGATGCTGGATGTAGTCCTGTGGAACGGCTTGCCATGCCATTTCCACCTGGCGCCTCAGTTGGACCAGCGTTCGTGCTGGACGTGCAGACCGTGTGAGACGACGCTTCATCCAGTCCCAAACATGCTCAATGGGGGACAGATCCGGAGATATTGCTGGCCAGGGTAGTTGACTTACACCTTCTAGAGCACGTTGGGTGGCACGGGATACATGCGGACGAGCATTGTCCTGTTGGAACAGCAAGTTCCCATGCCGGTCTAGTAATGGTAGAACGATGGGTTCGATGACGGTTTGGATGTACCGTGCACTATTCAGTGTCCCCTCGACAATCACCAGAGGTGTACGGCCAGTGTCGGAGATAGCTCCCCACACCATGATGCCGGGTGTTGGCCCTGTGTGCCTCGGTCGTATGCAGTCCTGATTGTGGCGCTCACCTGCACGGCGCCAAACACGCATACGACCATCATTGGCACCAAGGCAGAAGCGACTCTCATCGCTGAAGACGACACGTCTCCATTCGTCCCTCCATTCACCCCTGTCGCGACACCACTGGAGGCGGGCTGCACGATGTTGGGGCATGAGCGGAAGACGGCCTAACGGTGTGCGGGACCGTAGCCCAGCTTCATGGAGACGGTTGCGAATGGTCCTTGCCGATACCCCAGGAGCAACAGTGTCCCTAATTTGCTGGGAAGTGGCGGTGCAGTCCCCTACGGCACTGCGTAGGATCCTACGGTCTTGGTGTGCATCCGTGCGTCGCTGCGGTCCGGTCCCAGGTCGACGGGCACGTGCACCTTCCGCCGACCACTGGCGACAACATCGATGTACTGTGGAGACCTCACGCCCCACGTGTTGAGCAATTCGGCGATACGTCCACCCGGCCTCCCGCATGCCCACTATACGCCCTCGCTCAAAGTCCGTCAACTGCACATACGGTTCACGTCGACGCTGTCGTGGCATGCTACCAGTGTTAAAGACTGCGATGGAGCTCCGTATGCCACGGCAAACTGGCTGACACTGACGGCGGCGGTGCACAAATGCTGCGCAGCTAACGCCATTCGACGGCCAACACCGCGGTTCCTGGTGTGTCCGCTGTGCCGTGCGTGTGATCATTGCTTGTACAGCCCTCTCGCAGTGTCCGGAGCAAGTATGGTGGGTCTGACACACCGGTGTCAATGTGTTTTTTTTTCCATTTCCAGGAGCGTAGAAAGTACTGAAAAGTTGTTTTCCATGCAAAGCATGGACAAAATGAACAGCATAATTATTTGGTTTCACTTTGCCTAATTACCAGCATTTACTTTCTATTGTAGTAGTTGTATCGTTCAGAGATTGCAGTGCCACAAGGAAGTCGGCAACCCACATCGATATCACAGGCATTAGCGTGGGCTCACTCCAATCCACACTATCCAATGAGTTACACTCGTGAAGACCACACCTCCCCTCGCAGCACAGCAGCGCTCTCACTCTGAGGTCAATGTAGTGTCGAGGATGCAAGAGTTCAGCCCAGTTCGTGACCTCATCTGAGGGATACAATTAAGTTGAGATACTTGAGTCTTATCTTTATATACAATAATAGTGGTAGCTGACGATATTGTAGATGAAGATAATACTCAAATGTCTCGAGAGAAATTTAATTATATCAGATCTACTGATCACCTATGCCTGAGGTACAGGCAGGATTTCCCAATTACTTCCAACGCTGGGGTGTTATTCCAAAAGTGGAGAGCCTCGGCAATAGTGAAGAACTAAGAAGTGGAAAATAAGTTCAAGGTATGAACCAAAGTTTGCGTCAGGGAGGGCGTTGAAATAGGGTAGTCCGTGCAGCTACGTTAGCTATAATACTGCGGCGGTGAAACGGCCTTCATATCCGATTGGTAAACGATAAGAGCTGGGTTCAAATGTTGGTGGTAGCACAAATTCTAATTCATTTATTTAGCTTCCATCATAATCTGAAGGAGTCAACAGCGTAGTGTAGGACCTACAAGTTGTTAAAGGGAGGATATTGAACTTTGGCAGTCTGTGCAACTATGTTAGCTATGTGGCGATGTAACGGCGAGGATACTTGCTTGGAAAGCGAGGAGACCTGGGTTCAAGTCCCGGCTGTAGCACATATTTTCCTTTATTTAGCTTCCATCGTCATCTGAAGGAGTCAACAGCATAGCGTAGGACCAACGAGTTGTTAAAGGGAGGGTATTGAACTATGGTAGTCCGTGCAACAATGATAGCTACAGTGCTGTGGTGGTGTAACGGCGAGCATACCTGCGTAGTTCAGTCTGGCCTTAGGTTTTGTGGCGAGTGGACGTGTTTACATTGAGCTGCGAGCTGCTGAAAGCAAGGCAAGTTTGCTATCCTGCTGGTTGTTGAGTATTTCGCATCTGAATATGTATTAAACTTCTTGGTTATTGTGGATGCTGGATCATTGTTGTTGTTGTCCCTTCTGATTTGGTGATTTCGATTATTTGAAGATGTCGTTGATGTCTAGATGTGATACTTTGAAGTTTACTTTTGTTCAAGATTGTGTGAAACCGAGTGCATTTGAATTTCAAACGTTTGTTATTGAGAAGGTTAGAATCCTGTGAACTGAAATTATTATTGTCTATGTTCTGTAATTGGCTACTATTACATATTTGAAACTTAAGGATTCGGGGATTTGCAATGGTGTCACTGAAGAGACGGGAGGCTCTATGAAGTACTTACATGCAAACGGAAGTATACGTGAGGTGCAAATAACGTATGCTGGCCTAGGTTTGCGCACTGTACGAGTTTTTGAGATCGCCTTTGGGATTCCTAATGATCATATTAGTCGAGTCTTAAGTGACTATGGGAGTGTCATTTCCGTTTACGATGAGAGGTGGAGTAGTTGGTTTTCTATGCCGGTAGAAACGTCTCTTTGAAGTCGTTTCATAAGACGTTCGTCGAATTCGGTACAACTTATTCACTTTAATACCTGATTTTAGCTCAATTCATGAACTCTTCCAGAAAGACTAAGCACTGAAATAAGACCTATTGAATATTATATGTGCGTTTTAATGTGGGATTTCGGTTTTATTTTGTGGGAAACGCTGAGTTGGTCATCGTCTGCTGGGAGCAGACGATGTTGCTTCTCGTTCGAAGGAGAGCACAGGATAACCAACTTTGGTTACCAGTACCTGAAGACAGAGGTTTACCCATCTTAGTCGAAGGCTGTTTTTGTGTGTGATGTTGGTGACGAAGGGCTACCCCTCTGGTAGCTTCGGCTGCACGGGGAGCTAGGTAATCTCGAAAGAGAAAGTGTCTCTCTCCGGTGAACGCTTGGTGAGTACGGATCGTAGCTTTTACGGGGCGTTTCAGGTGATAGGAAGCATGTTCAGTTAGGACTTCGTTATGTTTAACTGTTGAAATACTTAAGAACTTCAGCTTAATTGAAGCGTGTGAAGCGAGTTATTTTTCCGAATGTGCCATAATTATATTGATTTAAATAGGCGATTTTTGGATGTTTGAGTTAAAGGTGTGGAAGTTACTTTGTTCATCATGTGTGTCAGTTTTGTGCCATGTGTTTGGTAATCAATGGCCCTTCTGGTCCACTATGGCACAGCAACAGGCTTTATTTTTAACAGTTTGCTTGTTTAGTGAGCCATGATTTCTGCAAGAATGTCTGTTCTTTCGTGCGCTTTCTACAAAGCAGCACAACACTTTGATTCGGAATGCACCACGTGCTATAGTTCGGCCGTTTGCAAGCAGCAGACGCAGTTAGTATGTTGAATAATGACCGCACAGCCTTGTGTATTGGTTAAACCTCTGTCCAGAATAGTGCATGCGTAAAACCGTAATGCGAATCTCACTGAGATATTTTTATGGTATGAACGCAAAGGAGATGACTATCATTGTCTCCCTCCCCCCTTTTCTGCGTTTCTTCTTGCTGTAGTTGAATTGTGCTCTGTTACATTCTCACGTAATTCTTACTTAAATATTTCTGGTCAGGCACCAGTTATTGTGTAGTTAGGATGTGCAACCAAATACTTAGATACAATACATAATTTACGTGGAAGACAAATTCTGTGGTGTTGATCGTACCCATGTTGTTGTTGTTGTGGTCTTCAGTCCTGAGACTGGTTAGATGCAGCTCTCCATGCTACACTATCCTGCGAAAGCTTCTTCATCTCCCAGTACCTACTGCAGCCTACAGCCATCTGAAGTGTTTAGTATATTCATTTCTTGGTCTCCCTCTACGATTTTTACCCTCCACGCTGCCCTCCAATACTAAATTGGTGATCCCTTGATGCCTCAGAACATGTCCTACCAAACGATCCCTTCTTCTGGTCAAGTTGTGCCACAAACTTCTCTTCTCCCCAATCCTATTCAGTACCTCCTCATTAGTTACGTGATCTACCCATCTAATCTTCAGCATTCTTCTGTAGCACCACATTTCGAAAGCTTCTATTCTCTTCTTGTCCAAACTATTTATCGTCCATGTTTCACTTCCATACATGGCTACACTCCATACAAATACTTTCAGAAATGACTTCCTGACACTTAAATCTATACTCGATGTTAACAAATTTCTCTTCTTCAGAAACACTTTCCTTGCCATTGCCAGTCTACATTTTATATCCTCTCTACTTCGACTATCATCAGTTATTTTTCTCCCCAAATAGAAAACTCCTTTACGGCTTTAAGCGTCTCATTTCTTATCTAATTCCCTCAGCATCACCTGACTTAATTCGACTGCATTCCATTATCCTTGTTTTGCTTTTATTACTTACTCCGATTTCCAATCCTGAATTAATCAAGATGCTACATGGACGACATGGAGTGCTATTTATCTGGCTACTTAAAGAAATTAACATACTTGTAATTAAATTATTAAAGTAATTTAACTAATAATTTTCCAACTCCGTTTTTTTTCTAAATGGTTAGAAAATGCTTGGGCTGGTGGCGACTCTGAATTTCTGAATTTTTATCACTATTTGTGTGAGAGAAGCGGCTAGAAATGAGAGATAACGTATTTGGCTCTATGAGAAACGTCGTAAACATAGTATTACGTTACACGGTTCTCAATGGAATTGGTCGAGTTAGGACTGATTTTTTGAAACACATCCCATAGTTCATAACACTATCTGGCTACCGCGCTTTGGTCATCTATGACGGACAGCCTAGGACTTGTGCCGTTTGCAATTCCACTGAACACGGGCGTGCTGAGTGCTCGCTGTGGGGCGTGGCCCAGCTGCCTCTACATCTACATCTACATCCATACTCCGCAAGCCACCTGACGGTGTGTGGCGGAGGGCACGTTGAGTACCTCTATCGGTTCTCCCTTCTATTCCAGTCTCGTATTGGTGGTGGAAAGAAAGATTGTCGGTATGCCTCTGTGTGGGCTCTAATCTCTCTGATTTTATCCTCATGGTCTCTTCGCGAGATATACGTAGGAGGGAGCAATATACTGCTCGACTCTTCAGTGAAGGTATGTTCTCGAAACTTCAACAAAAGCCCGTACCGAGCTACTGAGCATCTCTCCTGCAGAGTCTTCCACTGGAGTTTATCTATCATCTCCGTAACGATTTCGCGATTGCTAAATGATCCTGTGAAGAAGCGCGCTGCTCTCCGTTGGATCTTCTCTATCTCTTCTATCAACCCTATCTGGTACAGATCCCACACTGCTGAGCAGTATGCAAGGTGTGAGCGAACAAGGGTACTGTAACCTCCTTCCTTTGTTTTCGGATTGCATTTCCTTGGGATCCTTCCAATGAATCTCAGTCTGGTATCTGCTTCACCGATGATAAACTTTGTACGGTCATTATATTTTAAATCACTCCTAATGCGTACTCCTAGATAATTTATGGAATTAACTGCTTCCAGTAGCTGACCTGCTATATTGTAGCTTTCTTTCTATGTATTCGAAGCACATTACACTTGTGTACATTGAGAGTCAATTGCCATTCCGTGCACCATGCGTCAATTCGCTGCAGATCCTCCTGCATTTCAGTACAATTCTCCATTGTTACAACCTCTCGATACACCACAGCATCATCTGCAAAAAGCCTCAGTGAACTTCCGATGTCGTCCACAAGGTCATTTATGCATATTGTGAATAGCAACGGTCCTACGACACTCCCGTGCGGCACACCTGAAATCACTCTTACTTCGGAAGACTTCTCTCCATTGAGAATGACATGCTGCGTTCTGTTATCTAGGAACTCTTCAATCCAATAACGCAATTGGTCTGATAGTCCATATGCTCTTACTTTGTTCATTAGACGACTGTGGGGAACTGTATCGAACGCCTTGCGGAAGTCAAGGCATCTACCTGGGAACCCGTGTCTATGGCCCTCTGAGTCTCGTGGACGAACAGCGCGAGCTGGGTTTGACACGCTCGTCTTTTTCGAAACCCGTGCTCATTCCTGCAGAGTAGTCTCCAGAAAAGTCATTATACTCGAACATAATACGTGTTCCAAAATCCTGCAACTGATCGACGTTAGAGACACACCGCCCAGGGACGCTGTCGAACACACGACCAGCGCTGTAACCATGCCTCTGAAGTGTGTGGCCGTGGCCGGCGGAGCTGCGCGGTCCCCACCTGTGACGCCAAGCAGTACTCGGGAGGTGGAAAAAGAGAATGCCTCAGTGACACCCGCTTTAGAAATGCGCTTGGAGGCTGGCCATAATGATGCTCGTCAGCAGCCCACGGACAATTCAGAGAATAGCGAAACCGGCGAAGTTTCTCAACCGAAACCAGTTCCAAATGGTACCCACTGCCGAAACAGAGAGTAATCCGTCTGAAGACTGTAACGCAACACCTCGTAAGACTAGGAAAAGGCGAATAGCTCATCCAGCAGCTGAAACATAAGCCCCGAAAACGAGAGACAAATTACGTCAACTAGAACTGGAAGACAAGGAACAAGTTACCGAAGTGGCCGCCGGCACACAGAGCACAGTTGTTGATCCCAATACTTGAATCGACAAAAAAGACAAAGGAGGCAACCCATCTACTAGTCACAGTAAAGATACAAAATGTGCAGAAAGCTCAGCCAGCAGCGGTCCCACTACGCGAAGGCGAACGTCTGAAGGCCACACTGGAAATAAAAACTCAGATACGGCGGACTGGGCCCAGCCGCGGTGGCCGAGCGGTTCTAGGCGCTTCACTTTGAAACCGCGTGAGTGCTACGGTCACAGGTTCGAATCCTGACTCGGGCATGGATGTGTGTGATGTCCTTAGGTTAGTTAGGTTTAAGTAGTTTATAAAGTTGAAGTATTAGGTTGTTCTGAAAGCGGTGCTGATATTCAAGACAATAAAAGCGGGTTAAAAGCCGTGAGCTACAAGGGGACGTTAACCTAGCATTACTGAGCAACTGTTTCACCAGGTATCCAGTCTAGCTTACCAAATTCCCAACCAGACTAACATTGATTACAATCTTCTTATAGTCGTCTTACGACAACCGGTGATATATAAATAAAAAGAGAATTTAAATAAAGAATGAAATCAGTTTATATTTGGACATTTATTTTAAGATTGATCATTGTTAAGTTAAAATTTCAGCATACTAAACTTGATTGATAACTAAACTGGTGCCTTAAATGGATTGTGAAAATGTGAGTTTGTAATCTTATGGAACACATCAAAAATGGAGCCAAGATTGGGAGACTGCATACAACACTGCATTCATAAAATAACACACGAAGAACGTTGAAACATATGCAAGAGGAAATTAACCACAACCAACCGATTCAATTTTCACCCAAAAAAGTTACGTTCGCAGCGCAATCCTGACCGTCATGTAATTACCATACACTGGTATACTAAATTCATACTAACCCTCTGTGAAATCTTCCCGAAAAGAATAGCTGAGGGCTACTTTGATGATTACACCACATGATTCACGTGGTCAACTTGGTTTACACAAAGAGTGTAACTCCACAATAACTTTGATAATTAAAATAAATTACATCTAAAGGCAATTTACAAAAGAAAAACCTCGAACTGGTTACCATCGTCTTACTATTAACCTGGTGGGTCAAACAATTGTATAATCACGTGGTACTGGTCTCACAAAGTACACCCAACGTGGGTTGAACATAAAGAAAAGTTGCAGTATTGAAAAATATTGTCAAGACGAGACGTTATAATAATCTCACGCACATTCGCATTTAAGATTGATGATCTTAGTTAGAGTTACGGATCATCAACACGTCGTTCCACTTTACTCACAAAGTAGTGACCAAGCAACTACTGGAAGATATTCTGAACTTCACACTCGAATTACTGTACGTTGCAATTTAAAATAACATAAGATATTTTAGATCTAAACCTGAAATAAACGTGATTAAATTTTCAGTTAGACTGAACTTAAGAAATCCATTGCCCTACCGACTAAGCGGAGACGCGCTTAACTGGAGATCTTACCACTTCAGGCGCTCGCCGCAGACAGACTGCCGTGGGCCCCTCCTGAGGGTGCCTCACAGTTACAAACGGAAGTGACCATTGAGGCAGCTTCCTATACCAACATGACAAGGGACGGACAGGACCATACTAAGAATAGAAACCTCCTTGTTTTTAGAAAGCGTAGCTACCTGTTCCGATGTTGGTCCTACTGTTCTCTAGTAGACAGGCTTGTCTGCTACCATCAAGCATGCATCTAGAAATACATTTGCTCATTCATCCTTTAACACAGAAGGGAAGGGGGTGACAGTATCTTATCATTTGCAGTATATAAAAGAAAGCGGATGTAGCTTCCGTATGAGACTGTGTGACATGAATTACATATAAACTGTGTTTTAAAGTGTAGTATTGTGACACATCGTTCCTGATTATGTGTGAAAGTAACACGTTCCACTGCTCAGTCTCCTCCCAGATAGAGTCAGAAACACCACAGTAAATTTAGAAGTGGAATGTATGCCGTAAATGACAACAGATTTAAGAAATTAACATGAAAGGAATCCAACAAAGACCTTTCAAGTTCTAAGTTCTAGGGGACTGATGACCTCAGATGTTGTCCCATAGTACGCAGAGCCATTTGAACGAACTGCGTTACTGAAATTGAGGCTGATGGAGAGCAACAGACATCAACAACCAACGAACCACTACTGATGTTGATTGACAATATGAATGCTGTCGACAACCAAAATGGAAACCATTCTGAATCATTGCGGTAAACGTAGAAAACCGCTTGCTTCTGTCTGTTTTTCTTGAGCTAAAGGCAGTATAGTTGTGTGTATTAACTAAATATTTGTGTGTGACTGGCAGAAACGTACAAGATATTGACATTAAATATCATTATAATTCAAAGTGCACATAAAATATCTGCTCTAAACGATTTTCTGTTTAATTCTGACACTGGTATTGCTATTTTGCAGGAGGTATTGATCCCAGATGTTAGCATACCAGGCTTTCATGCAGTTTTAAATATTGCTTTAGAATATCAGTGTGGTACTGCAATTTTCCCGAGAGATGCTATATCAATGGGCAATGTCTGATTTTTAGAGTCAGGCAGAGGTATCATGTGTAAAGCTTTCGACATCTATCTAATGAATGGTTACGCTCCCTCCGGCAATAATTCCAAGACAGACAGAGCGAAATTTTTAAAAATTGAACTAGTTCAGTTACTACAACATGTCCCGGAAAATCTAATACTTGCAGAAGACTGGAATTGGGTTTTACCAAGGAAATATCAGATGCATAACTTTAACTATCCGAAAGAGCTCTCTGATTTGGTTAACACCTTACACCTGCAGGATCCTTGGGAAGTCAGATGTCCCACGACTGCCAAGTTTACCTTTATTTCGAACGTAGCAGCAAGCAGAATTGATAGGATTTATAAGTCGGAAGGACTAACTCGCTGTATTTCATCGACTGAAACAATATCTACTTGTTTTTCAGACCACTGTGGCGTAAGGTGTAGTATAAATCTAATTCAACAGAAAGCATTTTGGGGGCGTGGATTATGGAAATTAAATATTAGTGTTCTCGATGATGAAGCTTTAGACACGCACATCCAGGAGACTTGGAACATTTGCATGAGATCACAATCAAGATATCCCTCTACAACTGAGTGGCGGACACATCGTGTGAAGAAAAAACTCAGATGGGCATTGGTTTCATTTGCAAAAGAAAAAGCTACGCTAATGAGTAATAGAATAGAATTTCATTATCGGTGTTTACGAGATCTATGTAGCAGCCCAGTTTTATCTGTTGACCATTTCACAAATATCAAGAAAATGAAAGCAATTTTAGCCCAGTTCAAACTGAAGAAGCTCGAGGTTAAATCTAGATCGCAATCACTCGTGGAGGAAGAAAACTACTCTTTGTACCATTTACTCAAACAGATAAAGAACCTTCGTGGCTGAAAATGAGGCAACGCTTATGGAACAAAAAGACATAGTCAATGAAATCCACCTCTACACTGCGACGCCTTATGAGCAGAAATCGGCAGGGGAACTGCTAGAAGGCACAGATGCTCTGGTAACAGAGAAAGATAGTGCGGAGATGATGACCACCTTTACTAGTGAAGAGTTGTTCGACATCATCAAAGTATCCCCACCGAAAAAGACGCCTGGTACTGGAATGCGATCGGCGAACAGTTGACCAGTGTCGTTAATGAAGTCATCATTCGTACTTCCATACCACCGGAGTTCAAAATGGGTGTGGTTGTTTTAATACCAAATAATAGGGGAATGAGAGACGTTAAAAAACTGAGACCTATATGTTTACTGAACTCTGACCGCAGAATAGCTGCACGAGCAGTCAAAGGCCGAATGGTCATGACACCTTGAAACGTGATCAAACACGATCAGACAGCCTTGCCTGGACGCAGTATATTAAACAGCGTTAATAGATACAGAGGTAGCCGGTCGGAGAGGCCGAGCGGTTCTAGGCGCTACAGGCTCGAATCCTGCCTCGGGCATGGATGTGCGTGACGTCCTTAGGTTAGTTAGGTTTAAGTAGTTCTAAATTGTAGGGGAGTGATGACCTCAGAAGTTAAGTCCCGTAGTGCTCAGAACCATTTGAACCATACAGAAGTATTGTGTCAATTTTCTCAGCGAGTAGAGCTAAAAGATCCTTCGTCTTTATTGATTCCACGAAGGCATTTGATCGATTCAGTCGCTATTACCTCCTCACGACACTGCAAAAAATTGGGTTATGGTGATCGCTTTCTAAACTACCTGCGGAATATGATCGCAGGAAAGAAAGCTCAAATCCTCGTTAATGGACATTGTACTCGAGATATTGAAATTCAAAGGGGATTCCCTCAAGGAAGCTCACACTCAATGTTGCTATACGTTATAGAAATTGAACCACTCATTATAAAGCTCAGTCATGAACTGGAGGAGCTTATAATGAAGTCTACAAAAAAGGTCACCAATGGTTATGGAGATGACTTGGGTATAGTAATTAGGAGTGAAGATATTGCAAAACTGACGAGCATAATTACGCTTTATTGCTTAGCTACAGGTGTAGAAGTAAACAAAACAAAAAGTTCATTTCTTAACCTGAATGGTTTTCAAAACATAAAATTTGAATGGACGGAACCCACAGATCACCACACGTCACTGGGAGTCACATTTTAGAAATGCCCTCCCAGGATGGCTGTAGTAAACTGGAAAGAAATGCTTGGCAAATTCTTGGGAGGGCCAGAGACCACAGCAATAGAGACCTGAATGAAATACGGACAGTGAATCTGATCAACAGTACTATACTTTCACAAGTCTTCTTTCTTGGTCAGTGCAAAGATCATTACGAGAATTGTTTCCCAAGTTCGTATGGAAGGGACATATCTTCAAGGCTTCGGCCGATACAACAACCTTGAGATGTGGGGAAGGTGGCTTAGGATGGGACGACATCTGACAGCAGACCTTGAGCTTATTTATCAACCGCACTTGCGAAAGTCTTCAGAAATACCCTGGAAGTATAACATCATTATACAATGGCGCCAAAGAGCTTAATCAACCTGTAGACGTACCACCAATTAATTTCAAATTAAAGCAAGTCAGAATTTATTTATCGAAGCGAGCTATGTTCAAAGAATCTGTGGAAATAATGGAACTATCACCAAGGAATCTGTGTATCAAATACTTGTGCGATCTAAAGCGAGGTACAGGATGGAGGCAAAAAAACTGGAAGAATACCTGTAACAACATTAACGGCAAAGCCCTGCAACAGAATAACTGCTAAAAAGCGAGGTTCTATTTTAAATAAAGGACTAGGTACAATTTCTTTAACATGTAACATATTTTTGCAACTTGGAAATGTGCGCCCATATACAGTGATGTTCAGAAAATCCAGAAGACCTTGAATGGCTAGAGATAGGACGTTCTCATTCACAGGACATGTACGGTAGAATTGTAAGTAGGCTGGTTAGGTTTTTGTGTTGGTAACGCCACGTAGCGTTCTGTATGAAAATCACTGGCTGTGCTGTGTGCAGTCTGTGGCTGGTTGGCATTGTTGGAATATTCGCTATTGTAGTGTTGCGCAGCTGGCTGTTAACAGCGCGCAGCGCTGCGCAGTTGAAGGTGAGCCGCCAGCAGTGGTGGATGTGGGGAGAGAGATGGCGGAGTTTTGAGAGAGGATGATCTGGACGTGTGTTCATCAGGAAGAGTTAATTTGTAATACTGGATACCATGAACTGATATATATATATATATATATATATATATATATATATATATATATATATATAACATTATTAAGGTAAATACACTGTTTGTTCTCTGTCAAAATCTTTCATTTGCTAACTATGCCTATCAATTGTTAGTGGCTTCAGTAGTTAGAATCTTTTATTTATCTGGCAGTACTGGCGCTCGCTGTATTGCAGTAGTTCGAGTAACGAAGATTTTTGTGAGGTAAGTGATTCATGAAAGGTATAGGTTATTGTTAGTCAGGCCATTCTTTTGTAGGGATTGTTGAAAGTCAGATTGCGTTGCGCTAAAAATATTTTGTGTCAGTTTAGTGTTGACCAGAATAAGTAAAGTAGTAATGTCTGAGTACCCTCAGTTTTGCTCAGCTGTTTGAATATCAAATAAAGTAAGGGATTTAGCAGCACAGTAATTCATTAATTTTTCTAAGGGGACGTTTCAGTATGTTCTGCAGAAATGATTAGCATTTGAACCATGCTGATCCGCGGATTGAAGGGTGACATCGCTTAAGCTAGGAGCATTTTGTGATGAAATCATAGCAGGCAATGTTGTGCAACCTTAGTAGGGACAAGATCCGACTATTCGGGAGTAGGATCTTACAATCTGAGACAGTGTTACGAGACAAACTTCCGTCACAATGTCCACAAACGTCAGATCCGTGTCGGCCGCGATGGCCGAGCGGTTCTAGGCGCTTGAGTCTGGAACCGCGCGACCGCTACGGTCGCAGGTTCGAATCCTACCTCGAGCATGGATGTGTGTCATGTCCTTAAGTTAGTTAGGTGTAAGTAGTTCTAAGTTCTGGGGGACTGATGACCTTAGCTGTTAAGTCCCATAGTGCACAGAGCCACTTCAACCATCTCTTATTCATTGTTATGCTCATTAAACATTTATTCATGATTTACCCATTGATTTAGTGGTATTTCCGTTACCCGAATGTTTTGTAATTCAAGCTGCCTCAGACCCTATTAGTTCGAATTACCAGAGCGCTACCGTACCTATCATCTAAAATGACTTTTGATACACGTAAAATTATCTGAAACACAGAATTATGACTTTGTATGGGGGGACTGGGTTGCTGGCTTTTTAAGGTGAAATTCAGACATTGCCCTACCGCAAGCACATCTAAGGTAACGTCTGCTGCTAGGGCAACAGGTTTTAATAAAGATGTAGTGCAAAAATTTTGTTCGAAATTTGGAGAAGTAGTGGACAGAGAAGAGATTTCACTATATAACATTTATAACGTTGATGAATGTGGTTTGCGTAGTGTTCAGGAAACTGAAAATACTTGCACAGAGAGGAAAAAAGCAGGTAGGGGATTAACCAGTGCAGAAAGAAGTTTCACGTATTTGTAGTATGTTGCGTGAGTCCATCTGGCTTTTTCCAGCCAATGCTGATCTACCCTACGAAACTAGAGAAAACGAACAGATTGAGCGCCTTTAGAATTGTTGGCCTTGTGCAGGAAACAGGCTGGATGACGGGAGATGATTTTTTGCGGTGACTCAAACATTTTTGTTGTTTTGTGTATCCTTCCCTAGATAATAAGTTAATTATAATATTAAATGGACATATGGGTCACAAGAAAGTTAAAGATTTCATGTTTGCTAAGGCGAATGGTATAGTTAAGCTGTTTTCCCACACACTGAACCTATAGTCTCCACCCATGAGATGTCTCATTTTTTTTGTCCCACTAAAAACTAATTTTGATCAAGAGGTAACGAAGTGGCTTAAGTGTTGTAGTATCCTCGTCGCCACTGTAGGGTTTTGTATCATAAGGAAGCAAGGGAGAGGATGTTGTTATGTATGGCCAGTATCTTCTTTCTACAACAAATATGTACGCAAGGATTAATACGGGCATTTATTGACAAGAACTGGTTCAAATGGCTCTGAGCGCTATGGGACGTAATATCTGAGGTCATCAGTTCCCTAGACTTAGAACTACTTAAACCGTACTAAGCTAAGGACATCACACACATCCATGCCCGAGGCAGGATTCGAACCTGCGACTGTAGCAGTTGCGAGGTTCCGGACTGAAGCGCCTAGAACCGCTCGGCCACAGAGGCCGGCCACAAGAACTGGTACCTAATATTAATGGAGTCCATATGCTGCGGTGCAAGCTCCTCGATAGTAGCAGTTAATGTCGGTAATCTTGCTGTAGTCACAAATCTGATCGCTATGTACTGTCATATCGTGCAGTGTGAACTGAGGCAGCACTGCAGCTAACTGACAGACGCCAAGTGGAGTGAGTGAGTGAGTGAGGCGCTCTGGTCAACGGAGGCGGCCTAAATACCTGCCGTAGAGAGGGCGTTGGCGGCCTGTTGCTTGCCAGTGTGTCTCTGGCCTTATCATGTGATGGGCGCACTAGGGCCAGCACCTATTATCGATCTTCGAGCTACAACTTTGCCGACCAGTATGCTGGCAACAGCTTATAGGAGGGACAGTTGCCCACTATCTAATACGTTCTGCAAGCCATGGCAGCTTCCATGTGGGTGTGTGCGTGATCCTACTATCGCTGCTTGTGCATGTTCCATCGACTCTTGCCTTTGTCATACCATCTTTACTCGGCTATGTGTTCCCTACAGAACTGGATGGATGTGCCTGAATACTCAGCGTCCTGGTGATTGAAGCGACTTGACACTGTGGACCGTTGGGCAAGGGGGGTCCACTTTTTCCTGCATCATTGACTTTTGCTATCGGAGTTTAGTGGGCTGGGAGCGGCTCTCGTCACGTGCAGCCTGATTACCACGTACATCAGCCAGTTCTGGTATGCTAAACACGCCGTGATGTATTGAACACCTTGTTAACAGCCACGAGCATCAGGATGGTATTATGCAGTGCCTTCCATCTGTGAAGACTGTATAGTAAGTACTGTGCTTAAAGACTGTTAATTCTGCCCGGTGTGAGCTAGCCAGGAGCCCAGTTTCTTCCTGCCTTTCAGTGACAACTTTGGAGCAGTGTGTCTCAATCTGGAGGTTTCTCTATGGCCAAGTTAGTATTCTGCAATGTTAATCTTGTACTTGAAATCACGGTTTGCTATTTCTGAGTATTTTATAATACTGATTGTAAGTTCTGTTTGCTGCAGTCCTCATTACCCTTCCTGCGGCGAGTTATTGAATTTAGCCTGTAACTAAAGTTGTGTGCACTCAGCCCAAAGTTACTCACGTGTGGTTCGTGTGTACATGTGCTCTTATTTGCACACTCCTTTACTCCATGTTGAGGAGTCCTTTGGGTTGTAGGTACAGTTTAACCGGCCATCTGCCATTTGGTGCTCATCCCAATTACAGTGTCTATTGGCCTGTAAGAGGCTCCTGTAAAGGTATGCCCTTGGTTTTCTTTTTAAAAAAACTTGTATGATTTGTTATGAAAGTTACTCTTTTTTATAACCTTGTACATTGATTCTTGTTGTGTACATAGTTCCGCGTAGTCAGCGCGGACACAACTTTCCCACTAGAGCGCGCCCCGCTAAGCACAACAGCGTAGGCGCAGCTCTCGTCTGTCTCCGCACTACGGGATGGCGCTGTCTTAGAGACGGACCAAATTCTGCTTCCGCCGATCCGCATATTAATATGTCTCGCAGCCAATGGGATTGCTGCTAACGTAGAACCTTTTCTCCTGGCGGATCACACTTGTACAGTGATATCTGAACGCGAGAGGTATTATAACGAGTGTACAGACCTTCGATTAGTTAGTGTCCATTAGTCTGCATTAGTCTGCAGTCAAGTTTCAGTCTGCGCCTAATAAGATTACCATATTCCTGTACATAGCCATGAAGATAAATGTATAGACACTTTGTCAAGTATCAGAGATATGTGAGAATAAGATTAACGTACCAAGACCAAAGGAACTTCAGATTGTCAATTGTAAATAGCATCCATAATCATGTTAAGTAAGGTTTATGACTGTTATTATTTTAATAAATGTGAGTGAAAATTAATCAAATTCTGTTTAAAGTTGGTCACCGTCAATCTGCTACTCTAACCGTGCAAGTGGCATTTCTATCATGTGACCTAAGGGCAGAAGATAAACACGCCAAGTTAAGACCACGAGACATATTGCTCACACTCGCCTACTTCATTAGAGCGACAAGTCAAATAATCTGAAGGTGTGTGTAGCGAAGGTCTTACAGTACGCACAGCACACAATGTCATGAGTGGGCTGCTCCCATACTGAAAATAATTGAATTCTGAATTGTTTGAATTGTCCATTTAAGTATACTGTGTGTTAATTTCTATCAAACTTGGTTTGCTGTTTGTTGTTCGGTAGCCTTGACGCGTTGCGTTGCTGTTCTCCTGCTGCAGGGCAGGACGTGCTTTCCTTCTACTTGGGCGGCCTTCCCATCACCGGTAAAGGCCTAGATGTTCGCAGGTCACACGCGATTATGTGGATCTCCTGTTCCAGCCTCAAGTTGAGTAGTTTGTTGTTCTTTAGGTATCGTGCCACGGCGAGGGTGTCGCCCAGTTAGGAAGTAACTGACTCAGTATTTCTGTTATTGCAAGGCTCTTGTGGGCATGTGATGAAAGTATTTGGGGAAACTGAGTACTGAGTTTCTCAATTTCTTTAAAAAATTGCCGGCTTAATTGTCACTGTCATTATACACTCCTGGAAATGGAAAAAAGAACACATTGACACCGATGTGTCAGACCCACCATACTTGCTCCGGACACTGCGAGAGGGCGGTACAAGCAATGATCACACGCACGGCACAGCAGACACACCAGGAACCGCGGTGTTGGCCGTCGAATGGCGCTAGCTGCGCAGCATTTGTGCACCGCCGCCGTCAGTGTCAGCCAGTTTGCCGTGGCATACGGAGCTCCATCGCAGTCTTTAACACTGGTAGCATGTCGCGACACCGTGGACGTGAACCGTATGTGCAGTTGACGGAGTTTGGGCGAGGGCGTATAGTGGGCATGCGGGAGGCCGGGTGGACGTACCGCCGAATTACTCCACACGTGGGGCGTGAGGTCTCCACAGTACATCGATGTTGTCGCCAGTGGTCGGCGGAAGGTGCACGTGTCCGTCGACCTGGGACCGGACCGCAACGACACACGGATGCACGCCAAGACCGTAGGATCCTACGCAGTGCCGTAGGAGACCGCACCGCCAATTCCCAGCAAATTAGGGACACTGTTGCTCCTGGGGTATCGGCGAGGACCATTCGCAACCGTCTCCATGAAGCTGGGCTACGGTCCCGCACACCGTTAGGCCGTCTTCCGCTCACGCCCCAACATCGTGCAGCCCGCCTCCAGAGGTGTCGCGACAGGCGTGAATGGAGGGACGAATGGAGACGTGTCGTCTTCAGCGATGAGAGTCGCTTCTGCCTTGGTGCCAATGATGGTCGTATGCGTGTTTGGCGCCGTGAAGGTGAGCGCCACAATCAGGACTGCATACGACCGAGGCACACAGGGCCAACACCCGGCATCATGGTGTGGGGAGCGATCTCCTACACTGGCCGTACACCTCTGGTGATCGTCGAGGGGACACTGAATAGTGCACGGTACATCCAAACCGTCATCGAACCCATCGTTCTACCATTCCTAGACCGGCAAGGGAACTTGCTGTTCCAACAGGACAATGCACGTCCGCATGTATCCCGTGCCACCCAACGTGCTCTAGAAGGTGTAAGTCAACTATCCTGGTCAGCAAGATCTCCGGATCTGTCCCCCATTGAGCATGTTTGGGACTGGATGAAGCGTCGTCTCACGCGGTCTGCACGTCCAGCACGAACGCTGGTCCAACTGAGGCGCCAGGTGGAAATGGCATGGCAAGCCGTTCCATAGGACTACATCCAGCATCTCTACGATCGTCTCCATGGGAGAATAGCAGCCTGCATTGCTGCGAAAGGTGGATATACACTGTACTAGTGCCGACATTGTGCATGCTCTGTTGCCTGTGCCTATGTGCCTGTGGTTCTGTCAGTGTGATCATGTGATGTATCTGACCCCAGGAATGTGTCAATAAAGTTTCCCCTTCCTGGGACAATGAATTCACGGTGTTCTTATTTCAATTTCCAGGAGTGTAATTGTGTTCAAGGAGCCCGGTAATTTATTTCAATACTTAAGGAGGTTTGTGGCCAATCAATGAAGTAATGCTGGTGCTTCCGTTTTACATGTGGGTAGCCTTTGGGCAAGCTGGCTGTTTCTTGTCTACATGAGAGCAGAACAATCAGTTTTAATGTCTTTTATTTCATGTCTGTTGAACTTATATTCAGCTCCTGTTGTGGGATTAGGTTGCACCATTGTGTTGCACAGTTGACATTTTTGAGTACTATTTGTAATTTTATGTGTAATTCAAAAGTCCTTAAACATTGAGGTTTAAATTTAAAAATATTAACTATCAGTACGTATTTCGCAATAGTCTTGGAATCGGTCAGTTGACTCGTGACTGAATTGTTATTAAATAAATTTTTTTTTTGGAAATGATAAATGATGCATCAAGTTGGGCCACCCTTCCACGTGTTTTCCTTAAATCAATCCTTGTTCTTTGGCTCATCCTGTATTTCCTAAGGCCCATGGGAAATCAGCAACCACTGCTAGCGCTGCAAGTGGCTTTCAACACACTGGACTCTCATCTCGTAACGGTGATATATTTCCAGATCACCTCTTTGTTCCAGCAGCAACTACAGACATTCCAGATTGAGAACATCCAAAGGTATCTGAAGTGTCTCCTAAGTCAACGACCTCTCTTTGTAAAACCAAACCAAATGAAATTTTTGAAAATACTGAAAGAAAAAAAGTAAAGATGAATGTTAATTTTGGAAAGAAGATTATCACTACTTGTACTACACTGAGCTGTTCTGATATTCAAAACCTGGAGATGTGGCAAACGTGTGCTGTCATAGTGATGACACAGAAGACATAGTTTAAGCTGGGAATTTTCTTCATTCAATAGTTACCTCCAAACGTAATAATATTGTCTTACTTTGCCGGTATAATAAGGCTAAGTAATGCTCTCCATCCAACTGACGTGCAGTGCAGCTTTTCAGGACTGAGGGACATTACACGTAGCTTCAGTGCAGTTGTCAAGAACTCAATAAGCTGACTGCTTTCTACATTAGTTGAAATGGAACGCGACATTCGCGCTGCCATACGTATTTTGCACAGCAAACAGTACTACACTACCTAATCAATGGTATCCGGACAGCCCTCTGTAATGTGGAATATACCACAACATGTCACGAAAGGAGGACCCACTAGTAGAGAGGGAGACGTGGAGTATTGTGTTGTCAGTGGAGAAGTATCAACAACAGGAGACCTAAGTGACTTCGAACGTGAATCACTCATCGGCTGTGACGTGAGTAACAAAGCCATGAGGGACATTTCAACCCTTCTCAAACTGCCTACGTCGACTGTTGCTAATGTGTTTGTGAAGCGGAAACAGGAAGGAACAATCACAGATAATAGGAAACACTCGCAAGTTCCAAAGTACTAAACGCTTGAGGTGGCATAAAGAGAGACGACGCAGGTCTATAAATGACTGGAAAAGAGTGATTTTAATCATGGTAAATAAAATTTAAAGACACCTGGTCAGAAACAGTCTGCAAAGCTAGCAGGGGTGTTGTTGGATAGGTAGTGCTGAGAAAAAAAAGTGTATGCTGCACTGTTTCCGAGCTACTTAGTAGTCAGGTTAGCCATTCAGGCCGTTCTCCGCGCAAATTCAAGCGGCCTGCTGGAAAAATTTAGTGTCAGTTGTTCTCATACCGTAGATGACAGCGCACGAGACTCCTCAGGCTGTGCCTCAGGTTCGATCCTTACTAACGCCCCATGTACGACATTCATATCGCTTTCTTCTACATCTACGTCTACATGCATACTCCGCAATCCACCATACGGTGCGTGGCGGAGGGTGCCTCGTACCACAACTAGCATCTTCTCTTCCCACTCCCAAACAGAACGAGGGGAAAATGACTGCCCATATGTACGAGCCCGTAATCTCTTTTATCTTATCTTTGTGGTCTTTCAGAGAAATAATAGTTGACAGCAGTAAAACTGTACTGCAGTCAGCCTCATATGCTGGTTCTCTACATTTCCTCACTAGTGATTCACCAAAAGAACGCCTCCTTTCCTCGAGAGACTCCCACCCGAGTTCCTGAAGCATTTCCGTAACACTCACGTGGTGATCAAACCTACTAGTAACAAATCTAGCAGCCCGCCTCTGAATTGCTTCTATGTCCTCCCTCGATCTGACCTGATAAGGATCGCAAAAGCTCGAGCAGTACTCAAGAATAGGTCGTATTAGTGTTTTATAAGCGGTCTCCTTTACAGATTAACCACATCTTCCCAAAATTCTACCAACGAACCGAAGACGACTATCCGCCTTCCCCACAACTGCCATTACATGCTTGCCCCACTTCATATCGCTCTGCTGTGTTACGCCCAAATATTTAATTGACGTTACTGTGTCAAGAGCTACAATACTAATGGAGTATTCAAACATTACGGGATTCTTTTTCCTATTCATCTGCATCAATTTACACTTATCTATATTTAGAGTTAGCTGCCATTCGTTACACCAATCACAAATGCTGTCCAAGTCATCTTGTATCCTCCTACTGTCACTAAAAGACGACACCACAGCATCATCAGCAAACACCCGCACATTGCTATCCACCCTATCCAAAAGATGATTTATATAGAGACTGCTACCGTCGCAGGTTCGAATCCTGCCTCGGGGATGGATGTGTGTGATGTCCTTAGGTTAGTTAGGTTTAAGTAGTTCTAAGTTCTAGGGGAGTGATGACCACAGCAGTTGAGTCCCATAGTGCTCAGAGCCATTTGAACCATTTATATAGATAGAAAACAACAACGGAGCTACTACACTTCCCTGCTGCACTCCAGATGAACACTCACCATCGAGGAGGTTCGGTTTTGGAAACCCAAACGAAGAACACGTCTGGTTACACCGTCTCAGGTGGGACTCTTGAATTTGTTGCACGAAATAGCCTGATTTGTTAACTTCAGTACTAATTAAATCGGAAACGGCGCAGCGTATCGAATTTTATTCCTAACGGTTATTTCTCAGCACTATCTGTCGTATAACACCCTAACTAGCTTTTCAGACTCTTTCTGACCTTACACAGTGTGAGGCATTTAAAACTGTTTGTCGGAATACTTGGCGAAATACACACCTGATTTAAAAGAAGAAGTGGTAATAAACGTTGTCCATTAACCCAATGCCTGACCCCCTCTGTACCACCCAAGCGGGCGGGATGGAGGGGGGGGGGGGAACATTTAAAAAATAAGAAGTGTTATGTCTGCCCCCTCGTCTAATAATAGGGTGCCCAGGAATCCGTTTTATCGAATCGCTAAACAACAATTGAACTACTGACAGCCTTGGGAGAGCCAGTCCTGACAAAACTCTACCATCTGGTGAGCACAATGTATGAGAGAGGCGAAATACCCTCAGACTTCAAGAATTATATAATAATTTCAATCCCAAAGAAAGCAGGCGTTGACAGATGTGAAAATTACCGAACTGTCAGTTTAATAAGGCACGACTGCAAAATACTAACGCGAATTCTTTATAGACGAATCGAAAAACTGGTAGAAGCCGACCTCGGGGAAGAGCAGTTTGGATTCCATAGAAATACTGGAACACGTGAGGCAATACTGACCCTACGACTTATATTAGAAGAAAGATTAAGGAAAGACAAACCTACGTTTATAGCATTTGTAGACTGCCTCCTACCATATAGTTGACTGGAATACTCTCTTTCAAATTCTAAAGGTGGCAGGGGTAAAATAGAGGGAGCGAAAGGCTATTTACAATTTGTATAGAAACCAGATGGCAGTTATAAGAGTCGAGGGGCATGAAAGGGAAGCAGTGGTTGGGAAGGGAGTGAGACAGGGTTGTAGCCTGTCCTCGATGTTATTCAATCTGTATATTGAGCAAGCAGTAAAGGAAACAAAAGAAAAATTTGGAGTAGGTATTGAAATCCATGGAGAAGAAATAAAAACTTTGAGGTTCACGGATGACATTGCAATTCTGTCAGAGACAGCAAAGGATTTGGATGAGCAGTTGAACGGAATGGATAGTGTCTTGAAAGGAGGATATTAGATGAACATCAACAAAAGCAAAACGAGGATAATGGAATGAAGTCGGATGAAGTCGGGTGATGCTGAGGGAATTAGATTAGGAAATGAGACACTCAAAATAGTAAAGGAGTTTTGCTGTTTTGGGAGCAAAATAACTGATGATGGTCGAAGTAGAGAGGATATAAAATGTAGACTGACAATGGTGTTTCTGAAGAAGAGAAATTTGCTAACATCGAGTATCGATTTAAGTGTCAGGAATCGTTTCTGAAAGTATTTGTCTGGAGTGTAGCCGCGTATGGAAGTGAAACGTGGACGATAAATAGTTTGGACAAGAATAGAATAGAAGCTTTCGAAATGAGGTGCTACAGAAGAATGCTGAAGATTAGATGGGTAGATCACATAACTAATGAGGAGGAATTGATTAGAATCGGGGAGAAGAGGAGTGTGTGGCACAACTTGACTAGAAGAAGGGGTCGGCTGGTAGGGCATCTTCTGAGGAGTGAAGAGATCACCAGTTTAGTATTGGTAAGCAGTGTGGAGGGTAAAAATCGGATAGGGAGACCAAGAGATGAATACACTAAGCAGATTCAGAAGTATGTAGGCTGCAGTAGGTACTGAGAGATGAAGAAGCTTGCACAGGGCAGAGTAGCATGGAGAGCTGCATCAAACCAGTGTCAGGACTGAAGACCACAACAACAACAACAGACAACAATTGAATCAAATCGTATTAATGGAGTTTATTACGTGAGTTAAATTGACAATACTTAATTTTGCGTATTCACCAAGGTTTGTCGCAAGCGAATGGTGAATGCAAATAATCAATGTGCTTCGGTATATGCAATTTCACTGGAAGCAGAACAATACAGTTCATAGGTCACTGGTGTGGCGGTAGTATGACGGCCAGTCTTCCAATGCGGCAGCATATGCTAGGCGGCGCGGCGCGGCGCGGCGCGGCGCTTACACCCTCTTCGTGTAGCGGCCGCTCCTGGCTTGGCGTCGCCGTAGAGAGGGGCTCGTGACCCCACTACTGGCTGCCGTTGTCTCACAGCCCTGCCTGCTCTTCCCCTCTTCATCGTCGTCCCGCCGCTTGTCTTCACACCCGAACAGGAACCCCTATTTTTTACTGCATATTTGGGTTCTCCGTGATAAAATATGTTCATTACTGGCCATTAAAATTGCTACACCACGAAGATGACGTGCTACAGACGCCAAATTTAACCGACAGGAAGAAGATGCTGTTATATGCAAATGATTAGCTTTTCAGAGCATTCACACAAGGTTGGCGCCGGTGGCGACACGTGCAACGTGCTGACACGAGGAAAGTTTGCAACCGATTTCTCATACCCAAATAGCAGTTGACCGGCGTTGCCTGGTGTAACGTTGCTGTGATGCCTCGTGTAAGCAGGAGAAATGCGTACCATCACGTTTTCGACTTTGATGAAGGTCGGATTGTAGCCTATCGCGATTGCGGTTTATCGTATCGTGACACTGCTGCTCGCGTTGGTCGATATCCAATGACTGTTACCAGAATAACTGGGTTCAGGAGGGTAATATGGAACGCCGTGCTGGATCCCAACAGCCTGGTATCCCTAGCAGTGGAGATGACAGGCATCTTATCCGCATGGCTGTAACGGATCGTGCAGCCACGTCTCGATCCCTGAGTCAACAGATGGCGACGTTTGCAAGACAACAACCATCTGCACGAATAGGCCATACTGGCGTATCACCCGGCGTGATAATATGGCGTGCCATTGGTTACACGTCTCGGTCACCTCTTGTTCGCACTGACGGCACTTTGAACAGTGGACGTTACATTTCAGATGTGTTACGACCCGTGGCCCTACCCTTCATTTGATCCCTGCGAAACCCTACTTTTCATCAGGATAATGCACGACTGCATGTTGCAGGTCCTGTACGGGCCTTTCTGGATAAGAAAACGTTGGACTGCTGCCCTGGCCAGCACATTCTCCAGATCTCTCACCAATTGAAAACGTCTGTGAATGGTGACCGAGCAACTGGCTCGTCACAATACGCCAGTCACTACTCTTGAACTTTGGTATCGTTTTGAAGCTGCATGGGCAGCTGTACCTGTACACGCCATCCAAGCTCTGTTTGACTCAATGCCCAGGCGTATCAAGGCCATTATTACGGCCAGAGGTGGTTGTTCGGGGTACTGATTTCTCAGCATCTATGTACCCAATTTGTGTGAAAATCACGTGTCAGTTCTAGTATAATATATTTGTCCAATGAATACCCGTTTATCATCTACATTTCTTCTTTGTGTAGCAATTTTAATGGCCAATACTATAACTTTAGTATGAAACATTTCCTTCGTTTCATGATAGATGGCACTGTAATTTCCGCGTACTTTGAGGTTCATAGAAATGCTAACGAAGCTCGTCAGAGGTATGCTACTGTGTTCCCCGACAGGAATTTTCCATCTGCAACGTCGTTTCGCAGTATCGTCCATCTGTTTACTGAAATGGGAAGTGTTAAACCTAGAGAAAGAGTCCGACCGCGGCCTGCTACAAACGAAGATAACACAGTGAATGTTTTAGCTGCGATTCCTGAAAATCCTCACATTAGTGCTCTGTAAAATCCGCGAACTTCAGGAATTTCGCAAATAAGTATTCTGTACATACTGCATGTACACAAATGGCATCCATTTCATCTACCGCTGCATCAAAACCGCATGGTGACGATTTTCACAATCGCCTGAATTTTTGCAAATGGATAGACAACTGGCAGTCAATGGTAGTTTCATTTCACAGGTACTTTTTTCGATAAAATGAGATTTACGACTCATGGTTCAGTGAGTCGACATAATATGCATTATTGGTAAGTCGAGAATCCCCACTGGGTAAGTCAATTGAACATCAACACCCATGGAGTTTCAACGATTGGTGCGGTGTCTTAGGTATGCAGGTAATTAGCCATTCCTTCACAGAAGGTAATCTGACTGGTCTACTGTACAGCTACATTCTAGATAATGTTTTATTCATACTAATGGACCATTTCCGACTTCAAACGACACTGGATATGTGGTTTAACACGTTGGATGCACTGCGGATTGTTCACGACTACCTAGAGAAGTTTTGAGTCGAAACTGTCCGGGTCAATCGAATGGACAAGGAGATCCTCACACATAATCCGCATCTCCACACAATTTGTCTTCTGCTGATTTTTTCCTGTGGGAATGGCTAACAGAGAGAGTTTACATTGACATACCAACAACACCCGAAGATATGCGACAGCGAATTGGCAATGAATGTTAAAATATTGGCGCAGACACTGATACATGTTGGGTTAACATTCAGACACAGAGTTGGGACAAGGAAACAACTGTCAACATTTCGAACATTTGCCACACTGAAGCACTTGTTAGAGGCAAGAGGACTCACAGTAATCAAGCACTCTGAGATAGTGGGAGGCAAGGGGACTCACAGTGATAAACCACTGCGAGATAGTAAGAGGCAAGGAGACTCACAGAAATTAAGCACCCAGAGATAGTGGGAGGCAACGTGACTAACTGTAATCAAGCACCCAAATATAGTGAGAGGACAGGGGACTCACAGTAATCAAGCACCCAGATATAGTGAGAGGCAAGGGGACTCCCAGTAATCAATCACTCTGGATAGTGGGAGTCATGGGGACTCAGAGTAATCAAGCACTCAGAGAAAGGGAGAGGCAAGTGGATTCACAGTAATCAAGCACCCAGAGATAGTGAGAGGCAAGGGTACTCGAAGCAATAAAGCACCCAGAGATAGTGAGAGGCCAGGTGACTCACAGTAATTAATAACCCCAAGATCGTGGGAGGCAAAGGGGTACACAGTAGTGAAGTACCCCAAGACAGTGAGAGGCAAAGGGACTCGCAGTAATGAAGCTCTCTGAGAAAGTGAGAGGTAAGTGAACTCACATTAAGCAAGCACACCAAAATAGTGAGAGGCAAGGGCACTCACAGTAATCAAGCACCCCATAAGCACCAAGAGATAGTGAGAGGCAAGGGTACACACAGTAATAAAGCACCCAAGGGTAGTGAGAGGCAAGGCTACTCACAGTAATCAAGCACTCTGAGATAGTGAGAGGCTTGGGGAAACACAGTAATGAAGCACCCAGAGATAGTGAGAGTCAAGGGTCCCCACAGTAATCAAGCACACCAAGATAGCGAGAGGCAAGGGGACACACAGTAATCAAGCCCCCCGAGATAGTGAGAGGCAAGGGCACTCACAGTAATCAAGCACCCCATAAGCACCAAGAGATAGTGAGAGGCAAGGGTACACACAGTAATAAAGCACCCAAGGGTAGTGAGAGGCAAGGCTACTCACAGTAATCAAGCACTCTGAGATAGTGAGAGGCTTGGGGAAACACAGTAATGAAGCACCCAGAGATAGTGAGAGTCAAGGGTCCCCACAGTAATCAAGCACACCAAGATAGCGAGAGGCAAGGGGACACACAGTAATCAAGCCCCCCGAGATAGTGAGAGGCAAGGGCACTCACAGTAATCAAGCACCCCATAAGCACCAAGAGATAGTGAGAGGCAAGGGTACACACAGTAATAAAGCACCCAAGGGTAGTGAGAGGCAAGGCTACTCACAGTAATCAAGCACTCTGAGATAGTGAGAGGCTTGGGGAAACACAGTAATGAAGCACCCAGAGATAGTGAGAGTCAAGGGTCCCCACAGTAATCAAGCACACCAAGATAGCGAGAGGCAAGGGGACACACAGTAATCAAGCCCCCCGAGATAGTGAGAGGCAAGGGGACTCACAGTAATCAAGCACACAGAGATAGTGAGAGGCTAGGTGAGTCATAGTAATCGAGCACATCAAGATAGTGAGGGGCATGGGGACTCACAGTAATAAAGCACCCAGAGGTAGTGAGAGGCAAGGGGACCCACAGTAATCAATCACCCCAAGATAGTGAGAGGCAAGGGGACTCACAGTAATCAATCACCCAAGAGATAGTGAAAGGCAAGGGGTGTAACAGTAATCAATCACACCAAGCTAGTGGGAGGCAAGGGGGGACACAGTAATGAAGCACCCCAAGACAGTGAGAGGCAAGGGGCTCTCAGTAATCAAGCACTCTGAGATAGTGAGAGGTAAGAGGACACAAAGTAAGCAGGCACCCCAAGATAGTGAGAGGCAAGGAGACTCACCAAAATCAATCACCCTGAAAGAACATCTTACTTCTATGTACATGTTGGTGTACCTCAGTAAGACGAAATTTAGTCTAAAAATGCATTTTGGGAGTGTAGAGGCTGTCACATGATAGCGTTTTCCCAAATATTAAGCAACATATTTCGATGTTCCTAATCGCATGTGTATTATTGTGAGATATTACAGTTTTGCAACGATTGTCAATCCATATTCATGTGTGCATATCACTCGGCCATCTATCATGAAATGAAAGAAATGTTTCATACAAAAGCTACATATTTCTCACGGAGAATTCAAATCTGCAATAAAAAATGGCGACTCCTACTTAATATTTCAAATTCACCCTGTCCTCTTCTGCCACCGTGGGTGATGTAGGGGGTTCCAGTGTTATATTAATGGACGTCCCTCTTCGACCTCAACAACGTTAGTTACCACTTCTTTTTTTTAATTTGATGTGTATGTTGCCAAATATTCCAACGAAGTTTTCAATGCCTCATCTGTACATACAAACGAAAAAGCTCCATGTCCCATTTTCTCAAGAACTACTTCATGCAACGTTATGAAACTTTTGTGGTTTACGTGTACATGCTTTGAGTACTTACTCCTCTAGTTTGATTGAAATATATATTACGTAAGTTAACAAAGAAATTTTTCTCTGCTGTAAATTTTTTATTACAATTTTCTATACATTTTTGTGCATTTTGCCGGAAATGTGCAAATTATCTCTAACACTCTAGAGGCATTAAAAATTAACTGTAAGGAATGAAGAGTTTATCTTTTACAGTTGCTGAGAAAACGGGTAATTTGTCTTATAAAAATTTATTTTTTCAGAAATTGTAATTGAAAATTATTTTCAAATGAAACTCACTTTTAAATAGTATCAACAGCTAAAATGCACCAGCACTGTAGTCTATACCTTCATATACATTGGCCGAATGCATCCTCTTCCTCCTGTTCAAAGATCTTACCTTCTTGAATACTTTTTGGACTAGCAGCTCAACATTCTTGACTCGCTGCTTGTCCATCTCCTCTAGTATGTCTTGCATATTTCAACCAGTGTTCACTCCCAATTCCTCTTAGACCTTTAGTCCACCAGTATTACCATCATTAAATGTGATAACAGCATCAAACACACCAAGCTTCAATGTATGGTACACCACAAATACATTTTTAGGTACTCTTGTCCACACTGCATTGTTGAGTGACTCATTCACATTTTGTGTTTTCCCTGTTAGACATATCTTCAATAATGAATGAAATTTTCATTCTACAGCGGCGTGTGCGCTGATATGAAATTTCGTGGCAGATTAAAACTGTGTGCCGGACCTGCGAGACTCGAACTGGGGACCTTCGCCTTTCGCGGGCAAGTGCTCTACCAACTGAGCCACCCAAGTGCGGCTCACGCCCCGTCCTCACAGCTTTACTTCCGCCAGTACCTCGTCTCCTACCTTCCAAACTTAACAGAAGCTCTCCTGCGAACCTTGCAGAACTAGCACTCCAGAAAGAAAGGAAGAGGTACTGGCACAAGTAAAGCTGTGAGGACGGGGCGTGAGTCGTGCTTGAGTAGCTCAGTCGGTAGAGCACTTGCCCGCGAAAGGCAAAGGTCCCGAGCTCGAGTCTCGGTCCGGCACACAGTTTTAATCTGCCAGGAAGTTTCATATCTTCAATAGATCCGGATTTGCCAAATCCCTATAAACTGGCTTTATAGCCAACATGATAGCCTCAGGTAAAGAGCTCTTGTGGGTAAACTTATCTAAAGTTCCAGCTGCTTCAGCTTTTTTATATTTACACCACTCGTCTGAGCAAAGGCTGTGGATCGGATTGTCATCCGTTGATATTTTAGGGAAAAAGATTGCCCACATAGCCTTTTTCATACCATCTAGGTTGTTTTGGTTGCTTCTCATGGCTTGACCATAGTACTCCGATAGCTCATTGATGGTTTTGTCTAGTAGACGACCCCGAAGAGTCTTAGCCTTGCCGTCAGACAGCGGCGTCTTCAACAACTCCTGTTTCCTCCGTCGGAGTCGTGTGCCCATTCTTTTCTGTACGTGGTCGACACAGTGCAACTTTTCTGGTATCTTGTTGCCATGAGATTTGAATGAGCTACTGTCACCATTTCCAATGAAGAGCACATAGCGAACCCCTCGATTTTGTACAGAGCGATGAAAAATGTTTACAGCTGAGGTACTCTCCATTCCTCCACTAGAGCCTGTATAATTCTTGGTGCACTTTTGTTCGTGAAGCCTCTTTTTGTCTACATTTGACTTAGCAATACTCCATCCATGGCAATGTTTGCATAAAGTTTCTACATTAGGACCTTATCTGTGTCAATACTTGTGACAGCAGCACAAGAGTTTAGAGACTGCATGCCCCACCTTTGCCAAGTACCATCACATGCAACTGTTACGTGTCTCACTGTCTCTATTTTCCTCAGCTGCCTCCTGTGTTGCGGTTTTCATTGATTGCTCTGCTTCTTTTTCCACGTTGTCTAGTAAAATGTCTCTGTGTTTTCACATGCTTGTTAGTGGGGCGTGGCAGTTTCATTATACCGCACAATACTTTCCCAGCAGTATGCCCTTTTCCAATGCACCTCAGTCCATAAAAGTACCAAATAATTCGTTATATTTGCACTTTTCTGAAGTAAGAAATTGTTTCTAAGGTTTACAATTTTCACATGAAACTGTGAAGCTACAAATTAACCCATATCGCTTTGAGGCGTCTTCAGTGACGTTCATTTTTCCTCCACATAGACTACAAGTTGTAAATTCACTGAACAAGGAACTGAGAATATTGAAATCTATAATGATGTTGATGTCTTTATCATTAACATTTCTGTTATTTGAATACATTTCACCACATTTAGCAAGTTTCTTCTTGGAACAGGAACTTGAGGCTGTAGCAGTGGGTGGAGCTGTACCTGTATTGACAGAACTGTCATCCCTAAACTCACTTGTAACCTCTGGTATACGAGAATATGTTCTGTAGTACCGAATTTCTCGTTTCTTTTACTTTCTTGAAACTTCCGTTTGCACTTGTCATTGTCAAATGTAATAATTACTGTGGTGTCACCGCCAGACACCACACTTGCTAGGTGGTAGCCTTTAAATCGCCCGCGGTCCGGTAGTATACGTCGGACCCGCGTGTCGCCACTATCAGTGATTGCAGACCGAGCGCCGCCACACGGCAGGTCTAGTCTAGATAGACTCCCTGGCACTCGCCCCAGTTGTACAGCCGACTTTACTAGAGATGGTTCACTGACTACATACACTCTCATTTGACGAGACGATAGTTAGCATAGCCTTCAGCTACGTTATTTGCTACGACCTAGCAAGGCGCCATTATCTGTTGCTATAGGTACTGTGAATTATGTAATGTCAAGAGCGACGTTCGTCATTAATGGATTAAAGTTAAGTATTCCACCAGCTACGTCAGTTTTTCTCAATTCTAATTCCTTTGTCATGTTCCAGACCTCACGCCAGCCTGCGTGAGCTAAAATGCGTGCATTTCGGCCTCCTTTACTAACACGGTTGGCTCTCCTGCCAACCACAACGATTATCTCACAGCATCAAGAGTACACTAGCACAACAGCAAAAAGAATGAAGTACTCGCAAAACTTTACACCAACAATATCGCATGCACCAACGTATGCAGCAAAGTTTCCACTACAAATTAAATCAAACCACAGCCTTCTAGACCTTATGGTTCTTGAGATATAAGGTTTTAGCTGACCAATGGTTTATCCTAAAAACGTCCTTTGCAACTAATTGGATTAATTTCTATTAAACATTCTTCCAGTAAAATAAATCAGCAAATTCCTTAATAATATTTCTGCATAAAAATAGAAACTGAAAAGATTTTAGTTTAATAAAGTTGAGCGGCATATTTCACTATCACGATGTGCACTCGTGAAATACACTGCGTTTACATACAAACGTGTGGTCTGTGGCTAAAGAACTTTGACGTGAAGATAATAAGTGTGTAACTAAGTGGACAAATTGTCATGACAGCACAACTATAATAATGATGCTCCATCTTTATTTAAGTACAGATATATTTTCGACAAATACTGCCTTGACATTTACAATTTTCCCACTTGTATCTGTTTAGTCACCACCAAACTTTTTTTTTTTGTAGTTATCCAGGGATCTCCAGCACGTAAAAATGTACATGAATGTATAATCATCTAAAGATGGAAGCAAGCCCGAAATCGGTCGTGTGACAAATAAATAACCTTTTATTGTGACTAGTACCGGAAATATTTCTACACCCTATGAAGGAACATTCACAGAGTTCAACAGCATCCACTATAGATAATATTCATCGTACAGCACAATGTATGAACGTTTGCATGGATGGAGCGCTCTGGCGATTACACCGGTTATTACTACACCAGCATTTCTCATTTGCATGTTTCTGTAATGTGACGTAACTGAAACCTGTGGGTGACTAACGGGTCTGTAGGGAGAAGATGGAGTAGTTTCCGCCCCAAATATGCTTATCTTCTCCACAAGCACACCAGCAGCGTGAGGTGGCGCGTTATCGTCTTGTAAAAGTATCGTCTTCCTGGGGTTACAAAAGTTGTCTAGATACAGGAGGCAGCATTTGTGGTTTGTCGAGGTTGAAGAAAATCAATAAGAATGCAACCATGTGCATCCCGGAAAACTGTCCATGGCTTCGCCAGCAGATGAAACAGTCTTAATTTCCTTCTTCTATGGCAAATACAACTGCTGTCATTCCATACACTGGCTTTCGGATTCAGAATATTAATTATGGAACGAACTTTCAGCGTCTGTCATAATACTCAAGAAAATATCGCCTCTTTCATTTGAAACTCTCTAGAACGTTTTGGGTGGTAATTCGTCTCTGACGTTTGTGGTCTTTGGCCAGCAAACTTACGACCCAATGGAGTCCAGCTTTTCGATTAACTAAATTTTAAATCACCTTGCACCCTGGAATACCTGTACGCCCAATTAAAGCATCTGAAGTAGGCTTTGGAAACAGATGGCTATTCAGGGAAAGAATTGGGTTGTCTGACCAGGTCATGATAGACTGACCCAAAAAGTAGCTTATCAGATTGGGAAGATTTCATAAAAATGTGACATTAGACTAGTTTTTAGACCAAATAAGAAAATATGTCAGGCACTCCAATCAGTAAAGGATATATGCTCTGCCCTCTAGGCACGTGGAGTATAACGGGTGATTCAGTTAGCTGCTCCTATCGTTACGTTCTATGCAGTCTGCACTGCGTCTGTATTCGGAACGGTATCCAGACAGGGCACAGCAATGGAATTGATGTAAGTCCTTCTCATGACTTTGGGCGACTGTTAGCAAACGGAATCATAGTGTTAAAAATACAAGTAACTAGCGGTGTAGTTATGCAGGTTTTGGATGTCTCTGTAAGATTATTTCGTTGTTACCTAAATGGTTCAGAAACGTTGCCTTATAAAGTATGTTTTACTATAGGAAACAACATCATTAACATGAGATACCAAAATTGTAAGCAGGAAAGTAACAAGTTGCCGTGGCGGTTCGACCACTACAACGCCCTTCTTCGATACTCTTTGTTTCCATCTTTGAAATGTTTCAGCTATCTGCTGGCGCCCATGCAGACACCTCCAGTGGCACTTGGAAGTCTGTTGTGAATTTCAGCGGCACATTTTCCCTCTATAACAAGGAAATCAATTACAGCATGATGTCGAAAAGAAACACTTATGTCGGCCGTTATGGACGTACCGCCTCCGGTCACGTGATAAATGGTGATGACGTCACAAAATGGCAAAAAGTGGCGTAACTTGTGTAGATCGCGCTCCTGCAGTCGTTTTTGTTATGTTGTTGCAACTGCAATTTTCACAGAGGATTGCTCACGACTTTCAGTACGGCCACCGTATACTTAAAATTTGGTTGGAATTTCTGCAAATGATCTTGAGATATATTTTTACATCACCTACTTTTCCATCCCCACTTCTACAGGAGGTAGGGGTTCTTATCCCTCGGCGGCCCTTTGACCGAGCGGTTCTAGGCGCTTCAGTCCGGAACCGCGCGACAGCTTCGGCCACAGTTTCAAAATGGGTGTTTGTGATGTCCTTAGGTTAGTTAGGTTTAAGTAGTTCTAAGTTCTAGGAGACTGATGACCTCAGATGTGAAGTCCCATAGTGCTCAGAGCCATTTGAACCAGTTTTTGAACCTCAGATGTTAAGTCCCATCGTGCTTAGAGCCATTCGAACCATCTTACCCCTCCCAAACCTTAGCAGACGTGCGCGCCTGTTCTCCACGACTGCAATAGCGCGGTGAAATCTCTGCTTCGACATTTTGCAGAACGAAGTGCGCTGAGCTAGAAGGAAGTATGTATTGGAGACGTAGTGGAACCAAGGTATCCGTAACACTAACAAATGTCCTTCCCACAAACTCGTTATAATTTTGTGCTCTCTTTTTTACTACGAAACTGAAACAAACAGTTTGTAAACTTTCCCTTACAACTTTCTTATCGGCATTTAACATTTCATCAGACCTTCTTCTTTTGCTAGGCCTGTGTCCCGCATGTTGCGCAGGGTCGGCATGGTTAAGTCATATTTGGCATGGTTAATTTTAAGGGGTGGCCAGATGTCCTTCCTGCCGCCACCCCAGGACAGAATTAGTGTACCCCCAGCTGTCTGTGTCTAGTGTAAACCATGAAAGAGTGCGAACGCGTTGCAAATGTCTGTAAGTGTAACGGAGGCGGGACGTGAGGACGAGCCCGGCATTCACCTTGTGGGATGTGGAAAACCGCATAAAAACCACATCCAGGCTGGCTGGCACACCGGCCCTCATCGTTAATACGCCGGGAGGATTCGATCCGGGGCTGGCGCGCCTACCCGAGTCCAGGAAGCAGCGCATTGGTGCTCTCAGCTTACCTGGTGGGCCAACATTTCATCAGACCACTCGATGATATGGAGCAATGAAGATACGCTCTTTACCTTAGATTCGCTCAGTATTCAGAGTTCTGCCTGCAAGCGCTTGTAGGTGTCTCCAATGCAATTCATTTTCTTTACAATACTCTTCTTTAGGACCAAACATAAGGACAAATAACACTCACTACCGCCATATTACTAACTGAATAAGGTACTCAACTGGTATGATACATACATACATTGGTAGCAAACGTTTTCCATAATACACTCCTGGAAATGGAAAAAAAAAGAACACATTGACACCGGTGTATCAGACCCACCATACTTGCTCCGGACACTGTGAGAGGGCTGTACAAGCAATGATCACACGCACGGCACAGCGGACACACCAGGAACCGCGGTGTTGGCCGTCGAATGGCGCTAGCTGCGCAGCATTTGTGCACCGCCGCCGTCAGTGTCAGCCAGTTTGCCGTGGCATACGGAGCTCCATCGCAGTCTTTAACACTGGTAGCATGCCGCGACAGCGTAGACGTGAACCGTATGTGCAGTTGACGGACTTTGAGGGCGTATAGTGGGCATGCGGGAGGCCGGGTGGACGTACCGCCGAATTGCTCAACACGTGGGGCGTGAGGTCTCCACAGAACATCGATGTTGTCGCCAGTGGTCGGTGGAAGGTGCACGTGCCCGTCGACCTGGGACCGGACCGCAGCGACGCACGGATGCACGCCAAGACCGTAGGATCCTACACAGTGCCGTAGGGGACCGCCACTTCCCAGCAAATTAGGGACACAGTTGCTCCTGGGGTATCGGCGAGGACCATTCGCAACCGTCTCCATGAAGCTGGGCTACGGTCCCGCACACCGTTAGGCCGTCTTCCGCTCACGCCCCAACATCGTGCAGCCCGCCTCCAGTGGTGTCGCGACAGGCGTAAATGGAGGGACGAATGGAGACGTGTCGTCTTCAGCGATGAGAGTTGCTTCTGCCTTGGTGCCAATGATGGTCGTATGCGCGTTTGGCGCAGTGCAGGTGAGCGCCACAATCAGGACTGCATACGACCGAGGCACACAGGGCCAACACCCGGCATCATGGTATGGGGAGCGATCTCCTACACTGGCCGTACACCTCTGGTGATCGTCGAGGGGACACTGAATAGTGCACGGTACATCCAAACCGTCATCGAACCCATCGTTCTACCATTCCTAGACCGGCATGGGAACTTGCTGTTCCAACAGGACAATGCACGTCCGCATGTATCCCATGCCACCCAACGTGCTCTAGAAGGTGTAAGTCAACTACCCTGGCGAGCAATATCTCCGGATCTGTCCCCCATTGAGCATGTTTGGGACTGGATGAAGCGTCGTCTCACGCGGTCTGCACGTCCAGCACGAACGCTGGTCCAACTGAGGCGCCAGGTGGAAATGGCATGGCAAGCCGTTCCACAGGACTACATCCAGCATCTCTACGATCGTCTCCATGGGAGAATAGCAGCCTGCATTGCTGTGAAAGGTGGATATACACTGTACTAGTGCCGAAATTGTGCATGCTCTGTTGCCTGTGTCTATGTGCCTGTGGTTCTGTCAGTGTGATCATTTGATGTATCTGACCCCAGGAATGTGTCAATAAAGTTTCCCCTTCCTGGGACAATGAATTCACGGTGTTCTTATTTCAATTTCCAGGAGTGTATTTTATGAATTCGCTATAAAAAAAAGAGGGAGAGAGAAATAAGTTGCATTTTTCTTTGTGATATTCGTTGTAAGCAAAATGGAACTCATCTCATTTTCACCCAGTCTTCATTTTCACTGTAGCATAGTGTTGTCTGACACTTCTATCTGTTTTTGCTATTATTTAAGATGCATCTTGCCTATAAATTGGGAACGCCCTGAGCTTTCAATGATACTGTTAGTCTCCTGAGGATGTCTCTCTCAGATAGGGGTGAAAAATCGCTGAATAGTTTTATTAAGGGACCACTTTCCTCTCAGCCCGTAGCTGTAGTTGACACCGATTGTGAAATCCTTCATCGTCTTACCGTCAGGCTCTGGCAGAAACCCAAGCATGACGTCCAAGGACCATCTAGCCACTCACTGGTTTGCCGTGTTCCCTTGGTGTGGCAAAACTTCTCGGCACACTATTATCCTGGTAATGGTCGTGGTGGTGGTTAGTGTGTAACGTCCCGTCGACAACGAGGTCATTAGAGACGGAGCGCAAGCTCGGGTTAGGGAAGAATTGAGAAGGAAATCGGCCGTGCCCTTTCAAAGGAACCATCCCGGCATTTGCCTGAAACAATTTAGGGAAATCACGGAAAACCTAAATCAGGATGGCCGGAGACGGGATTGAACTGTCGTCCTCCCGAATGCGAGTCCAGTGTACTATTATCCTGGATAATGGACTGACATTAGGGCGTACGTGTTATTTTCTTAAAGTGATGTCTTCAGTGTATTAGCTTCAGAATAGTTAATTAAGCTACATGACTGTGTTTATGTTTACTTGTCTCGTGTCACCGAGCGAGAGCAGCGGAGACCAGCATCGCATGCTTCCATTATGTAGGGTCTGTATGGTCGGTACTGCCTAAAGCCAAAATTTAAAAAAAAATAAAAAAATAAAAAGAAAATAAAAAAATTGCGCCGGTTGCGAGAACCTCCAAGCAGACGGCGGCACCACTGATAGTTAATTGTTTTACGTTACTAAGGAAAAAAGAAATGTTTTACTCTAACAGTAACGTATTTTCATGATATTAAAAGTGAATCAGTCTGTAAACAAGACATTCACAACTTTGAAAGCGTCACTGTTTAATACGGCTGTAAGTTTTATTACATGCTCTGCATGATTTACTGTGAAGAATAACATTAACATGTATCTCAAGATCTATATTGGCTCATGCACGAGGGGTTGATGAAAAGTAGTGCCTCCACCTTCGTTAATTGTATTTGGATGGGAATAGTTTTGTAAGGTGTCAGGCAAATCCAACACCTTCCATGAAAACCCTGACATGATAAGCAAATCCAGTAGTATGTCACATAGCTCCGAATAAATCGTGACATTAAATTAAATAAAGAAATACGAGTAACGAGTGAGCAAATGGAATACCACAGACTAACACAAGCATGCTTAAATACATGCCATACCTTTCCACCGTGAAACTGATGCAGTTCCGAGGGGAGAAACGAGAACAGAAGCCGAGAGCAGAACCGTGTTAAGCTAGAAGGCCCTACGATAAGGAACGGACTGGACACCCACGTCGCCAGCTAACCATTAGGACGACACCACCCGCAAGATTTAGCGTGAGACTTTCTCGCGTCTCTGCTACATTGCAAACTTTAAAAACATTGCCCCAGCACGAAAAGTATAACGTTTCTCATTGGATAGACAGAATTTTTGTAGGCGGAGCTTAAGGTTAACATGGAGACCCTGATTGTTCAGATGAAAACACAGCCAGATAGTTTTATTTAAACCAACTTCGGTAAATGGTAGTAAGGAGAAGTGAGGAGAGAAGGGTTAGTTCCGAGTCGGCGAGGTGAGGGGAGCTGCACTGCCCGCCGCCCCCCTGACGAACACCAACAAGGTAATGAACGCACGCGATCTGCATAACAGCACATAAAGCTTCAGTCAGAACTGCAGAAGTCTCATCTGTTACACCTTCTTTTTGCGTAATACTAGTGTCGACTGTCAATTAAAGCTCATGGTGTTCACATTTGCCACTTGAAGTAAACATCTGAAACGCGATGATGTTTCTGTTATATAGTTATTAAGAAGCCACATCAGCCACTGTAATTTACGACAAGTTAGATAAGTTATTAAGGATAATTGAGGGTCACTGTAGACCATTTTGATAGTTTTCTCTTTTGTGAAACTTAATTTAAACCTAGATTATAGATGGCATAGGTCATCCTTCGATCTATTGTAGAACTTGGAAACCCATTCAGGGAATATTCATTCACATTGTTGTTGAACGCAGTTGGTTTTTACCATCCTGTATTAAAACATTTTCTTTTATCAATAGTGCAGTTTATAAACAATGTTTTGTGAGTAGAATAAAATTTCCAATGGTAAACTTAACTGCTTTTTCGACGTTATTTTACCAGCTAACTAAAAATAGGAAAGCCTTCCTTCCACTAAATTTATTTAGTATTGATACTTTTACAGGGAATGCAGTGGAGCTGACGCTGAAATCATTAAGTATTTGGTTATATCATCGCTAGTCTCACTGAACTCTTCTGAATTCTACATATCATGTGTGGTCTGGCGTCTCCTTACCAGAAACAGGTCCCAGGTTCAAACTAGTCAATTCCCTAAAAAACACGCTCAGAGCGTCGTTGCGCGAAAGTGGTAGGGAGACACGATATAGAACAAACAGACACCACCATGAATGTTAGAGTTTAATAAATCAATCGCAGAAATAATCCTTAGAATGTGATGTTTAATTAGAAATATTCACTTTTCCACGTAATCACCATCACATTTCCGCCAACGATGAACAAGTTTTCTGATGCTCTCACGGGAGATGTCTGTTTCCGCAACCACAGTCTCACAGCTCTCTCAACCTCTTCATCAGAAGCATAATGATGTCCCCGCAGATTGTCATTCATTATAGGGAAGAGATGGAAGTCGGACGGCGCTAAATCCGGACTGCATGGCGGATGCCGTAGTGTGGTATGATTCAGTCTCAGAAGTTCTCCTGTGGTGCACAGATCTTCCGATAGCCAAGCAAAGCAATAATGTGATCCACATGTTCTTGTGAAATGCCGATTGCGCTTGCAGTTTCTCTCTGAGTGATACGACGATCGTCCTTAATAAAAAAATCGTCCCGAAGCAGACTGTCAACATTTTGTTCGTGAAACTCAGTGGTTGCTGTTACAGGACTTTCAACACTTTGTTTGTCAATCAGGTCAGATATTCCCGCCTCAACATCTTTAAACTTACTCGCCAACGACGCACAGTAGTCACATCAACTGCTTCCATTCTGTGATGAATCTCCTTTGGGGTGAGACCTTCTGCAGTCAAGAATTCAATGACTGCACGTTGCTTAAATCGCACTGGCCGACCGTGTGCGCAGGGTTCCATACTTTACACTGTAACAACACAAGCGTTCAATGCTAAGGCTGTGGCGGAGCGGTTGTAGGCGCTTCCAGATCCGCGCTGCTGCAACGGTCGCAGGTTCGAATCCTGCCTAGGGCATGGATGTGTGTGATGTCCTTAGGTTAGTTAGGTTTAAGTAGTTCTGAGTTGTATCAGACTGATAACCTCAAATGTTAAGTCCCATAGTGCTTAGAGCCATTTGAACCAATGCTAAGGTTTCCCGCCAACTCTAGCTGTAGAGAAGACGCTACAGAACAAGCCAGTACCTGCTGCATACCAACGCTGCCAACTGTTGAAGAGTTACGAAGGTGGAGGTGATACTTTTCAGTCAACGCTCGTATGACGAGAGAAAGTTCGGTTGGGAAACTTCAAAGTCTTATAGAAAATCATTTGTAACTATTGATGAATAGCTCTGAAGAAGTAATGTGTATGCAATCGAAATAGTGTGGTCAAATGATTCTGCCAAGATGAAATTAATTTCATCCTTAAATTGGAAGGAAACTTCAAACATATATTCATTTGTTTCGGTCTTACGGTCAAATTGGACATTGTGTTTAGGCTGTCAGTCAGCGTTAACTCACGGTGCGAATATTACGCAAACTATAACCATCGAGTATTTGCGAACGAGAGGAATTTGCAACTTGCAACAAACTTAATATGTAATTTCCAACGTCTTAGAACCTTTTTCTCACTGAACTCCCCCCCCCCCCCCCCCGCTCTCCCCGTACAAAATAACGTAAGGAAAAAAGTTTATCGCTTACTACATTTTCGTTGTTACTGCGGTAAAACCTCACCATCAGATGTGACCTTTTTAATATTTTGCTTCTTTACTGCTGACTCCATTGGCAACACATTTTGCAGACGGTATCCACATCATATACTATGGAATGTAAATACAAAATTATATCATTGTACGACAAATAGTCCCAGAGGTATCATGTCATCAACAATGTTATGCGTTTTATACATAGTAGTTTTATGTTGGATTCTTTAATGGACCGTGGGTCAGAGAGGGCAGGCGAGGACTTGTTAATGGCCAGTATTAAAAGTTACGTATGTCACAATGTCATTGATATCCCGTCAGCTGAAATATATGATCTATGTAACATCTTTAGAGGAGTAAAGTCACAGAGTGAATAAGGTTTCTATAGCCACAGTAAACTGATACAGCGAATGGAATATCTTCATAGCAGTGAAGTCCGAGAGCCTATAAAGGTTTCCACAGCTACAGTAAACTGATACGACAAAGGAACTGTTTTCAACGACATGAAGTTTTGTCCTCCCACAGTTTAAATCTACGTGGGTTTCCCTAGAAATTTCCGCTTTTCACACATGGTGAATAATACGAGGGTAAGTCAATTATTATCCGCAATTTAGTTACATTTCTGTTTATTTGGCAGTACTGTCGTTTTACGTTGATGACGCATGCTTTTTTATTTGTTGCTATATCTTATCAATTTTCAAACTGCTAGGTTAGTTTCGGTATCGCCGCCGTGCTGTTGATCATGGCTCCTCTGCTGCCTATTTGCACCAAAGAAGAGCAACGTCCAGTGATCTTTTTTTTTTTTTTTTTTTTTTTTTTTTTTTTTTTTTTTTTTTTTTTTTTTTTGTGTGTGGTCGGAAGGCGTATCAGGGGTCGAAATTCATCGAATACTTTGGTTACAGTACGGGAACAGTGTTTTGCCACAACCGCGCTTGCACATCTGCAAAAAACATTTGGATCGATATGGTAACGAAGGGGACAACTTCTTAGAAAGGATCATTACTGGTGATGAAATATGGATCCATCATTACGAGCCGGAGAGTAAACAGCAGAGTATGGAATGGAAACATCCAAATTCGCCTTACAAGAAAAAGTTCAAGACCCAACTGTCCGCAGGAAAACTGATGGTCACGGTTTTTTGGGGCACAACAACCTCCATTACTGGAACATTATGGAGAAGGGGTACAACAGTAAACAGTGTACGTTACAGTGAGATGATTACTGCCAGGCTAAATCCTGCAATTCGAAGCAAACGCCGAGGATTGCTGCCAAAAGGTGTTGTGTTGTTGCACGACAATGCCCGTGAGCATACAGCTCCCCACACTGATTAAACTCTCCAGAAGCTCAAATTTGAAGTACTGGATCATCCTCCATATAGTTGCGATCTTGCCTTTCTATCATTGTTTGGTCAACTCAGACAGACATTAAGGGGCCGACGATTTGCCTCGGACGAAGCAGTGAAAGAAGTGGTGCATTCCTGGCTCGCAGCATCATACAACGATGGACCTAGTGCGTTGAAACGCAAGGAGACTATGTCGAAAAATAATATTCTTGTATGTTTCTGTTGTGTTGGCAGAAGAGCCAACACCGTGTTACAACTGGAGGCCGAAATGCACGCGTTTTAGCTCACGCAGGCTGGCGTGAGGAGGGAAGAAGTGTACTGACGTGAGGTCTGCAACATGACAAAGAATTATATTTCAGAAAGCGGACGTAGCTAGTTTCATACTTAACTTTAATCCATTAATGATGAACATCGCTAATGACCGTACATGATTCACAATATTATCTGTTCAGAATACATTCTTGTAGTAACTGAATCTGGCGCCTTGCTAGGTCGTAGCAAATGACGTAGGTGAAGGCTATGCTGAACTGTCGTCCCTGCAATTGAGAGCGTCTGTAGTCAGTGAACCATCGCTAGCAAAGTCGGCTGTACAACTGGGGCGAGTGCTAGGGAGTCTCTCTAGACCTGCCGTGTGGCGGCGCTCGGTCTGCAATCACTGATAATGGCGACACGCGGGTCCGACGTATACTAACGGACCGCGCCCAATTTATAGGCTACCACCTAGCAAGTGGCGGTGACATCACAGTTTCCTATTTGATTATAATAAAAATTTGTAACTACTTTGGTGATAATAATTGACTTGCCCTCGTACTTAGCTGCGGACGTATACAAGAACTCATTCCGTAGTCTCGTCGAAAGTCTATTGCCTTCAGCACGAGGGAATTCATTTTTTGACGCTGAAATGAGGTAGTCCAGCAATGAAACTACTGCACGTAGTGTGAACACGGATTTGTACTCAAATATTGGATTTTATTGCAGTCATGTCTTGGAACTGTTGTTAAAATTTGATTTCATTTGCTACCGCGCAATTGCCAAATATGTATGGTGATTTGATATGCATCCCAAAATCTATCCACCTTCTCTCTGCCCTTTTCCACCTCTCCTCTCTATTTTCTCATATTTTCTTCCTCCTCCTCCCCACCCTCTGCGTATCATCTCTATGTCAATCTCCTGCTTCCCGGTTTCTATATCTATTTGCACATGGAATGATCATATAAAATTAATTGTTGGTAAGGCGGGTACCAGGTTGACATTCATTGGGAGAGTCCTTACAAAATGTAGTCCATCAACAAAGGTGGTGGCTTACAAAACACTCGTTCGACCTATACTTGAGTATTGCTCATCAGTGTGGGATCCTACCAGGTCGGGTTGACGGAGGAGATAGAAAAGATCCAAAGAAGAGCGGCGCGTTTCGTCACAGGGTTATTTGGTAAGCGTGATAGCGTTACGGAGATGTTTAGCAAACTCAAGTGGCAGACTGTGCAAGAGAGGCGCTCTGCATCGCAGTGTAGCTTGCTCGCCAGGTTTCAAGAGGGTGCGTTTCTTGATGAGGTATCGAATATATTGCTTCCCCCTACTTATACCTCCCGAGGAGATCACGGAAGCTTTCCAGCAGTCGTTCTTCCTGCGAACCATACGCGACTTGAACAGGAAAGGGACGTAATGACAGTGGCATGTAAAGTGCCCTCCGTCACACACCGTTGGGTGCCGATTTTAGCTATCAGTACTTGCGGTTATCGTGCATTTACCATACCTAATCTGCTGGGGCCCATGTGATACTAATTTATGTAGGTTACCAGTTAATAACAAAGCTCCCGAGCGGAGCCATACAGTGTCATTCTTTGCATTCCAGTAAAAATGTTGCACATCCACCGGCACACGTTACTTAAAATTTTTATAGCTTACGTCTTTCTGAATGTTCATTAAGGTATCGTGTGAAAATTTGAAGTAAATCAGTCAAGAAGTTTTCGAGATTTTTGTTAACGTTTCCCCTTTATACATTAGGAATATGTGTATACAGGGTGTTCCAGAAGTGATGGTCAATATTCAGGGATATGACAGGAGTGATCATTCTAAACAAAAAAGTCTGGTAAACATGGACTCCAAAACGCATATCTTAAGAGCTATGAGCTATTCTTGATCTTCGATACTGTGAGACAAACCTCTTCTATTGCAGGCTCTTTCCTTTCCGTATTTTGAGAAATGGTAATATGGACCAAAACAAGAAAAAAATGTCCAATAAACATGTGCTCTAAAATACGTGCCTTCAGAACTATGAGCACTTGTTCATCTTCTCTACTTCGAAACACAACTCTTCTAATGAACAAGTGGTCGTAACTTTTTGGGCAGTATTTCAGAGCACATGTTTACTGGACAGTTTTTTCTTGTTTTGGTCCATACCATGACTTCCTAAAATAAGGAAGGCAAAGAGCTTACAGTAGAAGAGATTTGTTTCACAGTATCGAAGATTGAGAATTGCTCATTGCTTTTAAGGTCTGCGTTTTGGAGCCCATATTTACTAGCCATTTTTGTTTTGAATGATCGTTCCAGTCATATCGCTGAATATTGACCATCACTTCTGAAACACCTTGTATATATATTAAAATATGTAGCATATATATGACCTATGTCCGTCCGAATATTTATTATACTATCGCGTAAAGATTTGAAGTAAATCGGCTAAAAACTTTTAGAGGTATTTGATAACTACGTCAAATAAGGACTTGACCGAGTGAGGTGGCGCAGTGGTTAGACACTGGACTCGCATTCGGAAGGACGACGGTTCAATCCCGCGTCCGGCCATCCTGATTGAGGTTTTCCGTGATTTCCCTAAATCGCTCCAGGTAAATGCCGGGACGGTTCCTCTGGAAGTGCACGGCCGACTTCCTTCCCCATCCTTCCCTAATCCGATGAGACCGATGACCACGCTGTCTGGTCTCCTTCCCCAAACCAACCAACCAACCAAATAACGACTTGTCTTTATATAGTATAGTAGTATTAGCTTAGCACTCGCTGCTTCGCTCGTATCTATATAGTAATTACATCAAATATAGTTCTATATGCATCTATTACGCCTACTGATAAACTGATGTACTGATCAGGCGTTTCCTTTTGTATGCAATTCGGGAAAAATTAATGTTGTCGTGGTGACTGTTAAATAGCCTTCTTCGATTTAGTTCACAAACTGCGACACCTTTTAAGCTTTTCGAGCTAATTAGGGCTTCTAAACCATGATCTTTTTAGAACGTACTTCTGAACAAACGGCGATTCTGATAGTTGGTTGTTGTTGTTGTGGTCTTCAATCCTGAGACTGGTTTGATGCAGCTCTCCATGCTACTCTATCCTGTGCAAGCTTCTTCATCTCCCAGTACCTACCGCAACCTACATCCTTCTGAAACTGCTTAGTGTATTCATCTCTTGGTCTCCCTCTACGATTTTTACCCTCCACGCTGCCCTCCAATACTAAATTGGTGATCCCTTGATGCCTCAGAACATGTCCTACCAACCGATCCCTTCTTCTGGTCAAGTTGTGCCACAAACTTCTCTTCTCCCCAATCCTATTCAATATTTCCTCATTAGTTATGTGATCTACCCATCAAATCTTCAGCATTCTTCTGTAGCACCACATTTCAAAAGCTTCTATTCTCTTCTTGTCCAAACTATTTATCGTCCATGTTTCACTTCCATACATGGCTACCCTCCATACAAATACTTTCAGAAATGACTTCCTGACACTTAAATCTATACTCGATGTTAACAAATTTCACTTCTTCAGAAACGCTTTCCTTGCCATTGCCAGTCTACATTTTATATCCTCTCTACTTCGACCATCATCAGTTATTTTCCTCCCCAAATAGCAAAACTCCTTTGCTACTTTAAGTGTCTCATTTCCTAATCTAATTCCTTCAGCATCACCCGAGTTAATTCGACTACATTCCATTATCCTCGTTTTGCTTTTGTTGATGTTCATCTTATATCCTCCTTTCAAGACACTATCGATTCCGTTCAACTGCTCTTCCAGGTCCTTTGCTGTCTCTGACAGAATTACGATGTCATCGGCGAACCTCAAAGTTTTTATTTCTTCTCCATGGATTTTAATACCTACTCCGAATTTTTCTTTTGTTTCCTTTACTGTTTGCTCAATACACAGATTGAATAACATCGGGGAGAGGCTACAACCCTGTCTCACTCCCTTCCCAACCACTGCTTCCCTTTCATGTCCCTAGTGCAAGGTTTTTGTTAAACATGGCTTTTGCGTTCTTGTGATGATATTTTCACAGAAACTTTCACCCCCTAACACACGTTTCTTTATATCTAACAGAAATTTCATGGATTTAGCCCTCTCTTAATGTGACAAAATACTTTCTTAAAAATTTCCATTCCTTGTTTCACCCCCATGTGGGCTGATTTTATAAAAAACTGTGAAGCACGTATTTTTTTTTATTGCTAACAGTGATGACAAATAAAAATTTTCATAGACTTGGCTCTGAGAAGGCTGTCATGATGAATAATTTTATAAGAGTTTTTGCCCTCTGTTTCATTCCTTTGGAGGGCTGAATTTATAGAATCACTTAAAGGTGTATATTTTCGTTTCTGACCGAAAACACAAAGATTGATAAAAAGTACGAGCAGCCCTTAGCGGCTCGCCATCTTATTTATAACTATTCATGACGTCACCTTCCCGGCTTAGAATTTTTAAAATGTGACTCGTAAGTACTGCATCTCTTTCCAGTCAGTACAAACTTTAATTTTATTTATGTATGATGTTTTAATGTAATATGTTTTAGAACAGTTAGTTTAATTCTGAAGACGACGCTCATAGAAGCGTTGAAACCTGGCCAATTTTGACTTAATATTTGAGACCGAGGGCTTATTTGTTCTAATATAACAAAGACTGATGTTGCTCTAAAAACACTTAAGTAATTTTTAAATAATGAATGACTTTCAAAAAAACTTACGTCCGCCATTTCCAAAAACACGGATTTTTTAATTTCTGACCGAGAAAGCAAATACCAATTTTCGTAGTCCTAGCTTCAATATCGTCTTAATAGCAACATATTTTCAGAAAGCTCTCATCCAATATTTCGCTTTCTTAGGGATGGAATTTTAAAAAAATCCCTTCTCAGACGACGCCTGAAGTATAAGATCAATACCCTCTGCAAATTTCATGTCTCTGTCCTTGGCGGTTCGGGTTGGGCGTTGATGAGTCAATGAGTTAGTCAATCAATCGGGGCATTGCCTTGAGGAAACGCAAGCAGTGAGATAATGAGGCCATGAAGTAGCGTATTGAGGCAGTGAGGGAGAAGACAATGGGATAAAAATATGCAACTAAAATTTCACGATCAACGTTGAAAGGAAGAAAAAGGATCTCTGGTAAGGAAACTAAAATATCATCAGTTGCCCATGGGAAACCTAAGAAAACAAATGCAGTCAGAGAAACTCTCTGACTCGAGTGAAAGGTTAGTGCTGACGTCACATGTTTGTCGCCTGTATTAATAAAGGAGGAAGTGATGCGGGTGAAACGTAACTGCCTGTATGACCCTTATTCATCCGATAATCACGGAGAGAAATCGATGCGTCGCACCGAGTGCTGGGTTTGATATCACGAAACTTGCTGTTCTGCTAAACAGAAATAAAAATTCACATGTGTGTAGAACGATGAAAAAAACTTTTCAGTCATGACCTACGAGTGATTAGTAATAGTGGAAGCAGTTGGCAGTGCTGTTTTTCTGGACGAACGCTAGACGATTTTTTTTACGATGTTGAGAACTTGGAAGAGTGCCAAAGATTTATTTCACGGACGTAATTTTTTTTATTTCATTTCTTCGTGTTGGTAATTACAATACGAACGATACCAGTGCAGTGTTTGGTGGGAAAATCGATGTCATTGACTGTTTCAAGCATTTCGAATCTGCAGCAACCGTTCTCGACAACTGAATCACTAGAAGCCAGTTCGACAAGCATGTAGTGCCTTCGCCCGCTAATAGTGGCAGATGGTAATGTTAAACGGATATGCGTACGCTCAAATCGCTTGCTTCATTTGAGGTGATGTAAACTGAAGTGTTCGATACCACTTTCTCTTGTATGTTCATGTTTCTCGGTATCGCCTGCTTCATTTGAGCTGTAAAGGCAACTGAAGAGTCGGATACCATTCTTTTTTTTTTTTTACTTCGACATGTTGATGACGTCATGCCTAAAAGCAGACGGGTGATATTCCATGCTTCAGTTATAACTAATTTTCGCTGCATTATATCCCCTGTCGGAGAACTCTCAATTTTTTTTTAGATAAAGAAAAGAGCACTGTTGGTTGGTAATGTTAGAATGGAAAAGTTCATTTAAATTAAATTTTGACAGTTTTTTGGGGGTCGAAATAACGAACACTTCTCTTGTATTTCTGTTGATGATTATGTCAGGTACTGACGATAATGTGTTACAACAATGTAATTGAAAATAGCCTACGAGTGGAGAATAAATTCAGGAAGATGTATACCAATTTCTAGCTTTGTCCAAAACCTTTCAGGGCATACATGGGTCATAATTTATGAAGATGCCGTAATTTGGGCCTCCTACCATATAGTTGAATGGAATACTGTCTTTCAAATTCTGAAGGCGGCAGGGGTAAAATACAAGGAGCGAAAGGCTATTTACAATTTGTACAGAAACCAGATGGCAGTTATAAGAGTCGAGGGGCATGAAAGGGAAGCAGTAGTTGGGAAGGGAGTGAGACAGGGTTGTAGGCTATACTCGATGTTACTCAATCTGTATATTGAGCAAGCAGTAAAGGAAACAAAAGAAAAATTCGGAGTAGGTATTAAAATCCATGGAGAAGAAATAAAAACTTTGAGGTTCGCCGATGACAATGTAATTCTGTCAGAGACAGCAAAGGACATGGAAGAGCAGCTGAATGGTATGGACAGTGTCTTGAAAGGAGGATATAAGATGAACACCAACAAAAACAAAACGTGGATAATGGAATGTAGTCGAATTAAATCGGGTGATGCTGTGGCAATTAGATTAGGATGATGCTTAAAGTAGTAAATGAGTTTTGCTTTTTAGGGAGCAAAATAACTGATGATCGTCGAAGTAGAGAGGATATAAAATGGAGACTGGCAATGGCAAGGAAAGTTTTTTTGAAGAAGAGAAATTTGTTAACATCGAGTATAGATTTAATTGTCAGGGAGTCGTTTCTGAAAGTATTTGTATGGAGTGTAGCAGTGCATGGAAGTGAAACATGGACAATAAAGAGTTTAGACAAGAGTCGTTTCTGAAAGTATTTGTATGGAGTGTAGCAGTGCATGGAAGTGAAACATGGACAATAAATAGTTTAGACAAGAAGAGGATAGAAGCTTTTGAAATGTGGTGCTACAGAAGAATGATGAAGATTAGATGGCTGAATCACGTAACTAATGAAGAGGTATTGAACAGAATTGTAGAGAAGAAAAATTTGTGGCACAACGTGACTAGAAGAAGGGATCGGCTGGTAGGGCATATTCTGAGGCATTGAGGGATCACCAACTTAACATTGGAGGGCAGAGTGGAGGGTAAAAAGCGTAGAGGGAGACCAACAGGTGAGTACACTAAAGAGATCAGAGGGATGTAGGTTGCAGAAGGTACAGGGAGATGAAGAAGCTTGCACAGGATAGAGTAGCATGGAGAGCTGCAGCAATCCAGTCTCTGGACTGAAGATCACAACATAATAACCATGTAGTACACAGATATAATTGTGACAGACAGAAATTGTCTCCAAATAGTGACCACTGTGAAGCAACGCAGTGAACAGAGCGTTGACGAGCGTAAAACAGTACACTGGACAGGAATGGCTGGATGAGTTCAGGTGAGCCACGTGGTAGGTGTCTATCTCTCTCTCTCTGTCTCTCTCTCTCTCTCTCTCCCTCTCCGTGTTTGTTTATTTTGCCAGCGCAATATCGCATTTCACTACACGCGGTGCGGGGCGCAATTTTAATGACATCATCGCGTTGTATGTGCTAGGAAATCGTCCTCGTGCATAAGCGCGCGCGCGTGTGTGTGAACACACATGTGGTGACAAGCGTTGTTTTCCCTGCCCGTTGGTATGGATAGAGAGGAACAGCTTAAGACGTCGGTAGTGGGTGGATGCTGTAAGGGACCACCAGGCCGGAAGGAGGGGGGCGTTGGGAGGGGAGAGGGGAGAGTAGGCAGTATACGGGGAAGGGAGGGGAGAGCAAAGAAGGGGGCACTCTTGGATTAAAAAGCGAAGAAACAAAAGACGGACGCGGAGCGCGGCCGCCTTGCGTGCCTGTGTGTGTCTGTGTGTGTGTGTGTGTGTGTGTGTCGCGGCTTGCGGACGCGCTTGGGTTCCGCTTTTCGCGAACGCAGCGGGCCTAGGAAATTGTTTAAATTTTTAATCAGGCGAGATTCGCTCGCTCTCGGCAGCTGTCGTAAGGGAGAGGGGGGTGGAGGGGGGAGAGGAGTACGGGGTGGGGGAGGAAACGAGAAACGGCCGAAATTATGAAAGCGCGCGCAAGAAGCCCTCCGCCATAATCCGGGGCCCCATTTTCGCCACCGTGGATATCACCCGGCCGGCAGTGCCGGGCACTCCGACGCTGCTTTCGCCTCGCAGCTAGGACACCATTTAGCGCGATTATTCGCGGGTTCTCTTAAGCGTATAATGGCGTGATTAATCTTTCCTTCCCATTTCTTTCTTCCTATTTTTTTTATTTTTCTATTTTTTTCCCTCCACCCAAGTCTCGGTCCGGCCGACTTAATCAACAGATATTGCTCGCGTCGGGGAATAATGGGGCCATTGTCCGGCGGAAACCACAGCCTAAGGGAACATCTCGCTCTTCTCCATTACTTCATTTCCCGGCTTAATCTGTAGAGTTTCCGTGTCCGATCTCGACACCGAATTTTCCTTCATGACCTGGACAATGTCGGAAAACTGCTACGTAATTCTACGGGGAGGGAAAGGTTATCGGGAACTTGTACAGAATACAAACTGCCCTTGTGCGAGTATAAGGGCGTAAATGGGAGGGAGGTGTTGAGAATGAAGTGAGGTGCGGCTATGAATTGCCTCCACGGTATTCAATCTGTGCATTCATTAGGCTGTAAAGGAGGCTGCGGAGAAATTTGCAAAAGACACTAAAGTTCAGTCATAAGATAGAAAACTTTAAGAAGTGACATAGTTATACCGGGTGATCAAAAAGTCAGTATAAATTTGAAAACTTAATAAACCACGGAATAACGCAGATAGAGAGGCAAAAATTGACACACATGCTTGGAATGACATGGGGTTTTATTAGAACCAAAAAACAAATCACCCCATATTGCTAGACGCGTGAAAGACCTCTTGCGCGCGTCATTTGGTGATGATCGTGTGCTCAGCCGCCACTTTCGTCATGCTTGGCCTCCCAGGTCCCCAAACCTTAGTCCGTGCGATTATTGGCTTTGGGGTTACCTGAAGTCGCAAGTGTGTCGTGATCGACCGACATCTCTAGAGATGCTGAAAAACAACATCCGACGCCAATGCCTCACCATAACTCCGGAAATGATTTACAGTGCTGTTAACAAACATTATTCCTCGTCTACAGCTATTGTTGAGGAATGATGGTGGACATATTGAGCATTTCCTGTAAAGAACATCATCTTTGCTTTGTCTTACTTTCTTATGCTAATTATTGCTATTCTTATCAGATGAAGCGCCATATGTAGGGCGTTTTTTGAACGTTTCTACTTTTTTGGTTCTATTAACACCCCATGTCATTCCAAGCATGTGTGTCAATTTGTACCTCTCTATCTACATTATTCCGTGTTTTATTCAGTTTTCAAATTTATAATGACTTTTTGATCACCCGGTATATCACCTCGTGCTACGCCAGCATTTGCTACGCCTCCACCCCTGTGTTCATCATAACGAAGAAGAAAAAGTCTCATGCAGTCTCCTTGGGATCATTATTGCTGTGACGTCAATAAACACCCTATAGTACGACTATTCGCTGTTTCTCCTAATCGTACAGTGGTGTTCTTAATGTTTTCCTTTCTTTCTTTTTTTATTTTGTCTCCACCCAACATCTTCCGCTCGGTTCCGGTCGGCATAAAAAACAGAGATCGCTCGCGTGAGGAATAATGTGGTGTTTGTCTGTCTAAAACGACATCCTCGCTGTTTTCCGTTTCTTCATTTCTCCTCATAATCCGTGGATTCCCGCTTTGAAACCAGACGTCGAATTTTCCTTCAGAACGCCAGTGCCTGAAAACTGCCACGTAATTACAGAGGGAACGAAAGGTTATCTGCAACTTGTGTAGAAAATTGCCTACGTGTGTGAGAGTGCAGGGATATAAATGGGAAGCAGTATTTTTGAATTTTCCCCACGATATTCAGTCTGTGCACACAGTGAAAGAGTGAATTTGAGTACATAATTCGTATAACTTCAGTGAAAATCTCCTGGAAGTATTTCCTTTTTTTCGCATAACTCTGCCCCTTGAAGGGACCCTAACGCGATCTGACCCCTACCTGATTCGTATACTCTCCAGTAGGAAAGATCCTCATATCTCGACGAGTAATTTAAGGAGAGCTTGAACATATGTCATGGGCAATGCAGCCATAAAATCAACTCACTTAGCTTCCTTATATGATCTGCAAGTAGTATATTTGTACCCTTTCTTATAGAAACTATATGTACTATGACCAAGTAAAACCTCGCTTTGTATAGTTTGACATTTGCTCACAATGAACACGAATCACAGTACCACTCCGAACAACACTGACGATAGGCAGTATTGCTCAATGTGCTCAGCAACACAAACCTACCTAGTGCAGGCGAATATTTCAAAAAACTCCTGCTGATGCAGCTTATCTGGAAAATGACTCTGCTGAAGCCAGAATGTGTCTACTACTCGTATATTCTGCTCCCGCCAGCTGCCGACTTACGAACACAGGAGCTCACTGTAACATCCCGGGAAAAGTCCAAATTTTCAGAAATGACAGTGGGCTCGAAATAATTAAAAAGGAATCTAATTTCTCATTAATGTTTAGTAAACAAAAGACAGACTGTTGTAGCAAGGCTACATTTGTCCTTTAACTGGCCACACGGAGAACAAATCCACCAAGCAAGTGAATTAGCACAAAAAGGAATATCCATAGTAATAGTGAACAAGTTGGGTAGCAGCATGTCCCGCGGATAAATAAATGAAATACTAATATTTATCGTTGGGCATGCAACAAGCCCCTCGCTTTGAACAACAGATTTAATCTTGTACAGAAACACTGTGCATCTGCAAACCTGAAATCTCTGTGAATGAAATGTGTTGCGACACAGAAAATGGCCGTCCAAATGAAACGTCAAACAGAATCATCCAAATAACGTGGGCAGCGTCCTCGTAATACGTTCATCCCCAGCGCCCCCGAAACACAAAATGTGCTTCGCCTGCCGTCTACTCGGGCACTCTGTTGAGACTCTACGGCGCTGACACTGGATTTGTGAGATGCAGTGAGTACCTTTAATGTCCGGACACTATCGGTGTTTTGCTATGTAGCATCAGAACTTTATTCTTAACAAAACAAAAATAAAAATAAAGTTTTGTATTAACAAACAACCTGTATAAACCTTTGTGTAACTGACCAATGAAAGTCATAAAATTAAAATAAATAAAGTAAATAAATAACACTGAACAACAAATTTGAAGTGAAAGTATGTAAATTGAATGATTTTCATTATGTTTATTTCAGTATAAAATAATACAAAATAATCATCTTCATAAATACTTACCTCTACTTTTTTTAAAAAAGTAATCTACATTTTCGTATAAATAACTCACTAACTAAATATGCATTCATGTTCCAAGATTCAGCACAAAAATATTAAGTGAATAATTACTTGAATTATGTTATGTGTAATGCATTGATAAATTTTGGTGCCATTATGAAGTAAAAAAGTAAAATATTAAGAAAAAATGAAGATAATATTACATGAATGAAAATACTTTGTAAGTCTACTTTGTACCACAACTATGTAAAGCGCAAAAGAAAATATATAAATTAACTGGTCACAAATGTATATAAAAGATTACAAATGTTAAAGGTCCATATGTACAGCATATATAATTACATATTTTGTTCAGAGATAAATTCAGAAGACGACCGTTTCCGTTTGGCTTGACCTTTATATACATCTCGGGAACATCCCTTATGACAATCCAGTAGTAATCTGCTAAAATAGTAGAGTTCCACATTTCGGCATACCTCTGCATGTTCATCACTTACTGCGCCACAATCTTTGGGGAAGAAGTCAAAAATGGCTCTGAGCACTAAGGGACTTAACATCTATGGTCATCAGTCCCCTAGAACTTAGAACTACTTAAACCTAACTAACCTAAGGACATAACACAACACCCAGCCATCACGAGGCAGAGAAAATCCCTGACCCCGCCGGGAATCAAACCCGGGAACGCGGGCGTGCGAAGCGAGAACGCTACCGCACGACCACGAGATGCGGGCTGGGGAAGAAGTCAGGATGGCTATGCAGGACATGCGTTTTCAATGACATGTTGCAACCAAGTATTTCGTAAGATAACATGTCATCTACAGTCTCCTTGTGATTTATTGTCCTTTGTTCCCTAAGGACTGTAAAAAGACTGTCTTAACACATTCCCATGCATGCTTCTCATCAACTTGTATGATATTAAAAGTATGGTCTCCAAACAGCTATCGAATGTGTAGGCCTATGAAGATGACCTCCTTTACTTTGGCATCAAGTAAGCCAATTTTTGCCTTAGGTCCTTAAATGCGTCACAATCTTTGTTCATTCCCTTAACAAAGTTTTTCATTAGACCCAACTTGATGTGCAAGGGAGGGAGCAGAATCTTTTTAGGATCTACTAGAGGTTCACTCTTACTGTTCTTTATACCTGGTTGCAGAGATTCTCCGGTGGGCCATTCATGTTTACTGTAATGAGATGCATTAGCTCTGCTATCCCATTCACAGGAAAAGCAGCAATATTTAGTATACCCTAACTGCATACCTAATAGCAGTGCCACCACTCTCAAGTCACCACAAATCTGCCATTGAGAGTCAATATACTTGATGGCTTCTAGTAAAATTTTCATGTTTGTTATGACTCCAAAATTTGGCACACAAGTAAGACGAGGGACAATAATATAATCCATTGTTACTAGGTATTTTTGACAAACCATTATAATATTTGATTTTAAACTTAACATAAAACTCTGTGTATAAGCATCTCAGTGTAATAAAACAGTGTAAAATGGAAACTAGAGCAAATTTTGAACTGTCTTTGTTATATTCGCGATCAACACATTGGAATTGATAGGGATTGGCTATTTTCATTGTTGCGCAGTGTAATTGAGGTGGATGTTCAGTAAATAATGCTGCGAACATTTTGTACACTACAGTACCTATTACAGTCGTTAAATAATACAATTTAAATAAAAGACTGTTCCATTTCCGCGTTACTTTAATATTCGGACAGTTAGCAGTGTAGCAGTTATTGGATCGTTCACGTTAAGTTATTTATTCTGAGTTAGAAGACAACATTTGTTTATAAGCGCAGACTAGTGTCTAGACTGTAAAATAACATGCGAAACTAATATAAATTTTGATATATGAAATGAAATGTCGTGTAGCTAGGACGTCCGGTCGGGTAGGTCTCTCGCCCTGTGCAAGGCTTTTTAGTTGACACTACTTCGGCGAGTGCCGCGTCTGAGTGGAGAAAAATCCCGAACCCAACCGGGAATCGAACCCGGACCCCCTTTGTCGGCAATCTGCCGCGCTGACCATCTTTTTTTTTTTTCTCCCCACATCGTGTATCAAACCAAATATACTTTTTTTGTTATTTTTGTTTTGTTTTTACTTGTTTAGATCACATAAGACGCCCTCCGGACGAAAAAATAATGATGTGTAATTAGCCTCGTGATGACTGGGTGTTGTGTGTCTTTCATCATCATTTCATCATCATTGACTTGCAAGTCGCCGAAGTGGCGTCAACTGAAAAGGACTTGCAATACGGCGGCCGAACTTCCCCGCATGGGGCCTCCCGGCGAACAATGCCAAACGATCATTTCATTTCAGCATCGATAACCAACAAAACATAAAGTAAATTAAACGCCCTCCTGGCAGAACAAACAAAATGGGATCCGCGTCCCGCCAACTTATGGGTAGACGCACACTGAACCCCAAGGCTGCCAGGCATGTTCCAGGCACGTCTTCACGAAGAATATTGCAATTTGACGGTACATTCGGCCGAGTCCTGGTGTTACACAATCACAATGAAATCACCTTCTCATACGTGGGACACCCCACCTGCAGGGGGATCGAAGAAGGCACTATGGTTTAAACGGCTCTGAGCACTATAGGACTCAACTGCTGAGGTCATCAGTTCCCTAAACTTAGAACTACTTAAACCTAACTAACCTAAGGACATCACACACATCCATGCCCGAGGCAGGATTCGAACCTGCGACCGCAGCGGTCGCGCGGTTCCAGACAGTAGCGCCTAGAACCGCTCGGCCTGTTCTGCTGGCGAAGGAGGCACCACCGAAAAAGGTGGCAAAGTCTTGACGGCATCGCGGATGACGCACGAGAATAGTAAAGCGATCTTGCAGGAACGTCCAAAAATCAAGAACACTCTTATCGCCTTCATGGAACAAATAAGAGATCGAGAGGCCTTTAATCCAGATCACAGCGTTGGTCTTCGTACGTGGGAAATTAGTGTGATCTGGAAGCAGAAGTGATTCTGGTATAATGGCAAGCATCTTCTGAATCACCTGCCATACCTGTGCAGAAGGTCCATACACCAGACGATGTTCGTCCCTATCATGCGTGTGACAATGATGGCACAGCGGCGAATCTGTCATTTTTATGGCATTTGGACGAAGTTGTGTCACTTATTTTCCATTCACGAACAGATACCAGATCGCACGAGCGCTCGTGTCGAGCAGGACATGGTGCACAGAACGCCAAACCACGGGCCAAGCGATCGTAGGATATCGGCTTTCCACTAAATATCACGTGCCGTCGGATTCCTGGTACAAGGCAAGTCGGCATGGACATAGCTGTTGTAAGTAGCGTGAATAAAATGCCACTATGTGTAAGAAGCGTGAAGCGCACTTTGAATGTATCCTAACGGCGAAAGGAGCCACACGCACTTTGAATAAGAAAATGCTATCTGACACTGAAATCAATGTAAAAGATTGGGTCTCTACCCACTCTAGCCATACGACTAATAAGAGGCTGCGCTGAGTCGGAAAATTACTTAATTTATTTATAAGAAAAACTCACAAAAAGCATTCATTGTAAAGTCACTGATAAAGGATGGGATGTAAGTATTAATACGATCCAGGCATTGTTGAAGTGAATCGAATATTGAATAAAGTGAAGAGTGCGTGAACACTGTGCACAGGTGCAGCTTGCTGCAACATTCCTGAACACAATATCTATTCCAAAGCATTTGTTTTAAATAAAAAAGCGACAATAATTATTGAACCTGTGCCCATGGAAACGCTATGGATGGGCTAACAAGGAAGACTACAAGGTAAATGGAGTAGGTAACGGAGACGTAACATCGGTAAACTGGATAAGGTTGGAGGCAAAATTATTTTTTCCTTAAACATTGATATAATGCATCTATAGACTGCTGTTGCCTGGTAATTAAGTACAATTGCTTGTAAAACGCTATACATTTCACAACAGACTCGTGTGCCGACGTGGTTCGTGGAGACACAATTTCTACGTTGCGTGGCCAAATTTTAGTAACATCAAACCACGCAGACGCGAACAGTTAACATTTTACGGAGGACACATTTGAATAGACAAAGGATAATGGCAGAGGGCTAACAAACTCTAATATTAACCCATGTGGATGGCTTCCACCAGACATAAACTGATGAGACAAAGGAAATTCACAAAGAAGCAAAAATTACCAAGATTCGGAAAAGGTTAGAATGCATACACACGCAGTTACAGGCAGACAAAAATTCACAATGAACCGAGGGCGCTTCAACATATGCAACACCTTTGTGCTACGTTCTTCTTACAGATGAAAATTTACATCAAAGTGAAAGTGTGCAGAAGCCTTGCATTCCTTGCTGCGACCCTGCAAATCAATCATTATAAGATGAAACGCGAGACCAAAAGCTAAAAGCTCCGCTCTTGCTATGAGACAACACGCCACGTGGTTAAGTCAACTCACCCTTCTTCGAAGAGACTTCGGCTGCAGATCCTCGGCGAGCTGGAACCAGACTGACCGTCTCACACACACCAACGTCTCCCACGCGACCCCATGGCCACGAAAAGCCAGAGATGAGGCTTCCGCCACCAACCTAACACCAGTAACTTTCACACAATGGGAGCAAACTTCTTTGCCTATCTGAAAACTACAGGGGTTGGCCATTTTGTATGACTACCGCTGATTCTCTGCAGCTCCCCCACCTTGACGGAGGTGCGAGCTGTCCTGAAGAACAGCCATGTTTCATCACTCTGCCGCTGGATCTTGTGTTGGTAAGACCTGTCTTAGGTGTGCTCCGTAAAGACAAAAGAGTGGTATGCATGTGGAATATTTAATAGTAGTTTAGAATAATAATTTCTCTATTTCAGGAACTTTTGTGGGGAGAATTAAAAGTCACGCAGGTAATATTGAGGGGATCATAGTAATCTTCGGAAGTGACCAGCGGTCACAATGAAACCACGTGTAGCAATAAGTTGAAATACATCCGAGTGCTGACGTTAAGCTGAATTACTGGCGGGTGTACTATAAGTTGGAAATATTTAAGAAATGGCGTGTGCAGGACTTGAAATTAGAGACGAGTACTTCAATGTGGTGAGTACTGTGTGAGCCTCAATCTGTGTATGAGACAAAGGATAAAGAGAAGTACTCGTCCATGGTATCAGTTGAGGTCTCGCGTGTGTGATAAATATGTTCTTAATATTACTTTGCGTGTTATGTTTCCGTGTGATGCTTGACTCAAACTATAATACTCTGAGAGTGAAGCAAGGTGAGTCAGCTGTCTATTCAGCAACGCCACTTGGCTTGCATCGCACAGGGAGACGTGCATATATCCTCCAGAGTTCGTAGTAGGAAAGAAAAGTTACGAAGTGGGGCAGTGTCGTGTGAAACTGGGATAAATTTTAATTGAAGTGGGAAAGCTGAAAGTGATGTGATTATAATGTTGTGACTATTCCTTGTGTTGTATTCCATGTTGCAGTGTGGTGTATGTCATGTAATTTAAGTATGTGTGGTTTTGCATGGGAGAGTAGCAAGATAGGTTCAGAGGCAGTGGGTTAAGCATGTTCCTTTTTGTACCGCTCGGTCTGGAGGAAATTTTCGTGATGATGGGTGTGAGAGTCGAAGTGTGAGATATAGCAAAAGATCCACCATCGTATTCAGAAAGTGCACTGCAGTGTTAGACAATTACGAGACCATAAGATAGAGAATCACCAATGTAAAGCCATGCCCACTGGGCGGAGTTTCTCATGTGTAATTGTTGGAGAAAATGTAATGGTGTGTTTAGGTTATAGAATTTATCGGAGTAAAAAAGATATTGAAAAGAAAAAGACTGGAGGCCTTTTCCTACGAATAGTATGTTGTCATGATATCAAGAATTTATAATGTGTGCGCCATTCATATTCAGTGCGATGGCCACGTGTTGATCAAAGCCGTTGGGTAAGAAAGAAAATGTGGTATTGCCTGTGCGTAGTGAACAGTCAGAGTTGTGTAAATTACTAATAGTCAGATGTGCGTTATCCGTTTCCGTTCCTTAATATTCAAACAGGAGAATAATTTGTAACTTAATTGTGAGTACTAGAGTTCATGTTCCTCGATAAATAAGAATGAATCCACTCGCTTGGCAGACCACTCATCTTGTAGGCCAGACTGCTTGATGCCACAGTATGAACAAGGCATGTGGGTGCCTCTCACAGTGCATTCGGTGAAAAGGTGACATGTGAGAGAGAGGAAGAAATTTGGGCTTCTGCAACAGGTGCCACTAAAGAGGGAGAGGCCAGTTCGTCAGTGAGGCCTCCAGATAACAGTTCGGCGGCGGGTCCAACATTTAACCATCGTACTTACGTAGGTGGCAGCTGCTCTCGCTTGGACATTGGTAGCCAAGGCCGAGGCCACCATCTCTTGGAGGAAGTGTCAGCGTGTGGTAGCGCACTTTGAAGACCCGCGCTTACAAAGTAGCCGAACGCCACCTGTGTGCCATTGCCTTTGGAATCTGTAAAATCTGTGGTAAATGGTGTAGTCGCGGGACTAGATGAGTGTTAACAAAATTCACCCGTTGTAACATGTCCAATGATCTCAGGAGATTGCCACGAACGTTCGTGCGGACACCTTCAAGCAGGCGTTCATAGTTAAATGAGATCGTGCACTGTATATCATGCGTGAAGGTGACCCCCAAACACTTGAGCTTGTCCACTAATGGTAGTGGAGCCAGCACTCTCTGCTGGAAAACCTCTACCGACGAACATAACACTAGATTCCGTCAGGTTCACACGGCTGCCCGCAGAAGTCCCGTGCAGTTTGATCCATGCCAGTGCCTCTGGCACTTCATCCTCCGATACAACCAAGAACACCACGTCATCTGGCGGCAGATGAAAGCATTCCCCCTCATTGTTATCCCTGTCAATCGGCTTCACAGATCGCGTAACAGTGGCTCAAGGGCGATGGCGAAAAGCAGCATCGACAGCGGACATCCTTGACGGACCGACCGCATGGCATTAACAGGGCCCGCCACAAGTCCATTGACCAGCACTCGCGACGTGGCGCCTCGGAAGAGCCGCAAGACGATGTGTATAAACCTGTAGGGGAAGGTCATCGGTCGGAGTATTTACTCTAGAAAGTCGTGACTCAATCAAAGGCATAGTCGAAGTCCACTGTCACTAAGGCACCGCGACTGCGGCAGGTCGTGGCCAGAGGTATGACGTCACGGTAATCGCTGAGTGGCGTTGACACGTTACTGCCACCACCAAAGCAAGTTTGATCCAGAGAAATAACATGAGCGATGACGCGCCGAAGGCGAGCAGCAAGAATCCGGGTAAAAATCTTGAATTCGCAATTTAACATGGCCAACGGCCGATAATGTCCAACTCCCCAACCTCCCCATGGTTTGGGGACCGGGATGAGCAAGTCTTCCACGAATTCGGGTGAGAGGGGAAGGACAGTGTTCAACAGTTCTTCATACATCACGGTCCAGAGTGTGCCCATGATGCCGTGGAATGTGCGGTAAAATTCCAGCGGAAACCCGCCGACACCTTTGGCTTTGTTCACCGCACCCTTATGAAGAGCATCAGCGACGTCATCTGATGTAATTGACCCTGTGAGAATCTCCGCAGCAACCCCTGTCAAGGGTACCTGTCAAAGAGCGGAGGACATCAGCCGTTACCCCCATGTTCTGGTCCTCTGCTGCACAGAACTGCTGGCATGTTGAGGGCATTGACCAGCTGTCTCCGACACAGCTGCTTCTCTCGGATAATATGACACATGGACGGGGGTTCTCCTAGTACACAATCGTGACATCTTGCATTTACTACTGTGCCTTCGAAGTGGTGACGCGTAAAGGAAAGTATCTTTTCCTTAATCCGTTGAATTTCAACCTGACGTTGAACAGAGCGGACATGGTTTGAGAGTTCGCGGAGAATTATGATATAGTATTCCATAGCATATCATTTCCACAGCATTTTATCGCGACCGTAATTCATGGTTCAAGTAGCTCTGAGCACTATGGGACTTAACTGCTGAGGTCATCAGTCCCCTGGAACTACTTAAACATAACTAACCTAAGGACATCACACACACCCACGGCCGAGGCAGGATTCGAACCTGCGACCGTAGCGGTCGCGCGGTTCCAGACTGTAGCGCCTAGAACCGCTCGGCCACCGTGGCCGATGTAATTCATCATCGAACGACGTAAAGCAGGCTTGGTGCAGTCGATCCACCACTGGAATGTCGAAGGATACCCTGGAAGGAGTCTCACACAGTTGTTCCAGGTCGTGTCAACGACATGCCTGTATTTCGGATCCTTGAGATGGGCGACATTCAGATTCCACAGGCCTCAACCGCGCCACTCTTCTGCCTCTGGAGCGAAATGTAGGCTATATGGCCGGAGAAGGCCAGCTTCAAGCGTGGCAGTTACGATTCCTCGGGAAACGTAAGATACGACTTGCTGAATGGCTGGTGACGTACGTGTATATCCACGTCGATCACCATGCATGCGGTCCCAGGTATTAGTTAGGTTCAGTTCTTGCACGAGTAGTTTGAGTTACTGGCATGTGGTGAAGTGAGCATGTTGGTCCTTCTAGGATAACACACAACTGAAGTCGCCGCCAAGAATAATATGGTCGTAATGGCCCACAAACAAAGGAGCGACCTGTTCTGAATAGAACGACGACCGTTCCCGTCGCTTGGCCGTGCCCGAGGGAGCGTAAACATTGATGATTCGGACACCGTGGTCTATCACAGCATGGTAGGTAAATCACGTCGTCTACGTCAGTGCTTTCCTTGAAAAGAATAATGGTCCCACTGCCACCGTCACCACACGGCGTGAGGTAAGAAACATAGCCATAGATGTTAGGAATCGTCGCTAGGCGAACCTCCTGTAGAAGAGCAATATAGAGGTCTGACGCCCTCAACATACTCCGGAGCAATTGTAGTTTGACAGGTGTGCCAAAGGTGTTGACAATGATGGAGCCAATCCCGTAAGCTTATCCCGGAATTGGGACGGTCATGGAGACACGAAGAGCAGTGGCGAACAGGAACGTCGTCCCAACAGGCTGCACATCCCCATACAGAAACCCTGCCGATTAGCAGTCGTGGATTGGAGCAGCAGCGTTCGCTGCCGTCACAACGGTGGGTGTTTCGTCGTGTGAATCGTCAGACCACGTAAAGGTGTGTGAATGGTGTGTGTCCAGTGGAGTACCTGCAGAATCCGAAGGCGGCGTCACGTCGGCGGTGGAACAGTTGCTGTTCAACATCCGTAGGTACAGCGCTTGGTGCGAGCGAAGATGGTTGTACCTCCCACGGGGGACAGGCTGGTGCTTCCACCACGGAATCGACCATCGGGGGAACATGTTGAGAGTTATGATCCTCATCGTCTTGAGACTGCGTCTTGGAGGTGACAGACGGGGCGATCCACCGTTTCCGACGTCTCTTAGACGACCGTTGCTTGCGCAAGTGATCTTCAGTGCCCGAAGACGCCTGGGGATACGGATGTTCAGGCACAAAAGCAACGGTAGGCACAACCATGGAGTCAGGAGCCATCTCCTGCACTAGAGATTGCTCACTGCTGCACATGACGGGAGAAGGAGGCAAGTGCGTCGGTCCTTCCGTAACAGCCTGAGGCATTACCAGAGACGACGATGTGTCAGTAGTAGGAGCCAATGGTGATGGCGGTCGGGGGTCGTTATGGAGAATTTCGACAAATGCCAGCGGGAGCGTCGTCAGAGACGTCGTGGCCTGCAGGTCGCATGTGATAACTCTACGATTCTGCGTTGCAGACAGCTGGAACAGAGGTGTCCTTCTTTGCCGCATCTCGAGCATGTCGTCGGCTGTCCATCATAAATAATAATTGCAGGGCAGCCGCCAATATATAAGTAGGACGACACACGTTTGGTTAGCTCTGCGCGGATGCCGTACTCCATTGAGAACCAGGTATGTAGTGAATTGAACTCACTTTTCAGCTGTGCGACTAATCACCTTTCCATATGGGCGGAATTCAGATACCACTACCTCTGAATGAGTTTCGAAAGGGCGTTCAAATACACGGATCGTCCGCAGTCTTAATCCCGCATGTTCCACAGATACGTCACCGGTGTATCTATCAGAGTGACGGAACTTCGAGTTGCGCTTAGAATTTTGTCACATATGTCTTCGTTAACCAATTTCACGTCTACCAAACTGCTCATTATAGAAAGATGGATGCCTACAAGATCGTTGCAATCAGTCTCCACTTCATGTCTGATAAATTGTTCGCGCCCGGGTTCCCGGATTCGATTCCCGGCGGGGTCAGGGATTTTCTCTGCCTCGTGATGACTGGGTATTGTGTGATGTCCTTAGGTTAGTTAGGTTTAAGTAGTTCTGAGTTCTAGGTGACTGATGACCATAGATGTTAAGTACCATAGCGCTCAGAGCCATTTTTGGTAAATTGTTAGATTTCAACTCCTTTTGGTCGGGCATATTCAGGTGAAAACATAATCTTCAGTGTCGACTTTCCATAAGCCACTCCCTTTCGAAGAAAATGTAGTGGCCAGCCGGGGTGGCCGAGCTGTTCTAGGCGCTACAGTCTGGAACCGCGATACCACTGCGGTCGCAAGTTCGAATCCTGCCTCGGGCATGGATGTGTGTGATGTCCTTAGTTAGTTAGCTCTAAGCAGTTCGAAGTTCTAGGGGACTGATAACCTCAGAAGTTAAGTCCCATAGTGCTCAGAGCCATTTGAACCATTTTTTGAACAGTTGAAATGTAACGCGGTAAGACGACGGAATCACGTAAACAACTCCGCGAGCGAGCTGCGCGGCGAGGATGTAAACAAGACGTCCGTGCCCCTACCGTACCGAAAGGCGACTTCACCACTCAACTATCGACGCGGATAGTTTTGGTATAAGACCATGTGTGATTTTTAATAACGCCAAAGGTAAATCAAATTACTGCCATGCTCAACGTGAGAGTACTGTGGCAAATATCGCTAGACGATTCAAAAACGAGGACCGTGTAGATTCAATACTTCAACAGGGCCAGCCAAACAAGTTGGATGCGCTTCGCAAGATGAATGCAGTATAAAAAATACAGAAGGAAATTAACAAATGGTTCAAATGGTTCTGAGCACTATGTGACTTAACTTCTGAGGTCATCAGTCCCCTAAAACATAGAACTACTTAAACCTAACTAACCTAAGGACATCACACACATCCATGCCCGAGGCAGGATTCGAACCTGCAACCATAGCGGTCGCTCGGCTCCAGACTGTAGCGCCTAGAACCGCACGGCCACTCCGGCCGGCGGAATTTAACAAGTGAGACAAGACTGGAAAGAAGATTCATCCTCAAACGATTCGAATAGCATTAAAAGACAGTGGCTATGCTGCAAGACTTGCTACGAAGACACCGTATATGAATGAACAGATTCGAAAGAAGAGAGTGAACTTGGCTAAAGAGTTCATTACGAATGTAGAAACATGATGGAACGACATCATTTTTATCAACGAAAGTTAATTTAACATTTTTGATTCGGATAGACGAAGGATGCTGTGGCAGGAATACAATGAAGCTGAGTGCAAAGCGTGGAGTTGGCAGTGTTTTTGTCTGGGGCAGTTTATGCACTTTTCGACCGTGTGGGTTAGTGTTCATCGACATTATTATGAACAAATATGTCTATCTGAACATACTAAAGAACAGTTCAATTCAAAGTGCTCAAAAATGGGGATATCGAACACGTTCAAATTTTACCATGGCAATGACACAAAGCATAAGATTCGCATTGTACCGCAATATCTGTTACACAATTACTTGAAAATCTTGGAACCTCCGTCCTCAATCATCAGACCTCACGCTACTGAGAATGTATTGGGAAAACTGTAGCGAATTATTTGTGTCTTCCAAAGAAACTCGGAAGCGTCAGTTACAAGAAGAATGAGACGGTCTATCCACCAATTACTTAAAAAAGATCGTTAGCATTAGGCCGCACTGCTTGAAAAAGTGAAGCAACAAAATAGCTACCCGACATGATATTGAAACATATGATGTTTTTTGCAAAATATTTCTCTTAAAATAATTAGTCCTGAAAAGAGTCCAAAAATTAAAGTAACGTGAAAGTAGGACTCAGTTTAATTTAAGTCGTATTACTGAAGAACTTCTGTAAGTTATGTTAATAAAGCTTATGCTGTTATTTACAAGACATGTAACTTTACCTAACACTTGCTTATCTTTCTTGTTTTTGTTTAGTTAAGGTTAAAGTTGTAATGCTATAAAGTAAAATTCTCGTAGTGTCAGAATTTTAACGATATTCACTGCAGTTACTCTCCCAAAGTATTACGTATAGATATATACACTATGTGGTCAAAAGTATCGGGACACACCCAGAAACATACGTTACTCATATTAGGTGTATTGTGCTGCCACCTTCTGCCAGGTACTTCATATCAGCGACCTCAGCGTTGATTAGACATCGTGAGACAGCAGAATGGGGCGCTCCGCGGAACTCACGGACTTCGAACGTAGTCAGGTGATTGTGCGCAACTTGTGTAATATGTCGGTACTCGAGATTTCCACACTTCTTAACATCCCTGGTCCATTGTTTCCGATGTGATTGTGAAGTGGAAACGTGAAGGGACACGTAAAGCACAAAAGCGTTCAGGCCGACCTCGTCTGTTGACTGACAGACCGCCAACAGTTGAAGAGCCGGCCGTAGTGGCCGAGCGGTTCTAGGCGCTTCAGTGTGGAACCGCGCGACCCCTACTGTCGCAGGTTCGAATCCTGCCTCGGGCATGGTTGTGTGTGATGTCCTTAGGTTAGTTAGGTTTAAGTAGTTCTAAGTTCTAGGGGACTGGTGACCACAGATGTTAAGTCCCATAGTGCTCAGAGCCATTTGAACAATTTTTTGAACAGTTGAAGAGGGTCGTAATGTGTAAGACGCAGAGAGATATCCAGACCATCACACAGGAATTCCAAACTACATCAGGATCCACTGCAAGTACCGACAGTTTGGCGGGAGGTGAGAATAGTTGGATTTCATGGTCGAGCGGCTGCTCATAAGCCATACATCACGCCGCTAAATGCCAAACGACGCCTCGCTTGGTGTAAGGAGGTAAACATTGGACGATTGAATAGTGGAGAAACGTTGTGTGGAGTGACGAATCACGGTACACAATGTGGCGATCCTATGGCAGGGTGTGAGTACGGCACATGCCCTGTGAACGCCATCTGCCAGAGTGTGTAGTGCTAACAGAAAAATTAGGAGGCGTTGGTGTTATGGGGTGGTCTTGTTTTCAGGGAGGGGGCTTGCACCCCTTGTTGTTTTTGCGTGGCACTATCACAGCACAGGCCTACATTGATATTTTAAGCACCTTCTTACTTCCCACTGTTGAAGAGCAATTCGAGCATGGCGATTGCATCTTTCAGCGCGATCGAGCACATGTTCATAATGCACAGCCTGCGGCGGGGTGGTTACACGACAATAATATCCCTGTAATGGACTGGCCTGCGCAGAGTCCTGACCTGAATCCTAAAGAACACCTTTGGGATGTAATGGAACGCCGACTTAATGCCAGACCTCAGAGACCAACTTCGATACCTCTCCTCAGTCCAGAACTCCGTGAAGAATGTGCTGCCATTCCCCAAGAAACCTTACAGCACATGATTGAACGTATACCAGCGAGAGTGGAAGCTGTCATCAAGGCTAAGGGTCGGCCAACATCATACTGAATTCCGTCATTACCGATGGAGGGAGCCACGAACGTAAGTCATTTTCAGCCAGGTGTCCGGATACTTTTGATCACGTAGTGTACTTGCCCTGTGCAGACAAAGACTGTAGCATTCGCATCTGATGAAACCCTTGCATAACATGTCTTTGAATCTCACACAACGATCAACGAATAATATCTCCTGTAAAGATAAACGATATGAAAGATGTTTCCTTATGGACAGCAGGCAGTAAAGTAAACTGCGGAGGAATTTAGAACAAGAAGATAAAGTTTAGAGAAAAGTTACAAAAATTTTAACCAGTACATTGTTATATACCACCATGACCTACATCATTTTGTATCACTCTGATGCTCACAAGCCGACAACAGAGTTGTATATGATACTAACGCTGTGACGTCAATAAATACCATTTACTAAATTATTCTCTGTTTCTCTTAATCTTACGATGGCGTTTTAATTTTTCCATCTTCCTCTTTTTTCATTTTCTCTTCGTCCACATCGCTTTCGCTCTGTTCCAGTCGACATAATCAGCAGATATTGCTCGTTTCGGGAACAATGGGAGTTTCATCCGTCAAAAACCCGAGCTTTACCATTAACTGGTATGGATATTTTGACGAACATAACAGGAATCGCGAATCCAAATGGACCCTTGAATAAAAACTCAACATAATCCGCATAAAAGATATAATTCATATTGTAAATGCGCAATGGTTGTATTAAAATAAGTTTTATTTCAAATATAAATCAACATTTGTTGAGGAAAAATATTACATTCTGTTATTTTTTTTTTAACTTTAAGTCCTATGTCTCATATTTTACAAGAATGTTAGTACCTTGCTTTGAAATGCTACATGATTACAAAAAAGGCTTAGGGCCGAGATTAAAAAACTTAGATATACTATGGAGTTTCTCATAACTTCCCCCTAACATAAATATAGAACCTTTATGCCATCAATCAGAAACAAAAATAATGAAAACGAAATATGTAAGTTTCCAAATATAATCTGTATCAATACGTGAACTAAGAATGGCTCCTGGTACACAACACTTTTTTTTCTGCATGTCGCTTACAGATGAATTTAAAATATCTGTCGCATTTTTTATCGTTTGCTGTTTGTTTTAGGACCACATAAATAACATCTTCCTCTTTTTCGTGAGCCACTTTCATTGCAAGGTGAATTTTCTAGTCGTAGCTCATTTTGTGGTACATCAGCTGCCCCTAGAAAATTATCTATCCTACTCCTCAAATTTACTGAAAATGAAGAATACTCCATCTTTATTTCTGTGGTAAATGGCCTTATCAAATTGAGTTTAATTTATTTTCTATAATGATTACTTTTCAAACGTTTTCCACCATTTGATGCCTTCCATAGTACGAATCCATTTGCACTCGCAAAATTCAATAGCTGGCCGAGGTGGCCGAGCGGTTCTAGGCGCTACAGTCTGGAATCGCGCTACAGTCTGGAACCGCGCGACAGCTACGGTCGCTGGTTCGAATCCTGCCTCGGGCATGGATGTGTGTGATGTCTTTAGATTAGTTAGGTTTAAGTAGTTCTACGTTCTAGGGAACTGATGGCCTCAGAAGTTAACTCCCATAGTCCTCAGAGCCATTTGAACCATTTTTTGAACATTCAATACTGCTGAATAAAATTACACATGGCCATCGTTGAGTTCTTCTAGAGACTGAATAATTGGCGCATTTCTGATCTAATGTACCAACACCACGTTTTGTTCTATTGTAAAATTCAATTGTCTCAGGTTTTCTCTGTTTTTATTGACTGAATTATCATGGTGCATTGATGAGATCACCTCTGCGCTTCGATTCTTTTTTGGGACATAAGATACCAATGTTTTATCCTTCACGAAACCAAATAGCGTAGATCCTACTACCCATTGTTTATTAGCTAAAAATTATTGTGGTATTTCCTTTTTATTTTTGAGCGTCTTTCCAATGTAAGTCAAACTATTTTCAATCAGTTTGTCAACCAACTCCACAGAGGAGAGCCAATTATCGGCAGTTATATTTTTGTTTGTTCCAAATAAGGGTTCTGCAAGTTGCAGTACATTCTGTGTTGGAAATGAAAGTTGGCTTGTTTTGTTAGTGATTGCTTTGCCCGTATAGATAATATCATTCCATAAATAGTGTGTTTTAGCGTCGCAAAGGCACATAATCTTGATGCAATATTTAGCAGGCTTAGATTTAATATAAACCCTGAAAAAACATTTCCTTCTAAAAGGGCAAAAAATTTCATCAACTGTCAAATATTCTGAGCGGCTATAGCTTTTTTGACAGTTCTGAATGAAATTTCCAAATATTTCTGAGGTGGAGAAGCGATCATTAGTTCTTCTTTCCTCCCTAGAATTTACATCATCAGATCTCCATACAGATAACAGGAGCCTTACTGACATCGTTATTCTGAAAAATATCTCGGTCTGTTCCATCAGCTACCCATAAACTTTCTATAACTCCATGGCCAAATTCGAATACACCTGATAATAGCAACAACCCAAAGAATGCTTTCATTTCCATAACACTCACATGGTTAGTGTAGGTAGTATTAGTTTTATACTTTTATGAATATTCTGTCATTTTCTGATTAGTGTGAGTGCAAATAATTGCCATCATTTCATCTGACATCAGCAACTGCCATGATTCAATTGGTGACATGCTCCGTTTTTCATGAGCTGTACCTATGAGACCAGGCAGGTGAGTGAAGATGTTGTGGCTTCTGAGTCTGGACCTAGTTGGTGGATTGGTAGACCGCTTGAATCGATTTTTACCTCGAAAATGTGCACTACTTGTCTGCCGGCTGTCTCCTTCCATTGAATCATCAGACGATGAATTACTCGAATTTGAAGAAATTTCTTGTTGTGTAATTTCATCGTCACTTATGTTCTCTGCATCACAAGATTGAAAATCACTTAAACATTAAGTGTCTGAATAATTTTCGTCTAGTAATAGTTGACAGATTTCTTTTTCAGTGAAACCCCGCTGCACTGTGGCAATAAAGTGCCTGAAACACCGAAAAATAGGTCAGTATACACCGACTAAAAAAAATCCCTTATCTGGAATTGCGGGTCAAATTGAACCCAGAAATGGCACTTACCTCCACTTCTCAGGCAGCTAATCCCCGGTCCTTGGTGCACCTCACAAAGTACTGAGATTACACTGGCGGGCGAAAAACCTCCGCGCGTTTCCATTGTTAGACGGTTTTATTGTTGGCGGCGGGTGCAAAATGACCCACGATTCCGGTTAAGGGAATATCTTCTTGATTGGAATAATCTGTAGATACCCTCTTTGTAAGCAGATACAGAATTTTCCTCCACAATCTGGCCAATGCTTGAAAGCTGTTGCACAGTTTTACAAGAAACAAACTGCGATTGTATGACGAAACAAAGATCGGAAGATATCTTCGTACAAATCGAATCTCTCGATGTCGATCTCTGTCTTTATGAATCGTGAGATATCATTTTGATCGTATTTGCGCGCCACATGATTTTTGCGTGAGAGTTTGGTTTATTGTTGAATTTATCCAATATTGCTATTCATTTTCCCAGTTTGATAATTATGAGAATATTCTGTAGGATATTTATGCAAAAATACTTGTACCCCAGAAAGCTAGTCATCCTATTATTACAATCAGTTTAAATAAAAATTAACAAACTGATGTTTTTAAAGCGGAAATGATGTAATGAAACACATTATTGTACGAACACAAATTTTCTTAATGACATCCTAAAATCAAAGGGAACATTCTGTCCCCATGTAAAAAGTTCGTTCTTTGGTATAAGACTGTTTTTGGAGGTAGATAGGGGTCATGCGTGGCGAGGAATCGTGGTGATGTGTTTGTCCTGTGAACCCATGCTGTATGTGCTCTGTTTGTTGTGACCGGTGAAATTACGAACCATAATTAAAGAGCAATGTCAATGAATTTATTTCAGTGTGTTCCAAAGTCCGTAATATAATGTTTACATTCAAGAAAACGTTGTAATAAACAAACAACAACAAATAATTAGTTTCCACGCATTTCTACACGGGACTGTAATCTATACTACCACAAACGCATAAAGACGCGTCGTTATTTTACCTTGTTACCAAAAATCTCCAAAATTTTTGAACAGATTTACTGAAGATTTGTACATGATACTCTAGTAAATGTTCGACCGGCCAAAGGCTACATGTTTATAAAGAACGGACGTTGTTAGAAAAAAAATCTTCGAAAGTCATTGACTGATTTACTTAAAACTTTAACACAAGGGATTGCTTCTTAGCAGGAATCTCGACAGGTTCTGAACCGATGTGCTTCAAATTTTTACAGTATACTCTAATAAACGATGTTTCTTTAAACAACATTGAACAGGTTTTCTATGAAAACATACTGCGAGAAACAAAATGCTGTGCTACATTATTCTTGAAAATGTGCGCTTCCGTTTGTTTATTGCAGAAAGTTTTAACGACAATAGCGAGACATTTAAAACATTAGACAAATTGTTTCTCGTTCTTTTTTCTTATGTATGTTTTTAAACAAAAATTGTATTGAGAACTATGTGCTACTTTGTTTTCTACCTCGCAGTTGGTTGTCACAGAAAAGAGGAAAGTTGTGTCTATGTCTTATCGGCTTATGATTACAATACTGCTATGCAGTCTGAATCGTCCAAAACCTGGTAATCCTACCCATTTCCAGATTGGAACTATGCGAAGTACTGTCATTGAAGCTACCATCCTCATAGATCTAGCAGCACGAGAGGTCTCTCACATATCTCTTATAGCAGTGATACCAAACGATGTACCCATTCATTTTGGTCGACTTCAATTCCCGAATAAGAATTCGTTAGAAATGACAATAAACAAGGCTCAAGTTCAGGGTGGGAGGAAACAAGAGCTGAGCAGAAAGGGTGTAGAAAATGAATATATCGAAGGAAAAGGAGGAGATGAACAGAGAGAGGCGGGATGAGAAGGTAATGAGAGATAAGGGGCGGGGGTAGGAGATGAACAGGAAATCGGGAGATAAAGTGATGGATAGAGAGGGGCGGAGGAGAGGAGGTGTAGAGGGAGAGGTAGGAAGAAAATTATGAGGTATACGCAATTCCCATACATATTTAAAAATTACGAAACACTTCAGGGTACGCTAGTGGATAGTTAATTACAAACCATGGACTGCTGCTGCCAGTGAGAAGATAAGCAGAGACTGACGTTTTACATAGCTGCCACTCAATAGGCTATTTTTACATTGCAAGACAGTGGTAATTCACAACAGTTGCATGTTGCAAATGTAGCCGATTGCTGTCCGTAACACCACTGTGGAGGTAGTTACAATCAGCAGAAGGGCACGAGATTGAGGCAGTTGTTGAGAAAGAAGCGAGATTCTATGTCTCCCATGAGGTTAGACCTGCAGATAGAGTAAGCATTAAAGCAAACAATGCATAAATCTGGAAAAGGAATTGAATTTCAGCGAGAAGGAATAAAAATTGCAGGGAATATTTATGTGGTACCATAAGCTTCATTGGAACGAATCTTTACTTGCTATCTTGTATGATATCAGTTTGCATTACTTACTGTTATTGTTAGTAATAAACCATTCTTTTACTTCATATTGTTCATTCCTGTGCAGTATCTGCTGCATAGCCATTTTTAAGTGTCTGCAGTGGGGAAGACTGGGTACAGTTGAAACGATTTAGCTTTTATCGTTCATATTATTGTTGTTTATAAACCAATCGACAATGACGATATGTCAAATCCAAGAGCGCTGTTCTACCTACAAAATGGCTGTAGCACTTTTCTTTCTGGAAAGCATATTTTACATTACACAAATCAAAAAAAGAAAATATCCGTTGCGTTTCAACTGTCCTCATACCAGTGCTGTTGAAACGGTGATTGGGGTCATTTGAAACGCATGCAAATAACACAAAATATAGACTAATATTTTATTTAAATATAGACTAGACTAATTCTAGTGATATGCGTAATTATGGCACTATATGATAAAATTAATCAGTCTTCAAGGTTTTAATACCTATAAAGACATTTCCAAATAACATTTGACAAGTAATGAACATTATGAAAAAACTAAAACGAAACATTTCTTCAAATAAATAAACTTACAGAATAAAATCTTTGCTTGGGGTCAATCTGAATATTCAGAGTCACAATTGTGGCAAACATAGCTAAGTCCACCTTCTGTGCATTCTTCGCGAGCCCTCTGTTTACAAGTAATACTCAGAATCCACTTTTCTCCGGGTGTGCTCTCTGAATAAGCAAACAATACAGTAGCAGACTCCCTCTTCTGATGACATTTCCTGCTGAGTATTGCTTTTTCTTCGTTTTTAAATTTTTTTTTCCTTTTCTTCCATCCAATCTTTTCTTCACTTGCTAAGCTTTTCTTCATTTCAATCTTCCTTCATGTTCTATTCTTATCTCCTCTTTCTCTGGGGTGTCAGTGTAAATTGTTGACTTTCTAGTTTTTCGCCCTTTCGGCCTATTACATTTCCTCGGGGGTGCTTTCGTAAAGGCCGCACTGCTTCCGGTGTAAATACAATAGGATCGTTAGAAATTGCTTGTGTGCTTGTAGAGGGTCTCGGTGAAGTTTCCTGAATGATAGGCCTAATGCTGCTGCACAGTGTAGGTGTTTTAGGTCTATTCGAAGTTTCTTGCTGTTCATCAACGTTTTCTTGCTGGGTTGATGGATCTGGTGAGCTATTAATAGCCTGTTGTTGAACTGTTGTCTCTGCTACTAGCCCTAGATCCTCAGTTAAAAGAGAAGGCGACAGGCCTAATGGTGGTGTTTCACCTTCAGGTGGATTTCCATTAATTACAGGAACAATTGCAGAACCAGCTGTATTTCCAGGATTGGGTCAATCCGTTACAAATGCAGGAGCAGCCGGTTATATGGGTAAATTCCAGTTTTGCGGAAGCCGGCTTGAATGCTGGAAGATGTCACAGCGAGGGACATAGCAGACGCTGCAGTCCCCGGAATGTTGTAGACTGACATTGTTTTTCCTGGATGGTTTCGCATCCACGCATCACAGGTCGAGTTTACAGCCTTCTTGAAAGGGCCATAAGGCAGGTAGATCGAGTGGCTGGAGTTTGTGAGAACAATGGGGAGGAAAAGACAGCAAGACAATGCCATTGTTCTTGCAAATGTCCAGTGCCTCAATACGAATGTATGAGGAGTGGTTATCAAGTATGAGTAACACTTTATGAGACGGAGATACATTCGCGTCCTTTTTGAAGTGTTCCAGGAAATTCATATATGATGCATCCTGCATCCACCCCTAACAAAATGGTCTTGGTAATGCACTCGTGGAAAAACGAAGAATGGAGGAGTAACATTGCCAATGGCGTTTGCTGCAAAGGTTACTGTCACTAAAATACCCGTTTCAGCTGAATTTACTGAACCTACGTGACGCGCACCGTGTCCGGCTACAACTCTGTCTAGTTTTTGAACAGTACTTATGCCTGTTTAAAAAAAAATGGTTCAAATGGCTCTGAGACCTATGGGACTCAACTGTTGTGGTCATCAGTCCCCTAGAACTTAGAACTACTTAAACCTAACTAACCTAAGGACATCACGCATATCCATGCCCGAGGCAGGATTCGAACCTGCGACCGTAGCAGTCCCACGGTTCCAGACTGCGCGCCTAGAACCGCGAGACCACCGCGGCCGGCTATGCCTGTTTCATCGGTGTTATATATGTCTTGGGGTTCAAAGTTATGACAGTCCATGGAAATGGCTAAATTGTCATAGAAAGCATCGACGTTAGCTTTATTAAAGCTAGTCGCCCTTGATAGGCTTGTAGCTTGCGCAGCGCGTACGGACAGTTCAGGGTTTATTCTCATAAACATCCCAAACCATTCCTCACCAGCGATTTCGTTGTCGTCCCAGGTTGGAGGTCGTGATAAATTACACTTAATTGTAAGTTCGTAAGCCAATTTTCTCACCTCTTTTTTAGACATACCAAAATATATATATCAGCACATCGCATCAAATATTTTGACAGTTCTTGTTCTTCTTTAAAAACTTTCTTGGGGGCTCTGTATCCCATACCTTCATCGTTGTGGCCAGTCGCACCTCGCATTCGTATGTACCGCAGTAGAGAACAGTGGTTTATTCCATGCTTCTCCGCTGCTTTACGTAGTGAGTTTCCTACTTTCACCTCTTCATATGCATCCTTACACTTCGACAAAGCAACCTGCCCTCTGGAAGTCTTCCTCACCCTAAACCTCGGCATCTACGAAATAACATATTTACTGTTTCAACGGTAATAACAAAAATTGTTTCAACCGTCCCCAACCCCACCTTTGAAACAAGAGAGATTACAGGAACGGTAGTAATAATAACGCATTAAAACTAGTCATTATTCCGATTTCTACAAGCTTCATTAAAGGAACAAACACACCCTCAGTGATTTGACTTAAATAAAATACACAAATTAGCATAAAAACCAGAAGAAAAATACTTCCTTTTCTGTGTAGAAAAACAATACTGCTTCCTTTAAGCGACGACAAATGCACGGGGAGCAGCGCAACACTGAGATTCGTGTTCGGAATTGTCGTCCGCTCTTTCGTTCCATTAGGCCCCCCACCCCCTGAATAACAGTTCCAGAGATATTAGCTTTGTTTCAACCGTCCTGTGTTTCAACTGTACCCAATCTCCCCTGCATGTCACATACAACATAATTAAGGTACAATCTATAAAGCAACCACTGGTTGTTTAGTTAACGGAATAAACAGATAACATTCGCAGTGTAACGTGTGAAAGGCACATACAGCGTACAGCGCAGTTCTCCACGTTACATAGTTTTAGAAGTAGACCACGGTTGGCCTGACATACAATAAAACAAACAAAATTTAAGTAATGGTTTTTTGTGGCCCGCCACAAATTCCTCTGCTCTGCCAACCTCTTTATCTCAAAATAGTACTTGCACTTTACGTGATCAATTATTTGCTGGATGTATTCCTGTTTTTGTGCTCCTCTGCAGTTTAGTTCTACCTTTTGAAACTCTCTCTACTACCATGGAAGTTGATACGTGGCGCTTACTGGAATTAAGGAAAACGTGAAAGGGAGGACCCACCATATAACTTTCTTTTCACACAACTTGTTTATTTAACAATATATAACGATCATTTTTTTTTACAAAAAGAACAAATTGGTAACATTCTTTTGACTGTAAACCTTAATATGAATAAGCTTTTGTAAAAGAAATCAAAACATCAAAAAATATGACAATGATTACAAGATGACTGGACCTGCAGCCCGCCCGTTATCGGGTGAAACAGCGGTGTTTACTACGGCGCTGGACGCAGTCCCTCTTATTAACTGCCCTTCTGCAACACATGAAAACATATAAGCACCATTGATGAGAAGAGTTACTCAGAACAGATGACGTAACTTTTAATTTGAAAGCTGTAAGTCGAAAGGTTCGGAGCTAAGATGCGCGCCTGTGCTTAAAGGTTTAACAGATTAGGAAACAACATGACAACGATAAGTCTTACTTCAAAGCAACCGACCTCTTAATTGTAATCGGCAACCAAGTTGCGACTGGATCCCAACTCGTCCCTTCTGACAGTTGACTAAAGCCCTGGTGACAGTTGGCTGTTAATACTTTCAAAATTAAACTGATTGTCAGTTATTTAGACCGCTCTGAAGAAAAGTCTTAATACATTACTTGTGAACACTTATTACAAGAGAATTCACTCGACGGAACCACAAGATCCAGCTAAAATACAACAATAATGACCCGGTCTTTCAAACACAGCAACACAGCTTAGTACAACAGGTTGTTCAGATTACAACTAATGAGTGAAAAACGCACAATCAAAGAATTGAACCGGTTAACATCTAAACCTAACCACAAGGCCCCTGTTTTGTTTAATGGCAATCTGTGACTCAGTACAATTGTTCCTGCTGTATTTACGACGAGGGGCTGATTCATTAGAACATTAATGATTGGGTATAAACCATAAAGGAAAGGCGATATAATAGTGGGACAAACTTTCAAACGAAAGTACAATCCCTCAACCGATGACTGTGTGGTGTGCAATCTCCAGTCACGAAATCATCAGTGCGATATTCCTCGATGGCACGGTAACCACCGAACGATACGTGAAGGTTTCGGAAGATGATTTCATCCCCATTATCAAAAGTGACCCTGATATCGACAGGATGTGGTTCATGCAAGACTGAGCTCGACCCCGATCGAAGCAGGGGAGTGTCTGATGTCCTGGAGGAGCACTTTGGGGCCCCATTATGGCTCTGGGGTACCCAGAGCGCACCGGTATGGGCTTCGGTTGGAGCCCATATTGTCCGGATATGAACACACGCGACTTGTTTTGTGGGGCTATGTTAAAGACAAGGCGTACAGCAATAACAACAAAAACATTGTTGAGCTGAAAACAGCCATTTAGGATGCCATCGACAGCACCGATGCTCCGACACTTCACTGGGTCGTGCAGAATTTCGCTATTCGTCTGCACCGTATCATCGCCAATGATGGCAACATATCGAACATGTCATAACTTAAATCCGAATACCTGTAGTGACGTTTATATGTTTCAACCGTAGATTTACTTTCAAAATCTTTTCTTAAAGAATTTACTTTATTTACCGAGAACATCGACACATTTAATCACACTAGGTGAGCGTGGAAGTAGTTGCCAGGAAGTGACTGATTGAAAATTACCTTTAACAAATGTGAATTTATTCCTATAACTTTTTCAAAACAGATTTAAAATTATAAGCAGAAAAGCACACTTGAAATATCCAGTCACGATTTAACAAATGTGAATTTTATTCCTAAAAGCCTTTTCAAAACACATTTAAAATTATAAGCAGACAAGCACACTCGAAAAATCAAGTTACAGTTTTATTTAAAGGCAAGAACAATATCAAAAGTAGGAGCCTTAGGGCTGAGAAGCTTGCCTGCTCCCTTTCAACACGGCCGTAGTCATGACCGCTCACAACAACCTCTAAAAGAGTATACTGATGCAAATGTGCAACACACCAGATAACTGTAAACAAAAAGTTTTAGCAACTGATACTATGCACCCCGTAAGAGGAATGGATTTTTTTTTTTTTTACAGGACTCTTACGGTGGAAGGGTGGAAAGCTCATAACCTAAAATGACTATTTAAATAAATTTCAAGAATTCGGCCTTTAAGCAATAAATTCGTTAACACCGAATCCGACAAACATGACAGAGGCAGCTATTAACGTATGGCAGGTTTACAGGGTGGGGGTTACTAAACAACCCAAACCGCAGATTGCTCTAACCCTTCCCAACTCCACAAGGGAAAAATGGACCACCTAATTCACAAACCCCCTTTCCGCTGGTGTGCAAACGGAGAAGAATGGTGGGGCGACCCCAAAACAAAGCGGCTGGTGACCCCACCAAGAAAAAAAAGCAGAATTTAACAAGTAAATGAAACAACACATCTCCAATCACTTAACTTCTAATAAACTGCGATTTCTGGCGAAGACCTGGTGCAGCACTCCCAACGCTCTCCCGTACCGTCCGCTGCCAGCCTCTTCAACGGACGCAGGAAGGCCCTCGTGTCAACCGCGAAGTCACTACCCCTTTCTATACGACGCTGCCCCACTGGACTCACATGGGGACCTCACATGCGCCGACTCTCAAGGCGGACAAGTCATCTCGTGTCTCAGTGCGCTACCGACCAGTCGTCCGATCCAACCGCCAATGACCGTTGCCCGAGCAACTCGAGCAGACTGGCGGCCTAACGCGCAGACTCAGATGCAGGAACTAAGCCCCGACCGGGCGAACACTAGCTGAGTTCTGGTACTGGCGGAGTGACAAGACTCTCTTTTGCCAGCTTTAAAGTTTGATCCAAACGACAGACATACTCGCACTCCGACGACAGACAAACACTGACGGCCCCACACTGAGCCGGCTGACCAACTGAGTACACTCGCCTCGATTGACCGATTCACCCCTACCGAGCTCATAGCGTCCCTTAAATGCACGTGAACAGGCAAACTTTCCCCTTTCATACCAGAGGGAGACACCAAAGCTGCGATTACAACAGCGGCGCCACCGCCAGAAACGGAGGGCGACTGCTTCACACAACGCGCTCTTCAAAACAGCATTTATATACAGGGTGATTCAAAAATGCATGTAAATATTTTAAGGGTGTATTTGTGAGGTAAATATAAGACAAAAATGTTCTATACAATTTTTGCTATACTTGGCTTATTACAGAGTTATGAACAAAACATGATAATACATTCAATACAACGTAAAGTATTTACTTCCCAGAGTTCACAGTTTAATTACAGTGCATTTGGACTAAAAACCCACACTGGTAAATAAACGTGACGTAACAAACTGAAACAATTCCTCGCGAATACTGTATTACTTTAGTTCCTGTTGATTGAACTAAATCAATGCAAAATAACTAAGGAAAATACGTGAAGAATTTACAGACTGTACTGTACTGTATTTGCACAAATCTTAATGCAATGCATGTTCAAAATGCTGCCCCTGAACTTGCAGACAGACCCGTGCTCGTCGCCGCAATGATCTCTGCACATTACACAGTCCGTTCAACTCTCCACGAATAATTTCACAACCACCTTCAGTTCTTTGTTGTAGCACTTCTCTGTTCTGTACTGCAGAAGAATGCACCAATGTCTTTAGTCGGCCCCATAAATAAAAGTCTAAAGGGTTCAGGTCAGGTGATCTGGCTGGCCAAGCAATTGGTCCTCCGCGACCTATCCATCGATGTGGATACGCATCATTGAGGTACGCCCTTACGTTGCGGCTGTAATGGGCAGGAGCACCATCGTGCATAAACCACAAGGTGGCTCGTGTTGCAAGAGGGACATCCTGTAACAATCCAGGCAATTCCTCCTCAAAAAATTCGCGGTAAGCGTGCCCAGTCAGCCTTGGAGGTAGAACATGAGGTCCGAGTAAGTCATTCCCCACAATACAACACCAAATGTTTATGGAGAATTGATGTTGATATCCACGCACAATTCTCGCGCCAGGATTCTCGACAGCCCACTGGTGCATATTATGCGAATTGATTACATCCGCACGAGTAAACATGGCCTAATCTGTGAATAATATCCGCCGAATGAACATTGGATCATTCAAATGACGCTCTTGTAACCACTGGCAGAATTGCTGACGGCGAGGATAGTCTGCAGGTGTCAATTCGTGCACTTTGTGCAGGTGAAATGGATGCAACTGTTGTCTCCGAAGCAGCCGCCATACAGTAGATTGCGGAAGTCGTACAGCTGTACTAATTTGTCTCGTACTGATGGCTGGACCTTGGTCTACCAGGTCCAAAACATGTTCCTCGACGTTCACTGCATGCTCAAGTAGTCGACCTGAATGTGGCCCAGGACGAATGCCATACTCCCGCATACTTCTGTCCACAGATACAAACGTCTGATGACTTGGTAACCGTCGTCTTGGAAACAGCTCACTGTACCTTCGTCTTGCTGCAAGTGCGTTTCCATCTGCTGCACCATACACAAGGTGCATATCAGCAAACTCACTGTTTGAGTACATCATGTGCACGAAACCTGTAGCCTTTCGACGATGAATGAACGACAGGAAGTACGTTTCCGTTACCAACAACATCAGCGCCATCTTCTGTACAGTAGGAGTAAACAGCAATTGCAAACACAAACAAACACTATTCATGCAGTTTCGAATCAACTGTTGGGAGATACGTATGTGCATTACGTACCAGAATATGGCATCCTGCTGCTTGCACTGACGTCGTTTTGATACGGACATGACTTTCGTATTTTAACGATAACTCTGGAATTAAACGTTTATGGAAAAACATTTATAGAACATTTTTGTCTTATATTTACCTCACAAATACACCCTTAAAATATTTACATGCATTTCTGAATCACCCTATCGGCTCAATGTTGAATAAAGTGTGTGCACGCCGTAGTTTGTAACTAATTTACGTTTTTTTTTTTTACATATAGGTCTGTAACTGTACCCCTATAAGTAGGAGGAGTTGGCAATGGATATTGAATTTGGCTTAATTTGAAGGCATACCGTGTGACGGTTGTGCAGCAATTATGGGAGAATGACAGACTCGCGTAGATTACTGCATGTGGTTTTTGGATAACATCTAGAATGGTCTGTTAGACACTTTACATTACACCATGATTGATGCAGCATGAGTTCATCTGTCCGGCCATTTGAATTCACAGAGCACGAAGTACAGGACAAAACCCTAACACTGTGTGTCAGCAATCACACTACGATGAAAAAATCGGCACCTGGTGCGGTGCAGCGGTCACGCGCATCATTTGACAGATATTTTTGTACACGGTTGCGCATATGGAAATTTTGAATACATTTTGAAGTCAATTCACTGGATATAAAAGACAATATTGCTTCTTCCAGCAAGGTGGGGCAACATACCACACGTGTAAGGTGTCCCTGGAACGAGTCCATGATCTCCGCTTTGAGGAACAAAGTGTCAGCGAACATTTATGACCATCACGTTCGCCGGTTCCTGTGGGGACACTTGAAAAGCAAGGTCTGTGAAATCCACACACAGTAGAGGAACTGAAAGACGGCGTCAGCCGTGAGGTTTTCGCTATCTATATCCGAACTTTACCTGGGAGTATCTGAATATTCTTAGACGTGCACAGTTGTGTTTTCATGTTGCAGGGGGTCACTTTCAACATCTTCTACAAACGTGTTTTTCGCTGTATTTTCATTGCAAATTAGTGGTTAAGTCTACATCTACATATATACTCTGCTTGCCACCAAGCTGTGTGTGGCGAAGGGCACAATTCGCGCCAAAGTCATATCCTACCACCCCCCCCCCCCACCCCCTTCCTGTGTTCCACTCGCGGATCGCACAAGGGAAAATCGACTGTCTGAACGCCTCAGTACGAACCCTAATTTCCCTCGTCTTTGAATGGTGATCATTGCGCGATTTGAACGTTGGTGGTAATAATATATACTCTACATCCTCGGCGAAGATTGGATTTCGGAATTTAGTGAGCAGCCCCTTCCGTTTAGCGCGCCGACTATCTGCGTGTCCCACTCCAAACCCCCCGGGAGCTGAGAGGTCAGCGTGACAGACTGTCAGTCCTAAGGGTCCGTGTTCGATTCCCGGCTGGGTCGGAGATTCTCTCCGCTGAGGGACTGGGTGTTGTGTTGTCCTGACCATCATCATTTCATCCCCATCGACGTGCAAGTCACCGAAGTGGCGTCAGATCGAAAGACTTGCACACGGCGAACGGTCTACTCAACGGGAGGCCCTAGCCACACGACATTTCATTTCATTTCATTTCCATGAGATTTGTAACGGTCTCGCGATGGTTAAATGTACCAGTAACGAATCTTGGCGCTCTTCTTTGGACCTTCTCAATCTCTTGAATCAGCCCCAACTGGTAAGGGTCCCATAGAGACGAACAATACTCTAAAACTGGACGAACTATCGTATTGTAAGCAATTTCCTATGTTGAAGGACTGCATCGCTTCAGGATTCTACCTATAAGCAGCAATCTAGAGTTCGCCTTCCCTTGTAATCTGATCATTCCATTTGAGATCATTTCGAATAGTCACACCCAGATACTTCACGGATGTCGCCGCTTCCTAAGGCTAGGCCTTATTTCGTACTGGTGCATTAGTGGGGATTTTCACCTTGTTATACGCAGTAGGTTACACTTACTAATATTGAGAGATAAGTGCCAGTCATTACATCACACATCTATTTTCTGCAAATCCTCATTGATTTGTTCACAAATTTCGTGTGATACTACGAGGGTCGGTCAAAAAGTAATGCCTCCCATTTTTTTTCTACTTAAAAAAATTAAGTTAAGTGAAAAATTTGAATTTGGCGCCATTCCTCAAACCTTCTTCTGCAATCCACTGCAGTAGTAACTTTCTGTGTCAACAGGTGGCAGCACAGCAGAAGTTTGTAAGATGGCCGACATCGATGTTCGTTTGAGACAGCGTTGTGTGATTGAATTCTTGAATGCAGAAGGTGAAACGCCCATACGCATTCATGAAAGACTGAAGAAGGTGTATGGTGTTGTGACAGTGGATGTCAGCACTGTTAGACGATGGGTTCGTCGTTGTAAGGAAGCTGAAGGGCAAACACCGTTGACTGACGAAAAGCGGAGCGGCAGGCCGGTGAGTGCAGTGACTCCACACAACGTTCAGCAAGTTGATGACATCATTCGCGGTGACCGTCGGGTGACTGCAGATGAAGTGTGTCGCATTATTTCTCTTAGTAAAGGCAGTGTGATCACGATTATTAAACAATTGGGGTACTCAAAAGTTTGTGCACGGTGGGTTCCAAGAATGTTAACCGATCAGAATAAAGAGGCAAGGAAAACAATAGCCTCCCAACACTTGCAGCGCTTCCGTTTGGAGGGAGATGAGTTTCTGAAAAAAATTGTGACCGGGGACGAAACATGGGTGCATTTTTTTGAACCCGAATCAAAGAGGCAGTCAATGGAGTGGCGTCACACAAGCTCGCCGAGGAAGAAAAAATTCAAAACTGTGCGATCGGCAGGGAAAGTTATGGCAACAGTTTTCTGGGATACAGAGGGTGTGATTCTGGTTGATTTTTTGGAGCAGGGATGCACAATAAATTCTGTTCAATACGTCACAACCCTCAAAAAACTTAAAGCACGTCTTCAGCGAGTTCGCCCAACAAAATCAATGGCAGATGTTCTTCTTTTGCATGACAATGCAAGACCACACACCAGTCGTCACACCTCTGACGAGATTGTCAAAATTGGATGGGAAGTTTTGCCTCATCCCCCATACAGCCCTGACCTGGCACTATCAGACTTCCATCTGTTCGGGCCACTAAAAGAAGCTCATCGTGGGATTCATTTTGAAGATGAGGAGGCCGTCAAAACATCCGTGCGTCAATGGCTTAGGAAGCAGAGCTGTTATTTTTACCGTGCTGGGATACATGCCCTTGTTCAAAGATGGACCAAAACTGTAGAGATGGGCGGAGATTACATTGAAAAATGACAAAATGATCCTCAATGTTGTGGTTTTCAACCTATGTAATTGCATTTAAATTTCCTGACAATTAAACGTAGAAAAAAAAATAGGAGGCATTACTTTTTGACTGACCCTGGTACTTTCCTGTTGACTACAGCATCATCGGCAAACAGTCCAATGCCGCTGTCAGTACCATCAACCAGATCGTTAATGTAAATCGTAAAAAGCAGCGGACCTATTACGCTGCCCTGGGGTACCCCTGAGGTTACTCTTGTTTCTGTTGAAGTCACCCCATTCAAGACGACATACTGCTCTCTGTCTGTTAGAAAACTTTCTATTCAATCGCATATGTCATCGGATAGACCGTAAGCGCGCACTTTTTGGAGAAAGAGAGTGCGGAAGTGAGTCGAACTCCTTTCGAAAGTCGAGAAATATGGCATCAACTTGAGAGCCGGTTCAAATGGTTCAAATGGTTCTGAGCACTATGGGACTTAACATCTATGGTCATCAGTCCCCTAGAACTTAGAACTACTTAAACCTAACTAACCTAAGGACAACACACAACACCCAGCCATCACGAGGCAGAGAAAATCCCTGACCCTGCCGGGAATCGAACCCGGGAACGCGGGCGCGGGAAGCGAGAACGCTAGCGCACGACCACGAGATGCGGGCTGAGAGCCGGTATCCAGACCCTGTTGTATATCATGCACAAAGAGGGCCAGCTGTGTCTCGCATGATGTCTGTTTCCTAAATCCGTGCTGGTTTTTGCAGATGAGCTTCTCAGAGTCTAGAAAGGTCCTTATGTCTGAATACATGATTCTACTATCATTAATATTAACAATTTGTGTGGAATCTTGTGGGACTTAACTGCTAAGGGCTTCAGTCCCTAAGCTTAGACACTACTTAACCTAAATTATCCTAAGGACAAACACACACACCCATGCCCGAGGGAGAACTCCAACCTCCGCCGCGACCAGCCGCACAGTCCATGGCTCCAGCGCCTGAGACCGCTCGGCTAATCCCGCGAGGCCATGATTCTACAACAAATCCTTGTCAGTGAAATTGACCGGTAATTATGTGCATCCAGTTTTCTATCCTTTTTATAGATTGGCTCTTCGTTTCTGTAATGTCACTGCAGATCCTTTACAGGTAGCACGGGCTACTTCTGCCTACGCCGCCCTGTGCTTCGCCCTGGTGAGTCGTGTGCCCGGCCACAGTCCATCGCCTACTCGACGGCGAGCGGAGCGACCGTCCACTCCACAAGCTGTGCGCACTGCTTTGACGTCTCCGCTGCCGGCCACCTGATTGGCCAAATTCCAGCTCCAGCGCGCCGCCGGCCAAAACAGGTGTCCCTCTGCCTGTTGGCGGACGAGACACACAAACAGACCCGCCACCAACAGGTCTTCCCCGCTCCAGCATCGTGAGTTTCAGGCCGCTGACTCGCATCATAAGCGACCACGGGTGAAGAGGCGTAATACCGTGCGTCCGCAAAGTCTGTCCGCAGCGCAAGACTCACCGTCTAATCTTGCGGGCCGCTTTAAGGTTGACAGCACATTCAGGTATGGCCTGCACTTGTTTCGTGGACCTCAAGCGGTGGGGTGGCGGTATTAGCGTTGCGTGTGCGATGCAGGTATTGGTCGTCTTATTGTCTAGTACTTGTGTAAGCTGAGTGTATAGCTGCGCCGGTAAAAATAGTTCGCGTTATCTCAAGTTAGGTTGGCTATACTGCAATACCGATGTTGCAATAGGGGCCACTATACACATAGCAGACGATACGGATTTCCGGTCCACCTCGTAAATGTAAGCTACGCGGTCCGAGCGCGGGGTTCACAATCCGAACCACATGCCACTAATGAAGGACTGGGTCCCTTACTTCGATTGCACATAATTCATTAAGGTCAATCCAACATATTTATTTCAAATAACATAAATGACATTACATTTGAATCTATCTGAAATTAAACGGGAATAAAAAAACAATTTCAGTATCAGCTGATTTAGTGCGTGAAGCGCAAGTTAAGAAAATAGCCAGATAAACTAAACAATTCACAATAATTCAAAAGCAAACAAAATTGAATCAATACACCCCACTGACAAATATCCAAGAAACCTTACAATACTACTCAAAAGAATACACTGAAATGGGGAGCACTCATTCACCCGAAAGCACATTGAAAATGAGTTCAATAACAGAAACAGCAAGACATTAAATACACTTCATTTGACGAATAACAAATACTCAGTAACATTACGCCACTCCTGTTTGAACTGCAATGTCCCAAAGAAACAGGCGCTTATTCTGAAAGAACAATTTTTTTATATGTTTAAATTACACCATTAAGGAATTCCGAAAGATGTCCACGAAACCCTCCCCCCCCCCCCCCCCCTTTCAGTTGAGGCGCAAATATTTCCCCTTTCTAGGCGGAGGCTGAGCCAGGAACACAGAATGCCACAAAAACACAGTTTTGCTGTGAAATCTTACAGCACACCCGGAAGCAGTAACAGACAAGGGGTCGGCACCCACAAGTAACACAGGCTAAGAGTCAGGCTGGGAGCACATCCTACGAGAACTTGTTCACACTACGCTCACCACAAACTGTAGACACTCCGGCCGAACATCCGCTTGCGGTGGCTGCCAGACTGACGAAGCAACCAACAGGCCCACGCTGTGCTTCTGACACAGGCACCTCAACTTGTACAAACATCTAGGCCAACACCAGCTCCGGACTCCCCTCTCACTGTCAGGCTTGGCACAGTTTGTATGAAATGCCTTCCAGGCAACCAGTAACCATCGCAGGAGTTTCACAATTACCGAACAACCCCAGCGTAGCAGACACCACACGTGTGCTTACGCGCGAGCCACAACTCCGCCAGTCTCACCGGCCGCCCCAAACCGACTGCCTCTCGCCGTACCACACGCCCCAGCCGAAAACGCAAAGATTGTAAGTAGGCTGTTTAGGTTCTTATGTTGGTAACGCCAACGCCACGTAGCGCTCTGTAAGAAAATCACTGGCTGTGCTGTCCACAGTCTGTGGCTGGTTTGCATTGTTGTCTGCCATTGTAGTGTTGGGCAGCTGGATGTTAACAGCGCGTAGCGTTGCGCAGTTGGAGGTGAGCCGCCAGCAGTGGTGGACGTGGGGAGAGAGATGGCAGAGTTTTGAAATTTGTAAGACTGGATGTCATGAACTGCTATATATAGTACGACTATTAAGGTAAATACATTGTTTGTTCTGTATTAAAATCTTTCATTTGCTAACTATGCCTATCAGTAGTTAGTGCCTTCAGTAGTTTGAATCTTTTATTTAGCTGGCAGTAGTGGCGCTCGCTGTATTGCAGTAGCTTGAGTAACGAAGATTTTTGCGAGGTAAGTGATTTGTGAAACGTATAGGTTAATGTTAGTCGGGGCCATTCTTTCTTAGGGATTTTTGGAAGTCAGATTGTCTTGCGCCAAAAATATTGTGTTTCAGTTTGAGCCCATTCGTGTATAATTTTTCTAAGGGGACGTTTCATATGTCGACCCTTAGCCGAGAATACCTCACTGGAATCTTCTGATTTTTTCTTGTAGTTTGTGTAATTAGTGAAGCTTTTGTTTATTGCTAGCGCGTAATTGTAGAGAGAATCTCCTTTGTAGTTGTAGTCTTTCATTGTTGTACAGTAAAACAGTTGTGGCATGCATGTAGATTTGCACCAAGTATTTCGCAGCTCTGCTTGCAATTAACTAGATATTATTTGCTACGTTAATGTGTTCTCTTATTTTGCTCTTCAAATTGTGGTTTTCTGTGTTGTCGTGTGAAATATTGTGACAATAATGGCGTGTGAAAAAGGTAACACTAGGCTCCAAAGTAAACTGAGAAATAATAGTGACGACCAGCGTAGCTTACCAGCACCAGTGTGTAGTGATTTAACAGACATTCAAAGTAGTAATTTGGTAACTATGCATAGGGAAATGGTGCGGGTGTCAAATAATGGTGTAGACAGTGAAACAGGTAGTGAACAGAGAAGCATTATCGATCGATCGGTCGGCAACAGCTCGCCTCAGGAATCAGGAATGACAGGACACAATCTTGCAAATACTGCAGATTCAGGTTTTGGGTCCTCACCGTTTTCTAAAATAAGTCAAGACACATTTTCTTCTTGTCAAAATGTGAATGTTGCCGGTGCAACTTCATTGCCGAAAAGCACTGAGGAACATGTTTCAGACACCAGTGCACTGTTATTACAGTTAATGCAACAAATGGGACAAAGGCTACAGAAGTTAGACACAACGCTTGAACAAAATCAGAAACAAATGGGACAAAATCTTCAAAAGTTAGACACAATGGAACTAAATCAGGGACAAACACAGCAAAAGCTTCAAACGTTAGACACAATGGAACAAAATCAGAGATAAACACAGCAAAAGTTAGACGCAATGGAACAAAAGGTTCAAAAGTTAGACTCAGTGGAACAAACGCTTGAACAAACATGTGAAGATTTAACTACTGAATTACATAAAATCGAATTGAAATATCAAAAAGTCTGTAATGACGTAAAAACACAAATTTGTGAGCATTTCCAACCTATTTTTTCGCGGCATGAAAATGCATTACAGAATCACGAAGCAGCCATAAAGGAACTGCAAACTATTGTTCATGAAAATCATGAGACCTTGCAAGCTAAAATTGTCTCAGTTGCATCTACCGATTCGGTTACGCAACTTGCAAAAACTCAAGAAAACTTAAAGGACACAGTAGATACTCTGAAAATTGGTTCAGAAAGACACATGGAGGACATTAGTTCATTATCAGATAAAGTAGTTGAACTTTCGGATCAGCTAAATAATTTATCTACGAAGGTAGATGATAATCTGAATGACACAAAACCGGTAGTCTTTAATGACACAGAAGAGTTCGAACAAATTAGGAAATTCAAACAAAATCAGAATCAAATTAATACGCAACACCAAAGAGAAATCCGGGAAGTACAAGATCAGCTGACACACGTAATACAAGAATTACATATTTCAGAGGACACTCGCACTCCAATACGGGAAGAGGGACATAAAAATACGGAACTGCCACAAAATAATAACACAGGGCACTTTGGAGATTATGAAAGAAATTGGCAAAGTACACGGAATTTTGAGATGGAACCGCCGAAACGACGTAACAATGACCGACATGCGACCCGCCGACACGATGCTTTTGACTATAAGCTGTTCATTACTACACGTAAATTCAAAACATTTAAGAATTCTGGCAACGACATTCATCCACAAGCGTGGCTTCATCAATTCTGTCATTGTTTCCCCCCAAACTGGTCATTAGAGCACAGATTAGAATTTATGTGTGGCTATTTAGAGAGTGAACCAGCTGTAAGAATGCGATCGGTCATTCACGATTGTCACAGTGAAGGAGAATTTTATCATGCCTTCCTCTCAGCATATTGGTCTCAAGCTACACAAGACCGAGTAAAACATAGCATCGTTATGATGACACATTTCGAACAATCTGAATTTTGCATTCCTATGAAATCTTTTGAAGACATGTTGCATAAGAATCAGTATCTTTCTAACCCATACAGCCCCTCAGAACTCATCCGCATGTGCTTAATCAAATTGCCTGAACATTTACGACATATTATTTTGGCAGAATTAGAAATTGACACACACAGTCGCGGGATGCGAAAACAGGAAAACAATCACTACAGGTCACATCCGTCACAATTACGCGATGAAAGAAATAATAACTAGGCACGACAAGTCTATTCTTACAACGCAAATCGTGACCAAAACAGACAACCACTGGCAGAGTAATAGCTACAGAGAAAGATCGCATTTCCGTAGTAATGATTATAACAGAGACAATCGTAGAAACAGACAATATGGGGACAAAAACAATTATTATCAGGGGAGACAGAATAACTTTAGACGCACCGGTCCAGCGCGCAGTTACGATTCAGGGAGAAATTCTCCACTACGTGACCGACAAGAAAGAAACTATGGAATCTACCGACATGACGACAGACGATATAACCATAACGACAGACCTGAATTTCATCAGAACTGGTGGGATTCAAATAGGGCGGGGCCCTCTCGGCAAGTTAGGTCTCCTAATCCCAATAACGGCGCGCGCCAACAAGGAGACAGACAATGACTCGCACCGCAGGCAGCTACGTGCGCCGGCTGGCTCAGAGAAAAATAACATAAGCTAACCTTGAACAGAATTCCAGTGTTCCTTACCGACGTAATCACATGATAATTGCTTTTCAGTTGACAGTCTGCGTACTAGGAAGGGTAAAGGATTGCACCACATTTCACATGTAAAACCGTTTATTTAGAGATAATCTGCTTTTTAACTTAGTCTTTGCTATAAAATTTTTCACTTCACGTTACTAGTACTCTTTGTCACACTTACAAACTGTTAATGTGCAACTATGTTTTGAAGTTAACTATCCAGTCTAGAACTAGGGAACATTTTTAAACAGAAATTACAAGTGCATTGTTATAGTGAACAGACGACACAGTGTTATTTGTACATTCTTGCTTGTTAGTTGCAAGATAAAGTAACGACTGTAAGGCTTACATACTTAGAACATATACTGTTAATGAGATTTTAATGCGACATTTTGGTTTAGTTGAAAAGACATTCTTTATTTGAAGTACTTTCTGTGAGATTAAAGATGACTTAGCATTTGGTTTCTTTGATAGCTACACGATTATATCATGACGCTACTAATGTGTGACACAATTTACATTGTGCTTTTGCGGTGTATCTGTTTTATATCTGCGCAGTTTTTCTGAATTCTTCTGGAAAGGAAAACATGTTTTAGTAGTAACTTTGTGGTATAGCTACAATGAGACAGCCTTTTCTGTAGCACAACAATACGTTAGAGCACAGTACTTTCTTCACCACGGCAATAAGCGTAATACTAAGATATTTATATGCAAAGCATTTCACTTTTGTTTATCATGAGGTAAGTACATTGACTTCTGCAGAACTTAGCTTTCGGAGGACGATAACTACGACACTTTCACAGCACAGAGATTATCTTACAACAAGACGCACAGTTTAGTACAATGATACAAAGGTTTTCCATGATACATTTCATTCCACTGCAGTAATCTGTAACACCTGAGGATATAATTACATTAATCCTCAGGGGGGTACACGCTTACTTTGTGTATCATGTGTTTGGCAAGCACAAGGAGCCCTAGCTAATATGGTATTTGCTTATACAACTTTACACATCGGTACCATATTTCTCTAACACATAAATTACACAACTATCTGATCATTTAACTGAGAGAAACAAACATTTATTATACTACATCAGTGACAGATGTTTACGTATTGAGACCTTTGGATAACTTCACACTTGTGAAATTGTATTTTGTCTGTACTTTGTGAACAGTTCATATTTTTTCAGAACCATTGTCATACTATGAGAACTTTGAATGATGTATTTGGAATGGGAACATGATTTTTAAAGTATGTTTGAGGTAGATGACACTATTGAAATGAGCAGAGAATATTTTTTAGCTTTTGAAATTATTGGAGGCAGCTACGACGATTTTGAGAATTTGACTGATGTGTTATGATGTTATTATTACGATGACTATGTGTATTATGCTCTTGCGGTATGTTTATGATCAATAAGCTGATGGTATATGAGTTATTTGATTATGCTACATATCTGTGATGATGAAATATTGAAGAAGGAATAAAGCAAGGAATAATGAGTAGTGGTTAGGGACTCTGACTTGTGAAAAAGGATGTTGTAAACCAAGAGTCGTACTTTAAGAGATATGAAATGTGTGTAAATGCATGAATGTATTACAATGCCGACGAATATTTTTTGGACACTATTATATCAATAGGATTTTGTTTCTACAGATAAATAACGCAAATTCTTGACCTGTGAAATTTTTTATATGAGACTGCCACTGTAGCGGAAACTGGTGTCGTAAATATTTCGGTAAGAAAGTTAAGTGACCACCTGCACGTAATGCAGCCACCTGGAAACAAGCCATTAGTGTGTGCCATTCAGAGGCACATGTAAATAAAAAAAAAAAAGAGAGAAGAGGCCATTATCCTCGCTATTGACATTCCTTTGTAGAAATCATCGTAAATACGACACACTCAAACTTGAAAACATATGACTATACTGTGGAGCTCTTAATTTATGATATTTACTAAAATGCCTAATGAAACGATGAGAAACATTTCACGGCTATTGACTTGCTAGTTGGAGGATTGTTTACTGCACTATGAAACGCCATACGGCTAGTGAATGTCGTTTCACGCCTTGCCTTGCCTATTTTGTTTAATACCTAGTTTCTAGCTGCACTGCAGCTTTGGTTACTATAAAATTTAATAGATGTGCTCATATAGATATTTTATGCCTACAGATCTAGTAAACAATAATTTTATAATCTACTTTAAAAAAAACTAGGGAGCACAAAAAGACATTTTCCCTCACAGGAATTGCATACATAATTTTTGTCAATGACTGGTAACTTTTTAATATTGTAAGTTAAGGTGAGGCATCACTCTAGTGTTAAGATCTGACATAGTTATTAGACATTTCCTATCTTTACTATGATATTATTTCTGCTTGAGCTTTGTCATATTTAGATATAAGTTGCTGCTGCTGTTTGCCACGCATAGTGCTACTAAATTTCACTTTGTATTACTCTGTTAAGCCCTGAATTTCACTTTGTATTACTCTGTTAAGCTAGTTTTACTACTAATTTATTTTTCTTGTTGCTGCACATTGGCTCATATTAGTTGTAATGTTGCATTGCTGGGTAATTTAGATTTACTGTAGCTTGCTTTGCCGTTTTCCATTTGTTTTGTCATTGCTGTTTGTGTTAATTGTTTTGTGCTGCTGCATTGTGTCGTCCCTTAGTTTAGCATCTGAGCTCAGTAGGTTTAAGTTAGCTTAAGAGGGGGTAGACTATATAAGAAACTAACTATGATGAATTGGAAGAAATGCATTGAGAAGCTATAAGAAAATGGTTTGGCCGAAAAAGTAGAGTACAGTGGAGAAAAACAATTTTCGAAAGAGGATGTGAACAGAATACAGAAAGCATGCTTGGGTAGGATTTTTTTGGCTGCAGCAAATGTTGAAATCAGGGGGACGATTTATGGAATGAAGTTTTGGGTTGAACTGCAGTACCAAATGTTACACTGAAAACAAACCCTGTCCTTTCCCACTATGTGTTTGTGTACCCTTGTGTATTTGTTTTCTTCCTGTCTCTGTGTACTGTTTCATAGAATTGTGTTTCTTCTAATACTAAGCTACATTCACTATGATGAGGAATGCATTAATAGCATGTTATTTACTTCATAAAGATGTTTACACATTATTAATTATGTTTTGTTCTAGTGCTCATGTGTGAAATTGATGTTTCAAAAGTTATTCTGATCTTTTATGTATTTAATTATGTCATAATTCCTGTAACACTGATGTATTTATTATTTCAATTCTTTTGTAAAACCTGTATTACTGCAAATGTTATCTGTACTATTATGTTCTTTAATGATATATTTTGTACCTTTGTTATTGTATTCTTATGTTATAAAATTGTAATTGACACAAGTTCATCAAATTAAGTAACTTGTAAATTACATTTCACTGCACAAGTTTCTGTTGGTCATAATATATGGACAATATGTGAGAAGTAGGGACTGACAGTGTTTGCACATGTGTTAATAACTCATCAAGGGACTGGATAACAGCATTGCTGGTTCTAAGTACATTTCAAACAAATTCTTTGGGAGTGGACAAGTGGTGGTTTATGGACTTGCTATATTCTCCGCAAGACTCTTCGATGGTGATTGTCCTGCACAGTCGCAACAGATGGCTGCCAACCATCTCTACAAGGACTGAAGTGGGTCTGCACCTTCGATGGCCCACCAATACCGTTATCTCTGCAGTGGTTCTGCATCTCTGGTGGTCCACCAGTACCGTAATCTCTACCGGGACTACAGTGTGTCTGCTCTGTCATGACCTGCCTACCAATATTCTTCAAAACTTTGACTGCCTCTGCTGTGGGTTTGCTCTGTTGTGGCCCATTACCTGTCTGCATGTCAAGAGTCAGCACTGTCTTTCCGTTGGAAGAACAACACTACTTCTTCAAGACTGCATGGAAATCCACTACTTCCATGTGCATTTTCTTTTATTGCTCAGTCTTTGAGAAAAACACTACTATTTTACTGTCTATATGGACTGTGAGAAAATTTTAGCTTTTGACCAACATTGTATCAATAAGTGTGTGCATTTGATTTCTTTGTTATTGTAATCATAATTACGAAAAAATTTTTGAAATCTTTATTGGCCACTGCCCAAAACAATTTGTAAAATTTTTTGTGGGGAGCATGGGGCTATGTAAGTAAGCTGTTTAGGTTCTTATATTGGTAACGCCAACGCCACGTAGCGCTCTGTAAGAAAATCACTCGCTGTGCTGTCCACAGTCTGTGGCTGGTTTGCATTGTTGTCTGCCATTGTAGTGTTGGGCAGCTGGATGTTAACAGCGCGTAGCGTTGCGCAGTTGGAGGTGAGCCGCCAGCAGTGGTGGACGTGGGGAGAGAGATGGCAGAGTTTTGAAATTTGCAAGACTGGATGTCATAAACTGCTATATACAGTATGACTATTAAGGTAAATACATTGTTTGTTCTGTATTAAAATCTTTCATTTGCTAACTATGCCTATCAGTAGTTAGTGCCTTCAGTAGTTTGAATCTTTTATTTAGCTGACAGTAGTGGCGCTCGCTGTATTGCAGTAGCTTGAGTAACGAAGATTTTTGTGAGATAAGTGATTTGTGAAACGTATAGGTTAATGTTAATCAGGCCATTCTTTCTTAGGGATTTTTGGATGTCAGATTGCGTTGCGCCAAAAATATTGTGTTTCAGTTTAAGTACATTCGTGTATAATTCTTCTAAGGGGACGTTTCAAGATCGCATATGCCCAGGGACGCGCCAAAGATAACAACCGATAGCTGATGATGGACCAGCGATCTGGCTCACTACGGAGCAATAACAGTCTGTAACACTTTCAACCTACATCCTCAATTATCTACTGGATGTATTCCAATCTCTGTCAACCTCTACAGCTTTTACACTCTACAGCCCCCTCTAGTACTATGAAAGTCAGTCCTTGATGTCTTAATAGATCTATCATCGTGTCCCTTCTCCTTGTCAGTGTTTTCATCATATTCCTTCCCTTATCAGTCCACCTAATTTTCAACATTCGTCTATCGCAGCACATATCAGGTGCTTCGATTCTCTTCTGTTCCGGACTTCCCACAGTCCATGTTTCACTACCATACAGTGCTGTGCTTCAAACGTACATTCTCAGCAATTTCTTCGTCCAATTAAGGCCTACGTTTGATATTGGTAGACTTCTCTTGGCCAGGAATGCCCTTTTTGCCAGTGCTAATCTGCTTTTGATGTCCTCCTTACTCCGTCCGTCATTGGTTATTTTGCTGCCTAGTTAGCAGAATTCCTTAACTTTATCTACTTTGTGACCATCAATCCTGATGTTAAGTTCCTCGCTGTTCTCATTTCTACTACTTCTCATTACTTTCGTCTTTCTTCGATTTTCTCTCCATATTCTGTAGTCATTAGACTGCTCATTCCATTCGGCAGATCATGTAAACCTTCTTCACTTTCATCAGCGAATCCTATCATTGATACCCTTTCGTCTTGAATGTTAATTTCACTCCTGAACCTTTCCTTTATTTACATCAGTGCTTCTCCAACGTACAGATTGAACAGTAGGGGCAGAAGACTATATCCCTATCTTACACCCTTTTTAACCCTAGCACTTCGTTGTTTGTCGTCTACTATTATTCCTGCTTCGTTCTTCTACATATTACGTTTCACCTGTCTCTGCCTATAGCTTATAACCATTTTTCTCGAAATTTCGAACATCTTGCACAATTTTACACCAACGAGCGGTCCTATGAATCTTTGTGTGTGTGTGTGTGTGTGTGTGTGTGTGTGTGTGTGTGTGTGTGTGTGTGTGGAAGGGGGGGGGGGGGGTCCTATCTGTTTGAATTGTATTTTTTGTAAAGTTCCTTCAAGGGCACACTGTTTAACACATTAAAAGAACTTTGCAAAAAAGTCAACACAAACAGATAAAGTGTACACACACACACACACACACACACACACACACACACACACACAAAAAGATAAAATGTAAACAAAATTCAAATTTGGCGCCAAACTCTGTGGTGAGTAATGAACACTGACTGGGCTGGGACAAACAACAACCACAATTACACTATGTTTTGGCGAAGTGCGAAGTGCTTTTGCGACCTTATTTGTGAAAATACATGTTATATTAACATGTGCATCACGACACCTGACCATGATGCTGTGAATAAAAGGGCTTGCCACTCGAAAACGTAAGTAAATACGAATATAGGCGTGAAATATGGCAACAAATTAAATTACCTTTTAGATGATAGGATAATTTCCAATAAAATTTGTCATCGTTTGGTTGCAGGTGACAAGTTACATGTAATAAATAGTACACAAGAGGGGTCGGGACAAATAATGCACGCCAAGTGAAAAGCTATTAACAAAAGAAATGAACTATTGTTTGACTAAAAATCAACATAATTTTGTAATCATTTAATAAAAATGTCCACATTATAGAATTAATCAAATGGAAACCCACTGATGATGGTACAGTGGTGCTGAAACATGTTTGGGTACTTGAGAAAAAGGTGTTTTGCTTAACTGGCGGACCTCACATCGTACAACCTGCTGTGATATTGATGAATACAGTGTATTTAATTGTAATTAACGTAATTATTTAATTTCATTGTTTTAACTGTATTTAATGCTCGATCCCATCTCTCAACATCACTGCAGCCACTGACAGTGAGCTCCGGCCGCTAGTTTATACAGTGACATGAATTTTCTGCCAACCTTACGCAAGGGATATTCTTTACGGATGGACTGTAGTGCGTAATGTCCGCTGCTTGTCATTGAAACTGCAACAGCGTGAAGGGTACCAAGAAGGAAGTACACTTAAAAAAGAAGCACGAAGGAATTATGGCAATGAGAAGGAAAACCGAACATGAGATGCACATATACACACAAACCAATGATCACAATTTCAGAAAAACTGGATGATTTATTCAAGAGAAAGCGCTTCAGAAATTAGTCAAGAACGCTTTAGTCCACATGTGGTCCTTGTGCTTGATACAGTTGTTGGGTCTCCTCCTGAAGGATATCGTGACACATTCTGTCCAATTGGCGCGTCACATAATCAAAACCTCCAAATGTTCTTGGTTGGGCAGAGATTCAGCGATCATGCTGCCCAAGGTAGGATATGGCAGCAGGAAATCTAGCGTCGAGAGGGCGGCCATTATTTTGCTTTATTGTAAGCTCACTATGATTTGCCACGAAGAAGAGTAAAACAGGGCATACAGTTTCCACGACATACCGCTATGGTACTGCTATGAAAAGAAAAAAACTCACCCCAGGCTGTGACTCCCGGTTGTGCGGCCTAATCCCTGTCTGGAGGGTCATCAGAGTTCAGTTCGAAGCGGAACTCATCACTGAAAACAATTCTACTCCGATCATTGATATTTTAGGCCGCAAACTAGTCTGAAAACGCCCCGGACAGCGGTGGAATACCAACCTCAGTGTCGTTTGCCATGCGGCCCGACAACCAGGACTTGATGATCTGGGATGCTATTACTTCCCACAGCGGGACCCCTCTGTTTGCGCCGTCGGCGGCACACTTGCCGCATAGCGGTTACGTCGAAGATATTCTGCGCCTCATTTTTGATGTTGTAATCATTTATTTGTTCCGCACATATACATCACATCAACCGATTTTCGCCCTATTCCTATAATTACTTCGTGGTGAGTTTGAGAAAATGCTTCGTTAAACTTGAAAACTTCCGTCTCGTGTGAGACACAATTTATTTTTATCCATTTATAGGAACGTTTCAAAATTCCATATGCTATCTGCAGTGACATAATAACTCCTGGGCATTCCTGTTACGATAGCTGCGGCCGAGCGGTTCTAGGCGCTTCAGTCCGGAACCGCACTGCTGCTACGGTCGCAGGTTCGAATCCTGCCTCTTGCATGGATGTGTGTGATGTCCTTAGGTTATTTAGGTTTAAGTAGTTCTGAGTCTAGGGGACTGATGACCTCAGATGTTAAGTCCCATACTGCTTAGAGCCGTTTGAATTTTTTGTTACGATAACATGCATTAACTTATGTCTCTTTGTCGGGCAAGCTCTTCTTACCATCGCCAGCTTCCATTTTACATCCTCTTTACTTCTGCTGTAATGAAATATCTTTGCTGCACAGATAGCAAATCTCGTCTGCTACTCTGAACATGTGGTTTTCAAATTCCCCATGCATCACTTCACTTCATTCGACCTCATTCCATTATGCTGCTTTTTGTTGACACTCATCTGCTAACCTCTTTTCACGACATACCAATCCATTGTCGTCACTGATTAAATTACAGTACCGTCAGTAAGCCTTACATTTTTTTTTCTCTCTGAACGTGAATTCCTCTTCTGAAAAAAATGATTTCTTTCGACTGTTCAAATGGATAGTTTGAAGTTACCGATACCAGCCATTGGATTTGGCCCGTGACGTAAGGACGTTGTAATGCCAGGTTTGCTTGCAGGAACAGTTATAGAACAGACCAATGGTAAAATATATTTACCACCTATCGTATTTTTCGGATGTAGGACTGAGTGAAAACTATGCACTTTAAGGGGAAGATTGCTGAAAATCAGCAATGCGACTGTGGCGCTCCAGAACAAACGGTACTGAATATGGGTATGAAGCGTACACTCAGGAAATTGCAGCAGCAGTAACTGAAGCAACTGAGTGACTAAACTCAATGAACTTTTCACTGTATTAGGCATACGCTGCAAAATTAAGAGGTATATAAAAACTGGGTTTCAATTACTGTTTAAGCAATGTAATACCCATTAAACATTCAGTATCTTTTGAGTTTAATTTATAATACATGTCTTTTTTGCCAATGCTTTATAATCCGTAGCAGGTGAATGTTTTTATGTTTGAAGGTATGAAATAGATTAGCTTTGTAGACGTCACACGATAAATAAAAAACAGACTGATCTGTAGCGTTTTGAGACGAGACAATCTGCTCCTGAGTTGGCGACGATGAGAAGCGTAGTCTCATGAGACACTATCAAGCGTAGCGTTATGAGACAATAATTCTCGTTAAGGAGTGGATTTTAAACACATCTCCGGTTAAAGAAAGACAATGAAATAGAAGTACGAAGGGTGCTTGGAACTGAGGCCAATACGAAAAAGGTAATAAAAGATCGCATATTAGAGCTGTAACAAAATGACTGGGAAGCTTCAGCCACAGGCAGGACAACATATAAATTTCTGCCTAACATCAAGGAGAGATTAAGAGTGAGATTTCTTAACCCCTAGAGTGAACTGACAGAATACCTTAGAGGCCATAGTCCGTATGCTACGTATCTTTACAAATTCAAAAGACAGACGAATGACAGCTGCACCTGCGTTAGTGTGGGTCACCAGATCACACATTGTGGGACTGCACGCTCTATGAAGATGCGATGGGTAGTGGACGTCGGGTGTTAAGGATGTTGGATCCCAAAGCAGCACTAAGGAGCGAGTCGACCTAGCGCATCTTGGACGATACTCAGCCACAGAGTCCAGCAAGGCCAAGGAAGGCTTCACGAGGCGTTCAACCGTAAGTCAGCATGCTGCAGTCCAGGCTGGACGACATACTCTGTAGACGGAGAGAAGATAACTGACGTCGGCTACCACTGAACGAAATAGTTTTCTGAAGATTTGTATTGGGTTGGTGCAAGTTATCAAGGAAGTATGGCCTTTAAGACGTAGCGGTGACGGGTGGAAATGCTAGCTGTAGTGGAAACGCTCCTTACGTGCTGCCCGAGGTCCAAGGAATGTAGCAGGCAGGTGCTGTTGACCTGGGTAGTATGAGGGCGGATCCAGTAACGGAAACAACCATCTACAAATAAAACGCACCAAAAATAAATCCAGAGAACCGATTCTGTAGGGCGTATAGTAAGATTATTAGTTAGGTAACTGGATATGTGTTTTATTGATACTAGTTTTCTGGTAGTAGAAGTACTTGTGTCATTTTTTAATAAGTATCAGAAATAAATAGTTACTATATAAATTTACTAGAACCCGAGGAATTATGATTTGTATTGGCATTTTAGCTTTTCAGATAATAGGCTGTAATTCTGAAGAATAAATAAATATCTAAATATCCAGTTTCGATATCGGAAAGTTTTTTTCTACTTTTTTTTAAGTCTTCAGTCTTTCGACTGGTTTGATGTTAACCTCTGCCTTTGCCTATCTGGTGCACATCTTTTCATCTTCACCTAATTACTGAACTCTACACTTCGTATAATCTGTTCTTCATTTTCCAGTCTCATAAGCCGAAACAAGGCCTCGGGAGAAGACAACGTTACACTAGAACAACTAATTGGGAGCTCCAGCCCTGACAAGACTGTAACATCTTGTGAGCAAGATGTATGAGACAGACGAAATGCCCTCAGACTTCAACAATAATACAATAATTCCAATCCCAAAGAAAGCAGGAGTTGACAGATGTGAAAATAGCCGAACTATCAGTTTAATAAGTCACGGCTGCAAAATACTAACAAGAATTCTTTACAAACGAATGGAAAAACTGGTAGAAGCCGACCTCAGTGAAGATCAGTTTGGATTCCGTAGATATGTTGGAACACGTGAGGCAATACTGACCCTATGACTTATCTTAGAAGATAGATTAAGGAAAGGCAAACCTTGTTTTCTAGCATTTGTAGACTTAGAGAAAGCTTTTGACAATGTTGACTGAAATACTCTCTTTCAAATTCTGAAGGTAGCAGGGGTAAAATACAGGGAGCGAAGGCTATTTACCATTTTTACAGAAACCAGATGGCAGTTATAAGAGTCGAGGGACATGAAAGGGAAGCATTGGTTGGGAAGAGAGTGAGACAGGATTGTAGCCTATCCCCGATGTTATTCAATCTGTATATTGAGAAAGCAGTAAAGGAAACAAAAGAAAAAAATCGGTGTAGGAATTAAAATCCATGGAGAAGAAATAAAAACTTCGAGATTCGCTCATGACGTTGTAATTCTGTCAGAGACAGCAAAGGATCTGGAGGAGCAGCGGAACGGAATGGATAGTGTCTTGAAAGGAGGATATAAGATGAACATCAACAAAAGCAAAACAAGGATAACGGAATGTAGTCGAATTAAGTCGGTTGGTGCTGAGGGTATTAGATTAGGAAATGAGACGCTTAAAGTAGTAAATGATTTTTGCTATTTGGGGAACAAAATAACTGATGGTGGTCGAAGTAGAGAGGATATAAAATGGAGACTGGCAATGGTAAGAAAAGCGTTTCTGCAGAAGAGAAATTTGTTAACATCGAGTATATATTTAAATGTCAGGAAGTCGTTTCTGAAAGTATTTGTATGGAGTGTAGCTACGTATGGAAGTGAAAAATGGACGATAAATAGTTTGGACAAGAAGAGAATAGAAGGTTTCGAAACGTGGTGCTACAGAAGAATGCTGAAGATTAGATGGGCAGATGACATAACTAATGTGGAGGTATTGAGCAGAATAGGGGAGAAGAGAAATTTGTGGCATAACTTCATTAGAAGAAGGGATCGGTTAGTAGGACACGTTCTGAGGCATCAAAGGATCACCAATTTAGTATTGGAGGGTAGCTTGCAGGGTAATAATAGTAGAGGGAGACCAAGAGATGAATACACTAAATAGATTCAGAAGGATGTAGGCTGCAGTAAGTACTGGGAGATGAAGGAGCTTGCACAGGCTAGAGTAGCATGGAGAGCTGCATCAAACCAGTCTCAGGGCTGAAGACCACAACAACAAACACCGCTACTGTTTCTCGCCTCTACTGCTTGTTCCAGCTCCGATTTGACTAGTCCCGTTCATTCTCCTGGTAAATGCTTTACATATACTTTTTCTTTCGAAGTGCGCATCTGGTAGTAGCTCTTGCTTAGCAAGGAAGCACGAAGAGGGCAACAAAGCAAGAAGTTTCTCAACCTATGCCCAAACCCACTCGTCGATGTGTGTAACGAGTGCCGGGCCTCAACTCGACCACTCCTGAGGTACCGGTTGTTGTTGTCATTGTTTTTGTTGTGGGCAAAGATGACTTGAGTGCTTTGGGGTCCATACCCCAACTGCCCAGACGGAACCAATGGATAACCTGCAGCTAGCCGCTCACCTCTGTGTCGTCTCCTTGGGATGCCGTGTACTAGGGAAAATGGGGATGGACTGATGTGTCTGTCTACGAAGTGTGACAAGGTTGGTGTTCCACAGTTAGAGGGAATCTTGAGTGCGGCGCCAAGATATGTACAGAGAAATATGGATGTCACCAGAACTGCGTTTGATACTGAAATCCCATATGATCACGCACATACATTACTAGCAACTATGTCCTAACGCCTCATGACTTACCTAATTAAAACTGTTAGTAATCCACGGTGAACACTGAAAAATTTGGAAAGCAAAAAGAGAAATGTACGTTTGATACACTAATCGCATATGTAAAGCTAGATAATATGTGAGGTAGGGCCTGGAGCAAACTACCAACTCACAAATCAGAGGACCTGCTGAAAAGAATTAAGAGCATTCTTAGCAGGAAATATGTCTTACATATAATTAAGGGCTAGGCAAAGGTATTTGTCACGTTCCATCCCAGCCAGTACGCAACAAAGATAAACATAAAACAAAGTAAGTGCATTTTAGATATAACTGTCCACCATTCATCTTCTGCTTCTACTGCCCATTGCGTATTGTGGCCTGTTGTAGTTCCCATCTTTTTATTGATCTGCTAAGATCTCTTCTTCCTTTGGGTTTGAAGTTGTTTAAAATCGTGGTGGTGTCTCTGGAGCCATTCTTTGTTGAAGTTCTTTCCGTTACTTTTTGTTTTCATTCAATTTTTCTTTCACAGTCCAAATTTGCAACTACGATTCAATACCCTAATTTCATACTTTATCTACTATTTTACGTCACATCACTGATCTGCCCTGGATTTGCTTTTATTATTCTTTATTCAGTATCCATGATTCACTTCCATATAACAGGGCCTGCAAAACGATTGTTTTACAAAATTACAATCGTGTCTCTTTCCATATTTATCCTTTAAAGTTCTGTTAATTGTTCCACAAATGTTCCAAATCCGTCCAATTTCTCCTTTGTATTCATAAAATATTTTGCATCAAAATTAGTTACAATAGCCTCTTGACTTCTTCGAGCAACGTTCGTTTGACGACTTTTCCGACGTTCCGCCAGCACGAGTGGCTGTTACAGCCAAGGCTTTAGCCACCACTGCTGTGCTGGGGCTGCAACGTTATCACCAGTGATGGGAACGCGTGGTATATTGCCATGTTATTCTATGTTGTGGTGGAGTGAAAACGTTTTTCTTCAATCCTTTCTACTTCCGGTGCGTTTCCTGCAGTCGAGACGTGACTGTTAACCTGGTGGATTAAGTCATCCGAGGCTATGAACCAATTACTCCAGAAGGATCACGGAGGAAATTTATTCAGTGAGAATTGTATGTTAAACTGGCTACTGTCATCGCTTTGGTTCTCACCGAAAATCGGCTCTGAACATTTGCTTTTTCCTCTCGCTATGGTGAATCTTTTACTTATGTGTTTATCAATATCATGTAAATGTTAACGTGAGTGGTGGACAGACGTTTGCAATATGAACTTTAAATCCTCTTGCTCATATGCTAACTGTTGAATGCTATGTTTAATGTGGTTAATGTTTTAATTCAAGTAGAGGCGATAATTTAGAGAGAGTCGAGGCAGAACATTGTTTTAACAGCACTTAACCACAACTGTCTTTTATTTATATTGTGCTGTAAACTTAAATGTTTTCACAGCGTATCTGCCACATTAAGCCTTCGGTTACTTAATCTAGCCCAACTGTCCGCCTTCGTAGCACAGCGGTAGTGTTACCGCCTTCCACGCAAAGGGGCCCGGGTTCGATTCCCGGCAGGGGACTGGGACACGCAACGCGCCGGAGTGGTGTCAACTAAAAAGACTTGCAACACGGCGGCCGAACCCCGAAGGGCATATCACGGCCAATAAATGCCATACGATCATTTCATTTCATCAACTATAACTTGTATCTCCCGCGGTTTTTTATAGCCAAATATTATCAGTTGTTTAAATTGCTCTTTAAATGGTGTAAATGTTCATATTAATTGTGTTTCTCTCTCTCTCTGTTACAGTTTTGTATCAATAGTTTTTCTTACTAACTATTATTGCTATTTCAAGTCTCCAGTGGGCTTATGTCAACACTTTTCAACCGACTTATTTCCCAAGTATAATACTTTCTTTGAATTGTGCTCAAGTAAAAGTTATTTAATGAATTCAACTAGTCATTCGAAGGCCTTCATTGCTTATTAATTTGAAAAATATTTTACAATGTAATAAATGGTCTGAGTGAACGTTGCTGGTGATGGTGATGATGATGATGTTTCTTTGTGGCGCGCTCAACTGCGCGGCCATCAGCGCCCGTACTAAGTCCCAGTTTTCAGTACAATTTTTTACGCAATCCAATCTACCGACTGTCACGAATGATGATGATGATGGTGATGATGATGATGAAGAAGAAGAAATGATGTGGACAACACAAACACCCAGTCCCCAGGCAGATACAGTGAACGTTGCTCTCTTCTTAAATCTGAGATCTGTTTTTCAACAAATTCTATGCTGAGGAGTTTTTTCACTTTTGCAGAGGGCCAACCTAATAAAACTGTTTGTGCAAACACCCTTGTTAAGAAATGTCTGACATCTTGCGACTTAAACCTACTTACCTGTAGCCTGTCAGTAATAAATGAATGACTTAGACTGAGCGAAATAATTCAGATACATTTTCTTTTCAGATGAGCCCCAGCATCCATTTTAGTGAATAACACATTAACAATTGTCTCGTCTTCCGCTGCACTCTGATTTTATTAGCTCGTTATTTAGACATGAGAGCTTCGTTTCAGCAGTTTGCCAATTTCAAGTAATGGCGCAATATAGAATACACAGTTTTGGGTGTACAATTATAGAAGCATACGTTCCATGTCTTCCGTCAATTCTTGTAGATGTTTACGTTTCCCTGTGTCATAATATACTGTTTTGGAGAATCTGTCAAAATCTTTATCGGTTTTCGTGCAGTTAAGGTTTGTCAGAGCTATATGTACTACGTGCCCTCTTTTGTTTCTTTCACAGCAAAATCCACTCCCATGACTCATGTGTATTGACAGTAAAATTATAATTCATATTCGCGGAATTTCGAGGGGATATTTTACCGTCTCTGAATATCTTGTATCCATCAGTTACCAAGATTTTGTCAGGTTTCAAAAATTGCTTTTACTCTGAAGCGCTAAAGAAACTGATGTAGGCATGCGTATTCAAATACAGAGCTATATAAGCAGACAGAATACGGCGCTGTGGTCGGCAACGCCTATATAAGACAACAAGTGTCTGGCGCGGTTGTTAGATCGGTTACTGCTGCTACAATGGCAAGATCAAGATTTAAGTGAGTTGATCTTACAGCCCGCGCACGAACGATGGGACACAGCATCTCCGGGGTAGCGATGAAGTGTGGATCTTCCAGTATGACCATTTTATTACGAGTGTACCGTGAATATCAGGAACCCGTTAAAAATCAAATCCCCGACATGGCTACGGCCGGATCCTGCAATAACGGGGCCAACGACGACTCAAGAGAATCGTTCAGAGTGACAGAAGTGCACCCCTTCCGCACATTGCTGCACATTTCAATGCTGAGCCATCAACAAGTGTCATGGGCTTTCGGAGGTGAAGGCCCATTCGTGTACCCTTGATGAATACACGACTCAAAAGCTTCACTCTTCGTCTGGGCCTGTCATCGCCTAAATTGGACTGTTGGTGAGTGGAAAAACGTTGCCCGGTCGGACGAGTCTCGTTTCAAATTGTATCGAGCGGATATTGTACGGACAGAGACAACCTCATAAATCCATGGACCCTGCATGCCAGCAGGGGACTGGGGGAAGCTCTGTGGGGAGTGTACAGTTGCAGTGGTATGGGAACCTTGATGCGTCTACATACGACTCTGATCACCTGCATCCATTCACGTCCACTGTGCATGCCGACGGACTTGGGCAATGCCAGCAGGGCAATGCACTCCCCCACCCCCCCCCTCCCACCCCCCGCCCCTACAGAATTGCTACAGAGTGGGCTCCAGGAACACTATTCTGAGTTTAAAGACTTCCGCTGGCCACCAAACCCCCGACATGAACATTACTGAGGACATCTGAGATGCCTTGGAATGCGCTGTTCAGAAGAGATCTCCAGCCCCTCGTACTCTTACGGATTTATGGACACCATGCAGGATTCATGGTGTCAGTTCCCTCCAGCACTACTTCTGACATTAGTCGAGTCCATGCTACGTAGCGTTGCGGCACTTCTACGTGCTCTCTGGGCCCTACATTATATCAGGCAGCTGTACCAGTGTAGTCTGAGGGAGAACTTACTCACATCAGTCTGGAAACACGTCATAAAAGCGTCTGTTTGGAATGTGGCCCTATATGGGTTCGAAACTCGGTCAATAAAAGAAAAGAGGAAAGTTCTAGAAGGCCTGCAGATTTGGTTCTACTTGAGGATGATGAAGACCAGCTGGAGAGACAGGGTCACCGATGAAGAGGTGCCGAGAAGAATACAGGACACTGTGGAGACGCATCCATAGAAGAAAATATAAACACGGAGGACACATTTTGAAAGACAATAACATCATTGGAACGATAGCAGAAGGAGCTATTGAGGGCAAAATCCCCAGGGACAACCAAGGATGTCACACATGCAGCAGACAATGTATGCTCTAGGATGCAGGCCTTCTAGCGCTTTTCTCTTTTTTTATTGACCAGGTTTGACACCCAAAAAGGGCCACGTTCCAAACAAACGCTTTTATGACTTTTTTCCAGACTGATGTTCTTCCTGGTAAGTAAGTTCTTCCTCAAACTGCACTGAAAAGCCAAAGAAACTGGTACAGCTGCCTAACATAATGTAGGGCCCCGAGAGCACGTAGAAGTGCCGCAACGCTACGTGGCATGGACTCAACTAATGTCTGAAATAGCGCTGGAGGGAGCTGACACCATGAATCCCGTAGGGCTGTTCATAAATCCGTAAGAGTGCGAGGGAGTGCAGATCTCTTCTGAACAGCGCATTCCAAGGCATCCCAGATGTCCTCAGTAATGTTCATATCTGGGGAGTATGGTGGCCAGCGGAAGTGTTCCTGAAGCCACTCTGTAACAATTCTGGAGGGGGAAGGGGGGGGGGGGAGGGTGTTGCTTTGTCCTGCTGGCATTGCCCAAGTCCGTCGGAACGCACAGTTGACATGAATGGATGCAAGTGGTCAGAGTCGTATGTAGACGTATCAGGGTTCCCGTATCACTGCAACTGCAATTGCCAGCAGAGCCTCCACCAGTCTCCTGCTGGCATGCATTTATGTCTCCATACCCGTACACGTCCATCCGCTCAATACAATTAGAAACGGGACTCGTCCGACCACGCAACGTGTTTGCAGTCATCAACAGTCCAATGTCGGAGTTAACGGGCCCAGGCGAGGCGTAAAGCTTCGTGTCGTGTGTTCATCTAGGGCACACAAGTGGGCCTTAGGCTCCGAAGGCCGATTTCGAGGATGTTTCGTCGAATGGTTCGCACGCTGACACTTGTTGACGGCTCAGCAATTTTCGGAAGGGTTGCACTGAACGATTCTCTTCAGTCACCATTGGTCCCGTTCTTGCAGGATCCGGCCGCAGCCATGTCGGAGATTTTGATTTTTACAGGATTGCTGATATTCACGGTACACTCGTGAAATGGTCGTACTGTAAAATCTCAACTTCATCACTACCTCGGAGATGCTGTGTCCCACCTATGTAAGACAAGTGTCCGACCAAAGCAATGAAGAGGAAAACACAGAGAAGAGGGGATGGCGTACTGCCGCAAGCGACCCTCCGGGTTGAAGGCTAAAGAGAGAGGTGAGTTGCAACCCCACAGTAAATTCGCTGAGAGGCACTCATACAACACAGACCCGACACGTCCAATATTACGGAAGGGATTTGCGCTCAAAATTTGCAGACTACTACTGGCTGTTACCGTTAGATGAGTCAACAGCGAAGTGGGAACGGTGACCTCCGCAGCGGTGGCAGACTGTAGTGGAGCGATTCGCCGTTGCTAAGCAACCTAATTCCCGACACGGGCGAGCGGACAGATTATACTAATTCCCGAGCGGCGCGGCGGAGAAAAGCCCCGCGGGAGGGCGACATTCGCGCCTCCGCCCCCGCCCTCCGCCCCCGCGGCGGGTGCGTGCAGCGCGTGCGGTGCGTGAGGACGCATGCCGACGCCGCCGACGCCGACGCCGACGCCGCCCGCGCACCTCGGCTCTGCCCGCCTCCAATTAGCGCGACGTGCTGGCCGGCCGGCCGGGGCGCCGCCACCGCGCCGCGTCACGCGCGCCAGACGTGACTTTGCGGCCGTCTCTCCAGTTGGCGCCCTCGTTAACGAGCCATTACGGCGGCGACGGCCGAGCGGGGGCGGCGGGCGGGGGCGGCGGCGGCGGAGGCGGCAGGGTGTGGGTGACTAGCTGGCTACTGTTCGCCCCGCGCCTCTCTCTGCCCACGGGTCCAGACGCAGTGCGCTACGAATCCAAAGTCCGATCCTAGTTGATGGTGGGTTCCTCTGCTTCAGGAAGGCGTCTGATACGTGCCCTCACTCTCGTTTAGTGAATGTTAATTTGTGAGTATCAAAATATGTAACATAAACGCCCGGATCTTCTAATTGCATGGAACTTACATTAAATTTTTCAGAAAAGCAAAATTCGAAAAATACGCTACTGGCCATTAAAATTGCTACACCAAGAAGAAATGCAGATGATAAATGGGTATTCGTTGGACAAATATACTATACAAGAATTGACATGTGATTACATTTTCACGCAATTTCGGTACATAGATCCTGAGAAATCAGTACCCAGACAACCACCTCTGGCCGTAATAACGGCCTTGATACGCCTGGGCATTGAGTCAAACAGAGCTTGGATGGCGTGTACAGGTACAGCTGCCCATGCAGCTTCAACACGATACCACAGTTCATCAAATCAAAAATTCAAATGGCTCTGAGCACTATGGGACTTAACATCTATGGTCATCAGTCCCCTAGAACTTAGAACTACTTAAACCTAACTAACCTAAGGACATCACACAACACCCAGTCATCACGAGGCAGAGAAAATCCCTGACCCCGCCGGGAATCGAACCCGGGAACCCGGGCGTGGGAAGCGAGAACGCTACCGCACGACAGTTCATCAAGAGTAGTGACTGGAGTATTGTGACGAGCCTGTTGCTCGGCCACCATTGACCAGACGTTTTCAATTGGTGAGAGATCTGGAGAATGTGCTGGTCAAGGGAGCAGCCGAACATTTTCTGTATCCAGAAAGACCTGTAGAAGACATGCAACATGCGGTCGTGCTTTATCCTGCTGAAATATAGGGTTTCGCAGGGATCGAATGAAGGGTAGAGCGACAGGTTCGTAACACATATGATATGTAACGTCCACTGTTCAAAGTGCCGTCAATGCGAACAAGAGGTGACGGAGACGTGTAATCAATGGCACCCCATACCATCACGCCTGGTGATACGCCAATATGGCGGTCACGAATACACGCTTTCAATGTGCGTTCACCGCTATGTCACCAAACACGGGTGCGACCATCATGATGCGGTAAACATAACCTCGATTCATCCGAAAAAGTGACGTTTTGCCATTCGCGCACCCAGGTTCGTCGTTGAGTACACCATCGCAGGCGCTCCTGTCTGTGATGCAGCGTCAAGGGTAACCGCAGCCATGGTCTCCGAGCTGATAATCCATGCTGCTGAAAACGTCGTCGAACTGTTCGTGCAAATGGTTGATGTCTTGCAAACGTCCCCATCTGTTGACTCAGGGATCGAGACGTGGCTGCACGATCCGTTACAGCCATGCGGATAAGATGCCTGTCATCTCGACTGCTACTGATACGAGGCCGTTGGGATCCAGCACGCCGTTCCGTATTACCCTCCTGAACCCACCGAACTCGTATTCTGCTAACAGTCATTGGATCTTGACCAACGCGAGCAGCTACATCGCAATACGACAAATCGCAATCGCGATAGGCTATAATCCGTCCTTTATCAAAGTCGGAAACGTGGTAGTACGCATTTCTCCTCCTTACACGACAACGTTTCACCGGTCAACTGCTGTTTGTGTATGAGAAATCGCTTGGAAACTTTCCTCATGTCAGCTCGTTGTAGGTGTCGCCACCGGGCCGGCCAGAGTGGCCGAGCGGTTCTAGGCGCTACAGTTTGGAACCGCACGACCGCTACGGTCGCAGGTTCGAATCCTGCTTCGGGCACTGGTGTGTGTGATGTCCTTAGGTTAGTTAGGTTTAAGTAGTTCTAAGTTCTAGGGGACTGGTGACCACAGCAGTTTAGTCCCATAGTGCTCAGAGCCATTTGTTGTCGCCACCGGCGCCAACCTTGTGTGAATGCTCTGAAAAGCTAATCATTTGCAAACCACAGAATCTTCTTCCTGTCTGTTAAGCACGTCATCTTCGTGGCGTTATCAATTTTAATGGCCAGTAGTGTAATACTGGTATCGACAACTACTGTTGAGGAAAAGTAACTCTGGAGGAGGATGTCCCGTTACAACCATTTCTGCAGTTTGTTGTTTTGCGGGTGATAGTCGGAATGGCAGAGTTACAATCAATTTTCTCGTGATTGGACTTACGGGCCGGCATGCAATTTTTGTCTCTCTGCAAATGTCATTCACACTGAGATGCCACAAACACTGCGTTAGAAGTGTGCTTCCTGCATAAGTCTGAAAACTTGGATATCTCGTTATATGACTGATCATTTCACTAATCAAGATGAGCCCCTCAATGGTCGTCCTCAGACCTCTACGGACACTGCAACGTCCGAAGCTGTTAATGAGCCGATTCTTCAGGACCATTGAACAGCCGCCAAAAAGATAGCCGAATTACTGGAAATCTCCAGGGAGTGTGTTGGTTCCATTATCACGACAATCCTAGGCATACACAATTTTTTGGCGGAATGGGTGCTGAAATACCTGAATTGAGATCAGCGGAAGGAACACCTTCAGACATCTAAAGCCAGTTCGGAGCTACAGAGAAGCTTCCGGCGAGGTTAGTGGCTGAGGATGAAACTTGGCTTCTCATTTATGACCCTAAAACAAAGGAACAACCATATATACACAGGGTCCCCACTCCCAAAGATCCGCAACCAGGAACCGGCGTCAGTTTTTAGGAATAAAGGTGGTATTCTGTTGGTGGACTATTTACCTCAGGGAACTATTATTAGTCTACTGACTGGTTTGATACGGCACTCCACTAATTCCTTTCCTGTGCCAACCTCTTCAACTCAGAGTAGCACTTGCAACCTACATCCACTATTATTTTCTGTATGTATTACACTCTCTGTCTTCTCCTACAGTTTTTGCCTTCTGCAGCTCCATCTAGTACCATGGAATTCATTCCCTCATGTCTAAACAGATGTCCCATCATCCTGTCCCTTCTCTTTATCAGTGTTTTCCACATATTCCTTTCCTCTCCGATTCTGCGCAGAACCTCCTCATTGCTTACCTTATCAGTCCACCTAATTTTCAACATTCGTCTATAGCACCACATCTCAAATGCTTCGATTCTCTTCTGTTCCGGTTTTCCCACAGTCCATGTTTCACTACCATACAATGCTGTACTCCAGACGTACATCCTCAGAAATTTCTTCCTTAAATTAATGCCGGTATTTGATATTAGTAGACTTCTCTTGGCCAGGAATGCCTAGGTAGCAGAATTCCTTAACTTCATTGACTTCGTGACCATCAATCCTGATGTTAAGTTTCTCGCTGTTCTCATTTCTACTACTTCTCATTACCTTCGTCTTTCACCGATTTACTCTCAAACCATACTGTGTACTCATTAGACTGTTCATTCCGTTCAGCAGATCATTTAATTCTCCTCCCCTCCACTCAGGATAGCAATGTCATCAGCGAATCGTATCATTGATATCCTTTCACCTTGTATTTCAATTCCAGTCCTGAACCTTTCTTTTATTTACATCATTGCTTCCTCGATGTACAGGTTGAAGAGTAGGGGCGAAAGGCTACAGCCTTGTCTTACTCCCTTCTTAATACGAGCACTTCGTTCTTGATCGTCCACTCTCATTATTCCCTCTTGGTTGTTGTACATATTGTATATGACCCGTCTCTCCCTATAGCTTTCCCCTACTTTTTTCAGAATCTTGAACAGCTTGCACCATTTTATATTGTCGAACGCTTTTTCCAGGTTTACAAATCCTATGAACGTGTCTTAATTTTTCTTTAGCCTTGCTTCCATTATTAGCTGTAACGTCAGAATTGCCTCTCTCGTGCCTTTACTTTTCCTAAAGCCAAACTGATCGTCACCTAGCGCATTCTCAACTTTCTTTTCCATTCTTCTGTATATTATTCTTGTAAGCAGCTTCGATGCATGAGCTGTTAAGCTGATTGTGCGATAATTCTCGCACTTGTCAACTCTTTCCGTCTCCGGAATTGTGTGAATGATGCTTTCCGGAACGTCAGATGGTATGTCGCCAGATTCCTGCATTCTACACACCAATGTGAATATTTGTTTTGTTGCCACTTCTCCCAACGATTTTAGAAATTCTGATGGAATGTTATCTATCCCTTCTGCCTTATTTGATCCAAAGCTTTTTTTAAATTCTAGTTCTGATACTGGATCCCTTATCTCATCTAAATCGACTCACGTTTCTTCTTCTATCATATGAGACTAATCTTCCCCTTCATAGAGACTTTCAATGTATACTTTCCACCTATCCGCTTTCTCCTCTCCATTTAGCAGTGGAATTCCCGTTGCACGCTTAATGTTATCCCCCTAGCTTTTAATGTCGCCGAAGGTAGTATTGACTCTCCTGTATGCTGAGTCTGTCCTTCCGAATATTATTTCTTTTTGATGTCTTCACACTTCTCCTGCAGCCATTTCGACTTAGCTTCTCTGCACTTCCTATTTATTTCATTCCTTCCAACTTCTACGGTTACCTTTTTCTGGGATGTCCATTCCGCTTCAACTGTACTGCCTACTGAGCTATTCCTTATTGCCGTTTCTATAGCCTTAGAGACCTTCACCAGTTTCTCGTCATCCTTAGTAATTCCGTATCCCACTTCTTTGCGTACTGATTCTTCCTGACTAATGGCTTAAACTTTACCTACTCTACGTCACTACTACATTGTGATCTGAGTCTACATCTGTTCCTGGATACACCTTAAGATCCAGTATCTGATTTCGGAATCTCTGTTTGACCATGATGTTATCTAACTGAAATCTTCACGTATCTCCTCGCTTTTCCCAAGTATACCTCCTCCTCTTGTGATTCTTGAACAGAGGAACAGAGTATTCGCTGTTACTAGCAGAAACCTGTTTCAGAACTCAATTAGTCTTTGTCCTCTCTCATTCCTTGTCCCAAGCCCATATTCTCCCGTAACCTTTTCTTCTACTCTTTCCCCTACAACTGCATCCCAGTCACCCATGAATATTAGATTTTCATCGCCCTTTACATATTGTATTACCCTTTCAATATCCTCATACACTTTCTCTATGTTTACGATAAGACATATAAATACATCAAAAATATTGCTCTCCACTTTTCCAATTGCGAAAATATCTCAGGAATGGAACAACTTTGTGACGAATTGCTTCAGTACAGTTTTCGACTAGGCAGAAACGCAATTGCATACAACTGGTTTCATGTTTATAACTACATTGTTAACGTTTATTTACTACACACAACTGAGCGCCAGGAGCTTCCCAATTGTCTCTCCGACAGACTACGGTCCATATTTTTCTTCATTCAGGATCACTAGGAAATATAAGCATGTATAAACCACTTTTGCAGTAGTCTCTGCAGTTGACAGCTGAGCAGCTAATCATATTTACGACGAATTTTTCAGTATATTTAATTAGACATCTCCACTTGCATCGTGATTAGTACCTAAAGAAGTATGAATATCCTGTACTTTGGGGAAAACATGGTGTATAGTTCACCTCTGGTTATAGGAGTCTTACCAGTAGTAACAACATCACGTATGTAATTCAAAAATGGCTTTGAGCACTATGGGACTTAACATCTATGGTAATCAGTCCCCTAGAACTTAGAACTACTTAAACCTAACTAACCTAAGGACAGCACACAACACCCAGTCATCACGAGGCAGAGAAAATCCCTGACTCCGCCGGGTATCGAACGCGGGAACTCGGGCTTGGGAAGTGAGAACGCTACCGCACGACCACAAGCTGCGGACTCACGTATGTTAATATACGATCCAGCAGATGAGGAGTGACGGTAACAATAGCTGCTGCTTCGAGGTGCTCTGGTAGAGGTGCAATATAAGGGATGGCAGGATGCTCTCTAGAACAAATCGCAAGGCCACTTGACTAGCGCCAGATAGGGACTGCTACACGGCCGGTCCATCGACGTGGCAACGTCTCATTCCCGTCAGCTCGGACACCAGCTCTCTAAATGTGGAGGACCGCCATCTTCTTGAAATATGGAATCCTAGCTACCAGTTTCAAGTTGGGAATCAGCCACAAGTGCAGTATGTCGAGCTTGCAACGTCAGCATGTATACCTCAACTATCGTCGTTGTTGTTGGTTTGCTGTCGATTCTGATAAGAACAACCCTGTAAGTGAACTGTTCACAGTACCACACACTCTGCCCTATCTTCCTATTCATAACGACTCCTACTCCCATTATACCATTTTTTGCTGCTGTTGATATTACCCTGCATTCATCTGACCAGAAATCCTTGTCTTCTTTTCACTTCACTTCACTGAGCCCTACTATATCTAGATTGAGCCTTTGCATTTCCCTTTTCATATTTTCTAGTTTCCCCTACGCCCCGACTCGCAGAATGTCATCCTTTTTGTTGATTATTGAATGTTTTTCTCGTGGTAACCTCCCCTATGCAGTCCCGTCCCGGAGACCCGAATGGGGGACTATTCCGGAATCTTTTGCCAATGGAGAAATCAATATGACACTTCTTTAATTACAGGCCACATGCCCTGTGGATACACGTTACATTTCTTTAATGCCATATTTTCCATTCCCTTCTGCATCCTCATGCCGTTGATCATTTTAGGGGCAGTTTTCCATCCCTAGGACAAGAGAGTGCCCTGAACCTGTGTCCGCTCCTCCGCCCTCATTGACATGGCCGTTGGCAGAATGAGGGTGATTTCCTATGCCAGAAGTCTTCGGCCGCCAATGCTGATTATTAATCAAAATTGAAACAGTGACAGGATTCGAACCTGGGACCGAAAACGTTTTTATTATGAATCAAAGACGCTACACCAAGGCCACGGGTCCATTGGACATGTGAAAGGCCTTAGTCAAAGGTTCGTCATTTGTGTGATGGTCTCAGCTGTAGATTTCTGGACATGCGTCATCGACTGGGCAGGTTGCGCTACACAAAGGAAGCAGCTACTCGGGAAGCTATTTAGTCCTATTCAGAAAGTAGGGAGCGTTTCCGTCTGACGCCGCTAGGCGCGCACCGATCGCGTATATATTGCTATGTGCGTGCTCGGCAGCTCAGTCGGCATCCATCCGTGACAGCGGGAACGTCTCTGCACGTCTGGGGTTTTCGATATTCGAATTTGAAATCTGCGCTGCAATAGAAAATCTCGTCAGTTGTGAAGTGCAGTCTGTGATACCTAAAACCAACAGAAATTTATTGTGAAGTGTGGAAAGTGTGTGGAAACCACGTAATGAGTGAATGTTCCGTCCGGAAATGGTGCATTCAGTTTAAAAATGGAAGAACCAAGAGAAAATTGGACGCCCGAGCATTGTGACTAACGATTTTGTTGCTAAAAATGATGAAACGATTCGTGTAAACCGTCGATTCATAGTGACGGAGATTTCGCTTTCTTTTTCATAAGTTTCACGGACTATATTATTTGAAATTGTCACTCAAAAGCTAGGCTACCACAAATTTTATGCACGATGGGTACCCAAAATGCTTATAAAGAACAGCGAATGGGGGTAAAGTTTCTGCAGGCCTACCACAAACATGGTGATTCATTACTGGTTCGAATCATAACCGGGGTAGAGACTTGGGTGAAACACGTCAATGGCGACACAAAATTATAGCCCATGGAGTGGGGGCACACAAGATCCCCCCCCCCCCCCCCAAAAAAAAAAACCAAGAAAATATTTGCAAACCTTGTCAGTAGGGAAGTTGATGGCGACAATGTTTTGGGGTAGGTTAGGTATGCTTATTATTGATTCTCTCGAACGTGAAGCAACTATAAATTCTGCTTGGTACTATCAAACTTTGCACAGCCTTAGAAGAGCAGTTCAAAAAAACGCCAAGTAAAGCTGACGTCCAAAATTTTGTTTCTGCACGAAAATGCTCGACCTCACGCGGCAAACCGCACAAAGGAAACTCCTTAATTCATTCAAATGGGAAATTTTCCGTCAGCCGCCCTACAACCCCGATCTTGCACCAAGCGACTTCCACTTGTTTCCCAAGATGAAGAACTGACCTGCAACGCAGCGCTTTGATGACGACGCGGAACTCCAGACGGGCGTGACTCACTGGCTACAGTCTCAGGCGGCATAATTTTACGAAGGTCTTTCGAAGCTTGTCCACCGCTATGATAAGTGCCTCAATGCGTTTGGTGACTAAGTGGAAAAGTAGTGCGTCAGTTGCTCTTTCAGATGTATATAGTGTGTTACAAAAAGGTACCGCCAAACTTTCAGGAACCATTCCTCACACACAAATAAAGAAAAGATGTTATGTGGACATGTGTCCGGAAACGCTTAATTTCCATGTTAGAGCTCATTTTAGTTTCGTCAGTATGTACTGTACTTCCTCGATTCTGATGATCAAATTGTAAATTTCCACAATCAACATGTGTGGGCTGACGAGAATCCGCACGCAATTCTGTGATCACGTCATCAACACAGATTTTCTGTGAGCGTTTGGGCAGACATTGTTGGTGATGTCTTGATTGGGCCCCATGTTCTTCCACCTACGCTCAATGGAGCACGTTATCATGATTTCATACGGGATACTCTACCTGTGCTGCTAGAACATGTGCCTTTACAAGTACGACACAACATGTGGTTCATGCACGATGGAGCTCCTGCACATTTCAGTCGAAGTGTTTGTACGCTTCTCAACAACAGATTCGGTGAGCGATGGATTGGCAGAGATGGACCATTTCCATGGTCTCCACGCTCTCCTGACCTCAACCCTCTTTACTTTCATTTATGGGGACATTTGAAAGCTCTTGTCTACGCAATCCCGGTACCAAATGTAGAGACTCTTCGTGCTCGGCCGGCCAGGATGGCCGAGCGGTTCTAGGCGCTACAGTCTGAAACCGCGCGACCGCTACGGTCGCAGGTTCGAATCCTGCCTCGGGCATGGATGTGTGTGATGTCCTTAGGTTAGTTAGGTTTAAGTAGTTCTAAGTTCTATGGGACTGATGACGTCAGATGTTAAGTTCTATAGTGCGAAGAGCCATTTGAACCATTTTTCTTCGTGCTCGTATTGTGGACAGCTGTGATACAATACGCCATTCTCCAGGCCTGCATCAGCGCATCAGGGATTCCATGCGACGGAGGGTGGATGCATGTATCCTCGCTAACGGAGGACATTTTGAACATTTCCTGTAACAAAGTGTTTGAAGTCACGCTGGTACGTTCTGTTGCTGTGTGTTTTCATTCCATGATTAATGTAATTTGAAGAGAAGTAATAAAATGAGCTCCAACATGGAAAGTAAGCGTTTCCGGACACATGTCCACATAACATATTTTCTTTCTTTGTGTGTGAAGAATGTTTCCTGAAAGTTTGGCCGTACCTTTTTGTAACACCCTGTATAATAAAATGTGTTTCTTGTACTTAGTTTTTTTAATGCCAAAACGCTCTCTAATTTCTGAATAGCCCTCGTATTATTATCATTATTATTATTAACACAGTCCATCGGTGTACCAACTTTTTTATTTTTGGTATTTTTTGTATTTTTTTTCATTTTTTTTATTTTTTGAAGCGGATCCTCATTTCTCCTACTTTATTTTGCAGACATCTGCCCCTTTTTTTGTGGTCGGTTTCCTATTTTTCTGTAAGCCAGACGCCATAACCACTTTTCCTAACAAAAATAAGATAAATATTTCGTATTAATTTTAATTAAAAGAAATTGGTCTTCCTCCTGAGAGTAAAAGTCAAGTACATTAAATTGAAATGACCGTAATGTTCTCATCTTCATAGGAAAACATAAGATCTTATATCCCCTCGCAGTTACAACTTTTTAGAACAAAGCTTCTCTTCTTATCACATAAGGTGATTAAAAAATTAAATAAAATAATTTTTAGTCTAGTTTCTTTATGCTGATTTAGACATGAGCTTCTTGCCACGGACTGTAATTTTTTTCTGAAATTTCTCGTGAAAAGATCTAATACATTCTTGTGCTAGTTATCTGTAATCGTGCAGACTACTATCTCAGACGTCTGTACCAATCTTTATCTATTATTGTTCTCTGTTGCCTTTTATTCCATGATTCTATTTAAGAAGCATGTGTAATTTTTTTGTAGCCTTCTGTCCGCATGAAATGATGGTACCGAGTCGTTAGGTACACCCAGTAATCTTCTTTGCTTGTATTTTCTGCTTCACGATATAGTATAGTGTAGTGTGTGCCCTTTTAGCCATTTAACGGCTTGTCTTTTCGTATTCGGATATGGCACTCCGTCTGGAGTCACAAAATCTGCGGCGATGAATATGATTAACTATATGCCAAATTTCTCTGACTTTTTCACACACAAATCGGAGTTCTTCAATATGAAGAAGATTGCATAACGCGAAAAAAAAAGGTTGAAATAGCTCCAAGCACTATGGGACTTAACATCTGAGGTCATCAGTCCCCTACAACTTAGAACTACGTAAACCTAACTAACCTAAGGACACCACACACATCCACGCCCGAGGCAGCATTCGAACCTGCGACCGTAGCAGCCTCGTGGTTCCAGACTGAAGCGCCTAAAACCGCTCGGCCACCGCGGACGGTCATAAAGCGCACGTGGGCGAATTTCTGATATGTATAGCATGCAGTTTTGAATTAGCTGATATTTTCCTGTTGACTGCGTTATATCAAGTTGCTTTCACCTTGGAGAGTAAGTTCCGATTTAACGCGAAATTTTACAAATTGCAGACCAGCCGTTGTTTGCGTATTTTTTCTTCACTGATATTTCCTTCCTTAGCTTTGATCAGATATGTATAGAAGTCCTTTACTTTCGTCAATTGCTGCTCTGAGTGCCTCGATGAGATATAAGTTTATTCAACGCGAAAAGTTTTTAGGTGAGAAAGACCAGCTGGTATATGCTATACATGTATTGGCGGCTGCCTGCTTCCACGAGCAATTTCATTCAGCAAGTGGGCCGTTAAGCTGTCCGGCAGCTGTTTCCATTGCTTGTAAATGCGATACTCGTATAATGCTCGAGACTTGTAACTGACATCAACGAGGTTTAAATCTCCTTTCCTTGTTGGGAGTGTTAGTGTATCGAACTTCACCTTGAATATGTTGCCTTGGCTTACAAAGCTTCCTTTCGCGGACATAATTCTTCGGGCCACCTAGTAGGTCGCAAGGTTTGTATTTTCATTTACATTTGCACCACAGTGTTTGGTAATTGTTTTACGAGATGTTTTCAACTCTCCTAATTTATTTTTGAAAAAATCTCATGACTGACTTTGGTACTTTGGGTGCTTTGTTTCAAGACGGCGGCGGAGTTTTGCTGGTTTCAAACATTCATTCGAAAGGCTTTCATAGCAAATTATACATTGAAGTTTTAGTCTGTTGCTCAGGTCCAGTGAACGTAAAACCGATTTCCAAGTAATCAGAGTTATATTTTCTAATTTTTACAGTAAGCTCAACACTGATCTTGGAAGGGTTAGGTTCAATGGACACTGGCAACTTCGGTTCGAGAGTCACTGACTTACTTGCTTGAACATCAAATGCATTAACTTCCTCTTCGTCTGTAGGCCTTTCTTGTTCTAACGAACCACTTTTTAACCAACAGTTCATTTTTAACTACGCGAACTGTAGCTTCCGCGAAAAACAACGCTTTACAAACACTACTGTTTTAATACAGAATATTGAATATGTAAACAACACGGTCTGTGAAAGCACTGGCAATAAATTACCAACGGTCGATTGTCGTCTGAAATGCGAGTAAAGTGACTGTCAGTTGTCAGCTGCAAAGAGGCAGCGCGCGTAGCCTAACGGCATACAGCAGAGCTATTTGCATCTATCTAAGTCTAGTTTCGCGCTAGAGTGTGCTAGTGTCAGTTGGCTCTAGGAAGACGCTAGACGCAGAGGTTAGCGTTCGCTAAAGCTCTGCTCCTGGAGGAAGCGGCAAAAACAAAAAATCTCTTATCATACGAAATATATTTAATATATTTTTTATTCTAATAGCATCTTGCGGACGCCTCTGGCATAGCTCGTGGACCCCTGAGGGTCCGCGAACCACCTGTTGGGAACCACTGATATGAACGATTTGGGAGACAATCTGAGCTGCTGTCTTATGTTGTTTGCACATGACTGTCGTTTATCGACTAATAAATTCATCGGAAGATAAAAAATACTGCAAAACGATTTAGAAAAGATATCTGAATGATGCGAAAATTGGCAGTTGACCCAAAATAACGAAAAGCGTGAGGTCATCCAAGGGAGTGCTAAAAGGAACTAGATAAAATTCGGTTACACGATAAATCAGTCAAATATAAATGCCGTAAATTCAACTAAATACCTAGGTATTACAGTTACGAAGAACTTAAATTGGAAGAAACACATAGAAAATATTTGGGAAAAGCTAACCAAAGACTACGTTTTATTGGCAGTACACTTAAAAAACGTAACAGACCTACTAAGGAGACTGCCTGCACTACGCTTGTCCGTCCTCTTTTAGAATACTGCTGCGCGGTGTGGGATCCTTTCCAGGTAAGACTGACGGAGTACATCGAAAAAGTTCAAAGAAAGGCAGCACGTTTTGTATTATAGCGAAATATGGGAGAGAGTGTCACTGAAATGATACAGGATTTGGGCTGGACATCATTAAAAGAAAGGCGTTTTTCGTTGCGACGGAATCTTCCCACGAAATTCCAATCATCAACTTTCTCCTCCGAATGCAAAAATATTTTGTTGACACCTGCCTACATAGGGAGAAACGATCACCACGATGAAATAAGCGAAACCAGAGCTCTTACGGAAAGACGTAGGTGTTCACTGTTTCCGCGTACTATACGAGATTGGAATAATAGAGAATTGTGAGCTGGTTCGATGAACCTTCTGCCAGACACTTAAATGTAATTTGCAGAGTATCCATGTAGATGTAGATGCAGATGTACATGGAGCATAAAACGTGATTCATCCGAAAAAAACTATCTGTTGCCACGCAGTGAAACCAGTTGAGGTATTGGCCTGCAAATTCCAGCCTTCAACGCCGATAAAAAGAACTTAGCTTAGGTGCATGAATAAGGCGTCAACCACAGACGCTCATACGCAGCAACGTTCGCTAAACGGTCGTTGAAGAGACACCGTTGGTAGCCCCTTAGTTCAACTGCACAGTCAGTTGCTCAACAGCTGCACATCTGTTCGCCCGCACACATCTCCGCAGGCGTCGTTCATACCTGTTATGCACAGCGCGTGGTGCACCAAATTTGCCTTCTCGCCGGTTTCGGAATGCGCCATTTTGCACAGTGTACTTTAACTACGCGATCGATTTACATCTTAGCTGCCTCGGAAATGCCTCCGCCCTTGATCCGAAAGCCAATAACCGGACGTCAGATAAATCGCTCCGTTTACGCGTTACCACAACGACAACGTTGAGGTGGAAGCGAAGCACACAAACGACAGCACCGAATGAGGTCGAAGGGAACCAGTATAGAGCTTCCCCTGAAAACTAATGACACTAGAGATCCAAACTTACGTATCGTCCTGCAGGTTATCGTTCTACCAGTCAGACCGAGTACTTTTTCAGGTCTCGTATCGTTGTAAACACACTGAATACCTAAATCATGATGACCATCTCGTTAATAGCTTGTTTGGCCATCTTTGGAACGAAATACATCACTGATTCTGCGTAACAGGGATCCAACCTTTTGTTGGAATTAGATGTCTATACACAGGTCATGTAATTTGCTTAAATAACGGGCCGCTGATAGCTACCACGATGGGTTCCATAGGATTTCACTCATGCTCATAAATTAAGGATAATGCTGATACATGGTGAAACAATGCTCTGCTGGGTGGTTTAAGGGGATTAAATCACTTAGGGGTATGACCATGGGGTGCATTTGAGCTGCGGTCTTCGCACGGTAGCGCTGGCAGCAGTCGACGTACGCAGAGGTGTGTTGGTGCATGTCAGAGTGCGGTGCAGCGAGTAAGTGTGCAGGCGTTTTCAGACGTGCTAATGGTGACTGAGTTGAAAATGGCCCAAAGAAGACATATTGATGACGTTATGAGGGGTAGAATACTAGGGCGACTGGAGGCAGGTCAAACACAGCAGGTCGTAGCACGGGCCCTCTGTGTGCCACAAATCGTGATCTCAAGATTATGGCAACGATTCCAGCAGACAAGAAACGTGTCCAGGCGCTACAGTACGGGACGTTCACAGTGTTCGACACCACAAGAAGACCGATATCTTACCATCAGTGCCCGCACATGGCCACGGAGTACTGAAGGTAGCCTTGCTCAGGACCTTACCGCAGCCACTGGAACAGTTGTCTCCAGACACACAAACGACTGAACAGACGGTTTATTCGCCCGGAGATCTGCAAGGTGCATTCCACTGACCTCTGGTCACAGGAGCCGTAAAGCCTGGTGTCAAGAACGCAGTACATGGTCATTGGAACAGTGGTCCCAGCTTATGTACACGGACGAGTCCAGGTAGACTCTGAACATTTATTCTCGCCGGGTTTTCGTCTGACGTGAGCCAGGAACCAGATGCCAACCCCTTAATGTCCTTGAAGAGAACCTGTATACCTGTATGGAGGTGGTTTGATGGTGTGGGGTCGGATTATGATTGGTGCACGTACACCCCAGCATGTCTTTGACAGAGAAACTGTAACAGGTTACGTGTATCAGGACGTCATTTTGCACCAGTGTGTCCGCCTTTTCAGGGGTGCAGTGGGTCCCACCTCCCTCCTGATGGATGATAACGCACGGCCCCACCGAGCTGCCATCGTGTAGGAGTACCTTGAAACAGAAGATATCAGGCTTTCGTAGCACGGATCTGGGTACGAGACAGGGGCAGTTATACTGCCCAAAGATGATATCACGATTGGGGAAGACATCAAGCATGAAGAGATGCAAGTGGTTTGCAGCCGTCAGCGTGTCGTCGATTACTGTCTCAGGTGCCATGCAAGCGCAGGAGCATTCTCCCATACCGTAATACTGCTGCCACCAGCCCGCGTCCGTGGCGCGATGCACGTTTCGAGGCACCGCCCACCTCTATGACGGCATTTCTAGCAAAAATGTTATTTATCCGAAGAGCGGGCACGTTTCCATTGATCGATGGTCGAATCCCAATGGTCCCGTGCCCACTGCAGTCGTAATTTACGATGTTGTTGGGTCAAGATGTGGACACGTAGAGGTGTTCTGCTGCGGAGCTCCATGTTCAACAATGTACGATGAACGATGTGCTCCGAAACACTTTCGGGTACGCCAGCATTGTGCTGTTTCGCCAGATATGCCACAGATCTCCATCTATCCTCTTTTTCAGGGTAGACGAGCTTCCGAACCGCACGTTCTGTGAAGAATCGTGAACATCCAACCATTTGGCCCCTAGTGGTAGTTTCACGGTCCTCTTACCTCTTTCCACGACAGTAGCACGTGAACATTCGACCAACTACGCCGTGTTGAAGACTCTGCATAACAATAAGCTGTCCTTTGTCAAAGCCGCTCATCTCAATGCATTTCTCCTTTTGCAGCGCATAGCTTCGCTAGGGTTATACACCGTCCATGTCTGCTCCACTTAAATACTTTTGTTTACAGCGTCTGTGAATGGTTATTAGTTCAGCAATGTTCCACATCAAACGCGGTCAGTTCTGATACGATTCATTAAGCACCAGTGTTGTCGGAGTAGATGGGTGTTGCGTTGTCTTCATCATCATTTCATCCCCATCCGGCGCGAAGGAGGCCAGACCTGCTTCGGTAAGGGGCCTCTCGGCCAATGACGCCAAACTCTCATTTCCATTTCCATGGAAACCTGCTGGCCGCTCCCAGAGAGTATAGAGTAGCTGCTGTCTCAACAAGAAAGTGTGTTCCAGCGACGGAGTGTTTCAGGAGTAGATTGATGTCCATCACAGAGGTTTTTTAGGGCTCAATCGCTGGGATTCTGATAATGAAAATTTTGAGTGTATTAATAATTTGTTAAATACTTGTCCACACGTTCAGCAATAACAGTGATCTTCTTACCGTTGGTCGTGAAATATTATTACTAAGAACCGGTAGTCAGCACATGTTTTTGGGACGAATACACCCTGTGATGAGCAGCTTTGTTTGATTCAGATGTATGTCAATTATCGAATGAGACTGTTTAGCCCGGTGGAAAAGCGGTATTCAGTAGCATGATATGATATAGCTAGAGACGATGGTCTGAGTGTTGCAGGGGTATCCCAGGAGGTTCCTATTAACTTCCGGAGTATATTGCTCCCAGTTTTGATGCTGCCAAAACCTGGAGATGGGTTTGGTATGTCAATGACCTGTCTAGGGACAGACCTAAGTAATTAGGAATGTTACAATATTGGAGAGTCTGACCTCTAAATGTGATGTTAGATTTTTAGTTTTCTTGTTTACTGCGGTGGTGGAAAATTGCTAGAACGGTCTCTTGGGAATTGGTTTAGAGAGAATTACGTTCGAAGTGTTCATCCAACATCTTCAGGTGTGATGCTGGTGTTGCTTCCGCTTCCATAAATGTTAGATGCTAGTGATCAATGCAATCTTATTACCGCAAATAAATTTTCTGGACTTTGTGTCTGGAAGCTAGTTTACATGCAAACTAAAAAGAAATGGGCCCAAACAAGAACCTTGTGGGATACAATTAATTTAGTTTGTGAACTTCAAGAATTCTCTGAGAGAATGTGGGAGTGGCTACTGCTCAGTGTTTTGCCGGGTGGAGTGTTTGTTTTCCGATACGGAGTTCCCACTGACGAATTTGAGCAGGAATCTGTGACTCCAGACCGTACCATAGGCTGCAGTTATGCCTAAAGAGAACCCCGTTGTTTATCTTCTGCTTCGCTAAACTGTTTTTGATATCAATTGAAATTGTTAGCAACTGTTCCTCGCGTACTCTTCTTGGGACAAATACATCTTGCTCTATGGGGACATGTTTGATAGACAGAATATTATGCACAGAACTTCGTCTGAACCCTTTTTCAGTCAGGCATTTTGAGCGATGAATGCTAAAATGTTATACGTCGTTATACTGTCATGCAGTGTTCTATTGAAACTATTACGTATCATGTTTCATGCAGTTTAAAAATGCGAGCTTATCCACAAAAGTATTTAGTTTATCGTGATATACCCAAATTTTTATACTTCTTTACTTGAAACTGATAATAAGTGACGAAATAAAAAGTACTTTGAAAATAATAGAAATCTGATTTGGTTTCCATGTAATTAACTCTACACTTGATGTAAAGAAAGCTCACTAATGTCCAGGAAATCTATACAAATTTCTGATTTAAATGACATAAAAAATTATTTTTTAAATGTTACTTATGCAGATAATATGTGTAATAATTTGATATTACATGACAGTTTGTCCGATCTATGCAGTTCTGCGTTTTGACGCAGGGTACATTTTAGAAGGTTGTGGGAATACCTTAGAGGGTTTTGTTCACCAGTAGGAAAACAATGTAGGTCTTTTGCTGAGTCTCATACTCAGTAAGCATGCTATAAAATCTCTTACCTCAGCTATTGTGACATTCTTCCATTTTTTAATGCGGATTGGACAAACTAGAATCATGTTCAGAAACAAATTGCTTAGCTGGGAGATTTGTTTTGGTGACAATTAGTTGAAATAACGCTGCAGTGGAAAACAAGTGCAGAATGTCCCACTGGTGGCATATCAAGCGTCGGTTGGAGAACGCTTTTGCACACAAGCGACTTTGAGAGATTGCAGGGCACTCTCACTTTTGATTCGGTGTAGGGAATACGATCTACTGCGATTTGACTTCATACATTGTGATGAAAAGGTGGGCAGCAGTTTATGGTCTTGTTTGTGGGCTCTAGGGAAAGAAATACGGTAAGCTTTACCTGCGTTCGAAGAAAAAGGGTGCCGACTTAAATGTAAAAAGCGTGACGTTGGTGGGGCGACAAAGGGCGTTTTTTCTAGGGAACAATGAAGAGACATTTCCAGACGGCTGTGTGCAGCGGTCACATTGTGCAAAACACATTAGCTTTGGCACCAGACGTCCAGGTATACGGCTTAGCGCCGAAAAGTCGCCGGCAGGCATTGTAGGCCTTGCTAGAGAGCAAGCCGCCAAAAGAAATGAAAATTTTCTGCAAATGTCCATGGGACAGGGAAACTAGAGCCCAGACGTCCAGACTCTGTTTTAAAACATGTTTTGACAATGTGAGTTTATGGCTGTTCTTTGCAAACTTTGAAATGTACGCAACAGGGGGGATAACAATCTGTTTATGGAGGGCTGTGCTACCACCCTGTATTCTGTTAGCAAAAGACACAGCAAAAATGTGGGAAAGAGGCCGTGAAGCTGAATTTCACCATTTTGCAGTGCAAAGACCTTTCACCGAGCTTAGAATGTCGGGCTTCAGCTCGTGATTGGCTTGTGTGAAAATGAGGTAAGTCAAAAAAGAGAAATGTACTTTTCCAACCAAGCTGGTGAGGTAACAGGGAGAAAGGGAGATTGGCAGTCCAGTACAAGTCTCTTGTACTGGAGCTTCGCTGGTGAAGAACGGCAGGTCTCTACCCAAACGGTGAGACTTGTTTCCTTTGCTAGGGTGTGACTTAGAGCCTGTGCCAGTCACCTTCTGAACCATCAGAGGTACTGCTTATATCATCACGGTCACAACGAGTGATGCATGGACATACTTATTTGTCCTGAGTTGGCCGTCTAATATCTGACATATTCTGACACGCACAGTATGGCACGGAGTCAAATTGGTTTGGTAAACCAGCAAATGGGTCCACCTTCACACTGGAATCCATCGGGGTTTCAGGGGCTCTTAGGGAAGTACCTGCATTCTGAATTAACCAAATGTGAGACCGCGTACTTGCATTTTTTTTTTTTTTTTTTTTTTTTTTTTTTTTTTTTTTTTTTTTTTTTTTGGGAACACGCGTTTAATAACAGATTGCCGTTGTCCGCGACTTCAGTCGCCGAACGCATCGTAGTGTGTCGCCTTGTGCAGTAGGATGGTAAAGTATTCGCTGCTGCAACATAAGAATACAATATCTATTTCTCAGCATCCTGTTCTTTCGTACCATATTTTTCCTTTTTTTTTGTATGGTAGAACATAGATGCTTGGTGGTGGCGTAGTTTGATGCCATAACCTAGATTCACTTGTATTGAAATGTCCCCTTAGAAAAGTTTATGAATTTCTGTGCTGATAAACCCCATACGTTATTTGATTTTTAAACAGCTGAGCAGAACTGAACGTACTCACACATTTCGCTCTTTACCTATTCTGATCAACACTAAACTGACACACAATATTTTTAGCGCAACGCAATCTGACTTTCAAAAATCCCCACAAAAGAATGACCCTGACTAACAATAACCTATACCTTTCATGAATCACTTAGCTCATAAAAATCTTCGTTACTCGAACTACTGCAATACAGCGAGCGCCAATACTGCCAGCTGAATAAAAGATTCTAACTACTGAAGGCACTAACTACTGGTAGGCATAGTCAGCAAATGAAAGATTTTGATAGAGAACAAACAATGTATTTACCTTAATAATGTTCCAAAGTCATCATATTAGTTCATGATATCCAATACTACAAATTTACTCTTTCTGATACACAGACGTCCAGATCGTCCGCTCTCAAAATTCTGCCATCTCTCTCCCCACATCCACCACTGCTGGCGGCTCACCTCCAACTGCGCAACGCTACGCACTGTTCACATCCAACTGCCCAACACTACAATATAGAATATTCCAACAATGAGTCCAACCAGCCACAGACTGCACACAGCACAGTCAGTGATTTTCATACAGAGCGCTACGTGGCGTTACAAACATAAAAACCTAAACAGCCTACTTACAGTATGAAGCGAGATAGAGCGAGTAGTGTTCTGGTTAGTGTCGTGTGTCGATCGCCAGCAGATCACTTTGTCCACCATAGATCCCATTTTAGTAAGGCTTTCGTTAAATAAATATTTTTTGTATGATGTTTCTTTAATAATTTTGTTGTCTTGTCTTGTTTAAGTTCATTAAATCGATTGTGAATTAGACTAGAACTTCTGCCTGACTTCTGATTAACAGCTATTTCGCATTTTTATGGCAGTCTAGATCAGAGACATAAGGAGTATCTTTTTCATTTGGTGTTCACTGCGTGGATCCTATACTTCATTAACAGTAATCTTCTGTCAACTTGTCATTTGTCGCGCTCCCTCCCTGCACCCTTTTTCCCTTGTGCACTTTCAGCCGTGTCAGGTTCCGCTAGAAACTTTGGTATGCCAAACCGGCCATGGGCATATCGTTTGGTCCAGGCACAAATTGATGTAGCAGCGGCTGCAGTGTTTTTGTGCAATCACTTCAATGTACTGTGTATTACCCGTTCTGTCTTCACTTTCGATCAATATACCAGCCATAACACTATTGACAGTTTCTGAACAGCTGCTACTTTCACTAAAATACCCTGTACGAACAGAATTTTGGAGTAATCCACAAATTTCATTGTTGAACACCTTTCTAAGAAGTAAATTGCAAAAGGGAATGAAAATAGAAAAAAATTAACTTAAAGATAAATAGCACAGGAAAAATACGAAATAACAATACTGTACGAAAACGGGAATGTCAAATGAAATAAAAAAATCCAAGCAAGTATTACGAAGCCCAATGTAAACAAACTAACAAAGCTGTAGTACATACGAAAGCTATCCACAAAGTACATTAGATTTTGGATTTAAAAATAAATAAAGTATTGGAAATTTTTTTATTATATACAGATGAAAGCCACACTTACATACTACTTTTCTACATAGTTGCCATTTAAATTAAGGCACTTATCGTAGCGATGGACGAGCTTGGAAATTCCTTCGTCGTAAAATTCGGCCGCCTGCACCTTCAACCACGTGGTTATCTCTTCTTGAAGCTGTGCGTCGTCACCCAAACGCTGCATAGCTAACCACTTCTTCATTGCTGGGAATAAGTGGAAGTCGCTCGGTGCCAGGTCGGGACTGTACGGCGGATGAGGAAACAACTCCCACTTGAAAGATTCGAGAACTTCACGAGTGGCATTTGCCGTGTGGGCCCGGGCGTTGTCGTGAATCGGCAAGATCCTTGAGTCCAACTTTCCCCTGCGCTTGTTTTGTATTGCTCTTCTGAGGTTGTGCAGAGTTTGGCAATACCTTTTAGAGTTTATTGTCGTACCTCTTTCCAGGAAATCCACAAAAATCACTTTTCTGCTCCAAAAGAGGTAACCACGTGGTTGAAGGCGCAGGCAGTCGAATTTTACGACGAAGGAATTTCCAAGCTCGTCCATTTCTACGATAAGTGCCTTAATTTAAATGGCAACTACGTAGAAAAGTAGTATTTAAGTGTGGCTTTCATCTGTATATAATAAAAAAATTTGCCATTACATTATTTATTATTAATTCCAAAACGTAATGTATTTTGTGGATAGCCCTCGTATTTCGCTGTAACGGCGCCCAAAAGTTGGTAAATATCGATGTAGATACACTATGTGATCAAAAGTATCCGGACACATGGCTGAAAATGCCTTACAAGTTCTTGGCGCTCTCCATCGGTAATGCTGTAACTCAATATGGTGTTGGCCCACCTTTAGCATTGATGATAGCTTCCACTCTCGCAGGCATACGTTCAGCCAGGTGCTAGGTTTCTTGGGAAATGGCAGCCCATTCTTCACGGAGTGGTGCACTGAGGAGAGATATCGCTGCCACTTGGTGAGGCCTGACACGAAGAAGGCATTCCAAATCATCACAGAGGTGTTCTATAGGATTGAGGTCAGGACTCTGAGCAGGTCAATCCATTACAGAGATGTTATTGTCTTTATTGTGTAACCACTCCGCCACAGGCCGTTCATTACAAACTGGTGCTTGATCGTGTTGAAACATGAAATCGCCATCCCCGAATTGCTCTTCAGCAGTGGTAAGGAAGACATCGCTTAAAACATGAATGTAGGCCTGTGCTGTGATTGTGCCATGTAAAACAACGTGGGGTGAAAGCCCCCTTCATGAAAAACACAACCACACCACAACACCACCGCCTCCGAATTTTACTGTTGGCACTACTCACGCTGGCAGATGACGTTCACCGGGCATTCGCCATACTCACCCCCTGCCATCGGTTCGCTATATTGTGTACCGCGATTCGTCACCCAACACGGCATTTTTCCACTGTTCAATCGTCCAGCGTTTACGCCCCTTACACCAAGCGAGGCGCCGTTTGGTATACACCAGCGTGATGTGTGGTTTATGAGCAGCTGCTCGACCATGAAATGCAAGTTTCCTCTACTCCCGCCTAACTGCCATTGTACCTGCGGTGTATCCTGGGTGATGGTCTGGATAGATGTCTGCCTATTACACATTACGATCCTCTTCAACGGTCGGCTGTCTCTGTCATTCAACAGACGAGGCCGGCCTGTACGCTTTTGCGCTGTACGTGTCCCTTTACGTTTACACTCCACTATCACATCGGAAACAGTTCACCTAGGGATAATTAGGAGCTTGGAAATCTGGAATACGGACTTATGACACAAGTGATAACCAATCACCTGATCACGTTCCAAGTCCACGAGTTCCGCGGAGCGCCCGATTCTGCTCTCTCACGATGGCTAATCATTACTGAGGTCACTGATATGGAGTACTTGCAAGTAGGTGGCAGCACAATGCACCTAATATAAAAAACGTACGTTTTTGGGGGTGTCCGGATACTTTTGATCACGTAGGAGGCTTATACAGTGTGGTCCATGGATGGTGACCGAGCCTAATATCTCATGAAATAAGTGTCAATCGAAAAAATACAAAGAACGAAACTTGTCTAGCTTGAAGGGGGAAACCAGATAGCGCTATGGCTGGCACGCTAGATAGCGCTGCCATGGGTAAAACGGATACCAACTGCGTTTTTTTAAATAGGAACTCCCATTTTTTATTACATATTCGTGTAGTACGCAAAGAAATATTAATCTTTTAGTTGGAGCACTTTTTTCGCTTTGTGATAGATGGCGCTGTAATAGTCACAAACATATGCCTCACAATTTTAGAAGAACGTTTGGTAACAGGTAGGTTTTTAAATTAAAATACAGAACGTAGGTACGTTTGAACATTTTCTTTCGGTTGTTCCAATGTGATACATGTAACTTTGAGAACTTATCATTTCTGAGAACGCATGCTGTTACAGCGTGATTAACTGTAAATACCACATTAATGTAATAAATGCTCAAAATGATGACCGTCAACCTCAATACATTTGGCAATACGTGTAACGACATTCCTCTCAACAGCGAGTAGTTTGCCTTCCGTAATTTTCGGACATGCAATGACAATGCGGTGACGAATGTTGTCAGGCTTTGTCGATGGATCACGATAGCAAATATGCTTCAACTTTCCCCACAGAAAGAAATCCTGGGATGTCCGATCCGGTGAACGTGCGGGCCATGGTATGGTGCTTCGACGACCAATCCACCTGTCATGAAATATGATATTCAATACCGCTTCAACCGTACGCGAGCTATGTGCCGGACATCCATCATGTTGGAAGTACATCGCCATTCTGTCATGCAGTGAAACATCTTGTAGTAACATCGGTAGAACATTACGTAGGAAATCAGCATACATTGCACCATTTAGATTGCCATCGATAACATGGCGGCCAATTATCCTTCCTTCCATAATGCAGCACCATACATTAACCCGGCAAGGTCGCTGATGTTCCACTTGTCGCAGCCATCGTGGATTTTCCGTTGCTCAATAGTGCATATTATGCCGGTTTACGTTATCGCTGTTGGGGAATGACGCTTCGTCGCTAAATAGAACGCGTGCAAAAAATCTGTCATCGTCCCCTAATTTCTCTTGTGCCCAGACGCAGAACTGTACACGACGTTCAAAACCGTCGCCATGCAATTCCTGGTGCATAGAAATATGGTACGTGTGCAATCGATGTTGATGTAGCATTCTCAACACCGATGTTTCTGAGATTCCCGATTCTGGCGCAGTTTGTCTGCTGCTGATGTGAGGATTAGCCGCGACAGCACCTAAAACGCCTACTTGGGCATCATCATTTGTTTCAGATCGTGGTTGATGTTTCACATGTGGTTGAACACTTCCTGTTTCCTTAAATAACCTACCTCTCCCGCAAACGGTCCGGACACTTGGATGATGTCGTCCAGGATACCGAGCAGCATACATAGCACACGCCCGTTGCTCATTTCGGTCACAATAGCCATACATCAACACGATATCGACCTTTTTTTGTAAGTGGTTCAAAATGGTTCAAATGGCTCTGAGCACTATGGGACTAGGTCAGCAGTACCCTAGAACTTAGAATTAGTTACACCTAACTAACCTAAGGACATCACACACATCTATGCCCGAGGCAGGATTCGAACCTGCGACCGCAGCAGTCGCGCGGTTCCAGACTGAAGCGCCTAGAACCGCTCCGCCAACCAGGCCGGCCTGCAAATGGTAAACGGTTTATTTTAACACGGGTAATGTATCTCGAAGCAAATACCGTCCGCACTGGCGGAATGTTACGTGAAACCCCGTACTTATACGTTTGTGACTATTACAGCGCCATCTATCACAAAGCGAAAAATGTGGTCCAACTAAAACAATCATATTTGTTTACGTACTACACGAATATATAATAAAAATGGGAGTTCCTATTTAAATAAAACGCAGTTGATGTCCGTTGGACCTATGGCAGCGCCATCTAGCGGGCCAACCATAGCGCTATCTGGTTTCCACCCTCAAGCTAGACGAGTTTCGTTCTTTGTAGTTTTTTCGTTTGATGCTTATTTCGTGAGGTATTTGGCTCGGTCACTATTAATGGACCACCCTGTATACATCGAAATGTTAATGATCAATACTGAACACCTTCTACAACCAGCAACGAAGGACCGATTTTATGAGATAAGCAGAGTACTGGCGTTGCTACATGGTAACGATAGAACGCTACCTTGACTGTCTAAGGGTTAAATCTCGAACTATACATTCCAGCACTGAAGCAAGCCTGTTTACGTTGTGCGCTTCAGAAGGCGCTTCGCTAAACAAAAGGCGGCTGGCCTGCTCGCTACGGCAGGCGAGCACGTGCACTGCAACGCCTCCACGCTTTCCAGAAGACAATGGCGCCACCAGCGTCGTCCCGGTTTGAGGAAACCCCGTAGTGAAGAAAGTGGAGCGGCGCGGGAAAGGCGCGCGCCGGCCGGAAGTGACGGTGCAGACGTTAACGGGGCCGCCGCGGAACGGCGAGGCGAGGCGAGGCGGCTGCCGGAAGCCCTCAGGACTCGCCGTCTGGAGCGCCGCCAATCACAGCACCGTCTCCACGGGAGGTGTCCTACTCCAGTCCCGTTACTCAGGACTCGTAGCGTCCCCACGGTCTGAGCGGGTGAAAGGACGTGTCGCGCCGTCTCTTTCTGCTCGCAGTTCGCACAAAAACCATTAGGTTAGGCGCCGAACCGAAGCGGGTTGTCATACGGGGCATGAATTCGAAACAACTAAAGGCATTTATACAGGGCGTCAAACAAAAAGTAACCTGTATTTTGAGTGGTGGTGGTGGTATACGAGGTGTGTTCAAAAGGTAAGGTGAGTTTATATTTTATGGAAAAATATTTATTTAATCAACAGTATTCATGTTGTCCCCTTCAGAGTAATCCCCCTCCGATATAATACACTTCTGACAACGTTTCTTCCCATCCTCGAATCACTTCTCATAAGCACTTTTTGTACAGCCTTGAGTACTTCCAGCGATGCAGTTTTTATTTCCTCAGTCGCTGCAAGTCTTCGTCTTTTCCTAGGGTCTCTTCAGTTTTGGGAACAGGAATAAGTCGCAGGGGGCCTAATCCGGTGAATGCGGTGGCTGAGGCGTGATTGTCATGTTGTTTTCGGTCAAAAAATCTCTCACAAGCAACGATGAATGAGCAGGTACATTTCGTAAGGCAAAAGCCATCAATTGTTTTTCCACAATTCTGGACATCTTCGATCAAATGGCGCATAACATCAAGGCAGTACTCCTTATTGGCCGTACGGCCTTGGGTCAAAAAGTCGTGATGCACCACGTCACGGAAATGAAAAAAAAAAAAGAGCAAAACTTCGACATCGAACTTGGTGTGCTCTCCGGGATGCTTCCAGTGAGACGATTGGTTTTTGGTTTCGACGTCGAAACCATAAATCCCCGTTTCTGCACCAGTTATGACCCTTTTGAGAAAATCATTATCATCACTGACGTCATTCAAGAGCTTCTGAGTGAAGCTCGTGCGACGATTCTTCTGATCAAAACTGAGAAGTTTTGGAACAAACTTCGCTGACACACATCTCATGCCCAAAACTTCGGACACATTTCATGACACTGGCCGACCGATATGCCAACATCCTCAGCAACTTCTCTTACAGTAATTCGACGATTCTCGAAACCGATTTTCTTCACAGGTTGTTGTTGATGTGCTGGGGTGTCCATAGCGAGGTTCGTCATTGGCATCTTCTTGGCCGTCTTGGAAGAGCTTGTACCACTAGTAACATTTTTTTACTTAGAACAGACTCTGTGCCACTGTCAACATTTACAGTGTTTTAGAGCCCTTGATTCCATTTTTCACACAAAATTTGGCGCAAATCCGTTGCCCCATTTTTTACAATAATCGAAAATCGCCGCCCACACTAAAACACGTCTACCCTTTCTATCTGTCAAAAACAAAGAAAGTAGGCTGTACACTTAAAACTGAACATATGTTTGGGATATGTGTATCAACATAACAAAAAAAAAAAGATCGGTAATCGAACGTACATTGCCGGCGCAGTTTGAAATGTCACCTTACTTTTTGAACCCCGGCCGCGGTGGTCTCGCGGTTAAGGCGCTCCGTCCGGAACCGCGTTATTGCTACGGTCGCAGGTTCGAATCCTGCCTCGGGCATGGATCTGTGTGATGTCCTTAGGTTAGTTAGGTTTAAGTAGTTCTAAGTTCTAGGGGACTGATGACCATAGATGTTAAGTCCCATAGTGCTCAGAGCCATTTTACTTTTTGAACAACCCTCGTATACCAATAAAGGAAAAAAAAGGTGGTAAACATGCTCTCTAAAATGCATACCTTAAGAGCTATGAGCACTTGTTCATCTTCCAAACCGTGCGAAATATTTCTTGTACTACAACTTCTTTGCTATTATGAACGGCCTAAAGAATGCAGTTAACAAATGTTGATACTTAGTTCATCAATACCATCCTCACAGGCGTCTCGCAGTTGGCAACGGAACTGCACGATCCCGACAGACGCCGACAGCCGCCGTGCATCGACTTGGTGGATCCAATGATGCTCGCCCGCTGAGCCACGCGTTCAGTGGCTCCGACTGACAGTGCCCTCTGCCGCCGTGATATGAGATGGCCGGCGGTACCGTTCTCAGTTACAGTTTTCGACAGCCTTCAGTCTCAGCAAGCCTTTGACAGTTCACTCGTGCATTATTAGTGGGAGCCTCACGCTGCACTACACTCCTAAATTTGCTCCTTGTAACAGCTAGAATTCCTTGTTGTTTGTTCTGTAGTTGCTGCCGCGTTCTGTAGTCCACCTCTTCTTAACATTTTGCACGAAGTAGTACACAACAGATTCTGTTACTGTGAAACAGCAGGGATTCAGTGTAATTTGACTGCTACGAGGGGCGTTTGAAAAGTCCGTGAAAAGTCAGAGAGATGGCACCACCGGCGCGTATCGAGGTCATATTTAGTTAGTAGCATCTTTGGAAAGAACGCACACCAAGTTTCAGCCATATTGGTCTATTTATTTGTGTTTGGCATTCGTGTGAATCAAGGAAGTCGAGTAATTGTCAAAAAATTGACGAAGAATAATTTCGTGTGGTGATTAAACATTACTTTATGAAAGGCAAAACGCCACAGGAGACTAAAGAGAAGCTTGATAGACATTACGGTGACCCTGCACCTTCGATCAGAACAGTTTATAAGAGTTTTCAAAATTGTTGGAGTGGCCATATGGGCACAAGTGATGCTGAACGTTCTGGACTCCCTGTGGAGATAACGACTCCGGAAATCATTGGCCGGCCGCGGTGGTCTCGCGGTTCTCGGCGCGCAGTCCGGAACCGTGCGACTGCTACGGTCAGGTTCGAATCCTGCCTCGGGCATGGATGTGTGCGATGTCCTTAGGTTAGTTAGGTTTAAGTAGTTCTAAGTTCTAGGGGACTAATGACCACAGCAGTTGAGTCCCATAGTGCTCAGAGCCACTTGAAATCATTGATAAAATCAATGATGTGGTGATGAATGACAGAAGAGTTAAGGTGCGTCAGATTGCTAATGCTGTGGGCATCTCGAATGAACTGGTACATAATATTTTGCATAAACATTTGGACATGAGAAAGCTATCTGCAAGATGGGTTCCGCGATTGCTAGCGCTTGACCAAAAACGGAACCGTGTGAAGTATTGCAAGGATGGTTTGCAGGACTTTAAGTGTCGTTCCGTCACTGTGGATCAAACATGAATACATTACTATGCTCCTCAGACCAAGCAACAATCTAAACAATGGGTTACCAAGGGAGAATCTGCACCAAAAAAGGCGAAGACCATTCCTTCGGCCGGAGAGGTTTGGCGGCTGTCTTTTGGGATTCGCAAGGGATAATACGGATCGACTATCTGGAAAAGGGTAAAAATATTACAGATGCGTATTATTCATCGTTATTGGACCGTTTGAAAACCGAGCTGCAAGGAAAACGCCGGCGATTGGACCGCAAAAATGTTCTTTTCCATGACGACAATGTTCACATCCCCCCTGTTCTCCACACTTGGCTCCCTGGGACTACTATTTGTCCCCCAATTTGAAGAAATGGTGGGCGGGACAAAGATTTTATTGAAACGAGGAGGTGATTGCAGCAACTAATAGCTGTTTTGCAGACTTAGATAATTCCTGTTATTCGGAAGGGAGAAACAAATTAGAACAGCTTTGGACGAAGTCTAAAAAGAGATTATGAGGTAAAAAGTTTACCCCAAACACATAAGTAGTTTTTATTTTTTGCGCAGACTTTTCAAACGCCCCTCGTATTAGTTACTTGTACCATAGCTCATGTGAACGACTCTGTTATCGACATACTGTGGAACGAGTCAGTTTACAGGATATTTAGACGTGATTGCGTAAACATTAATGAACACATTATTATTTTAGCTCTTGTCATGCAACTACACTTAAGTAATTTTTTTTTTACCTGGGTACCATATTTTAAATAGAGGTTCATGAATAACATAAAACGAGTTGTCCAGGGGAAATTATTTCAGCTTAGACTTAAAAGTTGCTCTGCTACCTGTCAGACATTTTATGGTATTGGGCAAATGATGAAAAATTCTTGTTGCTGGGTATTGAACACTTTTTCGAGCCTCTGAAAGCTTTAATAAGGGGCAATAGTGGTCATTTTTTCCTCTGGTGTGATAAGTATGGATACCTCTGTTCTTTACAATCTGTGATGGATTACTTATGACGAATTTCATGGCTGAGTAGACATGCCTAGTTCCTTGAAAAGGTACCTACATAACGTCCGCGAGTGAACACTGCATATTCTTCGTACTTCTCGCTTTTGTGCAATCAATACCTTCTTTCTAAGTGATGGGCTACCCCAGAAAATTATAAGATGTTATTGATCGGAAATATATAAAATATGGCACGAGGTATCTAACACGTGTGTGACTAGTTCTGGTCTATCCTCCAACCACAGTTGCGCAAGAACGCTCTGTCAGTGTATTAGGAATTTCGTGTTGAACCTATGGCGTGCAAGGTAGGAAGAGACCATTTCACACATGCAGAGTTCAGAAAAGTGCAGCAGTACGGACAGTGGTGTAATCAGACAATGATCTCAATGACAATTGCACTACACTTCCTGTAAAGGAAAAGATATTGCTAACAGAAATTAGTGTGCGGGTTCAGGCGTAACTATATGTCAGCAAAAATCAAAATCTTAGATTTGTGCTACTAAGGTTTCTTTTCTCTAAGTATGACTTCATCCGATAGCGATGTTAACAAAATTACGTACAGTGCGGTTAAATATTCATACTGGGTGTTCACAACTGTGAAGCGAAATTCCTTCCTATTACAAGGTTCTTTAATGGTAAGATGACGGGGGTCGATGAAGTACAAACAAATTAAATATACACTCCTGGAAATGGAAAAAAGAACACATTGACACCGGTGTGTCAGACCCACCATAATTGCTCCGGACACTGCGAGAGGGTTGTACAAGCAATGATAACACTCACGGCACAGCGGACACACCAGGAACCGCGGTGTTGGCCGTCGAATGGCGCTAGCTGCGCAGCATTTGTGCACCGCCGCCGTCAGTGTCAGCCAGTTTGCCGTGGCATACGGAGCTCCATCGCAGTCTTTAACACTGGTAGCATGCCGCGACAGCGTGGACGTGAACCGTATGTGCAGTTGACGGACTTTGAGCGAGGGCGTATAGTGGGCATGCGGGAGGCCGGGTGGACGTACCGCCGAATTGCTCAACACGTGGGGCGTGAGGTCTCCACAGTACATCGATGTTGTCGCCAGTGGTCGGCGGAAGGTGCACGTGCCCGTCGACCTGGGACCGGACCGCAGCGACGCACGGATGCACGCCAAGACCGTAGGATCCTACGCAGTGCCGTAGGGCACCGCACCGCCACTTCCCAGCAAATTAGGGACACTGTTGCTCCTGGGGTATCGGCGAGGACCATTCGCAACCGTCTCCATGAAGCTGGGCTACGGTCCCGCACACCGTTAGGCCGTCTTCCGCTCACGCCCCAACATCGTGCAGCCCGCCTCCAGTGGTGTCGCGACAGGCGTGAATGGAGGGACGAATGGAGACGTGTCGTCTTCAGCGATGAGAGTCGCTTCTGCCTTGGTGCCAATGATGGTCGTATGCGTGTTTGGCGCCGTGCAGGTGAGCGCCACAATCAGGACTGCATACGACCGAGGCACACAGGGCCAACACCCGGCATCATGGTGTGGGGAGCGATCTCCTACACTGGCCGTACACCTCTGGTGATCGTCGAGGGGACACTGAATAGTACACGGTACATCCAAACCGTCATCGAACCCATCGTTCTACCATTCCTAGACCGGCAAGGGAACTTGCTGTTCCAACAGGACATTGCACGTCCGCATGTATCCCGTGCCACCCAACGTGCTCTAGAAGGTGTAAGTCAACTACCCTGGCCAGCAAGATCTCCGGATCTGTCCCCCATTGAGCATGTTTGGGACTGGATGAAGCGTCGTCTCACGCGGTCTGCACGTCCAGCACGAACGCTGGTCCAACTGAGGCGCCAGGTGGAAATGGCATGGCAAGCCGTTCCACGGGACTACATCCAGCATCTCTACGATCGTCTCCATGGGAGAATATCAGCCTGCATTGCTGCGAAAGGTGGATATACACTGTACTAGTGCCGACATTGTGCATGCTCTGTTGCCTGTGTCTATGTGCCTGTGGTTCTGTCAGTGTGATCATGTGATGTATCTGACCCCAGGAATGTGTCAATAAAGTTTCCCCTTCCTGGGACAATGAATTCACGGTGTTCTTATTTCAATTTCCAGGAGTGTAGAATGAGATTTTCACTCTGCAGCGGAGTGTGCATTGATATGAAACTTCCTGGCAGATTAAAACTCTGCAAGGAAGTTTCATATCAGCGCACACTCCGCTGCAGAGTGAAAATCTCATTCTGGAAACATCCCCCTGGTTGTGGCTAAGCCATGTCTCCGCAATATCCTTTCTTTCAGGAGTGATAGTTCTGCAAGGTTCGCAGGAGAGCTTCTGTAAAGTTTGGAAGGTAGGAGACGAGAAGTGAAGCTGTGAGTACCGGGCGTGAGTCGTGCTTCGGTAGCTCAGTTGGTAGAGCACTTGCCCGCGAATTGCAAAAGTCCCTAGTTCGAGTCTCGGTCGGGCTCACAGTTTTAATCTGCCAGGAAGTTTCAAATTACATATACTTGGGGCCAAAGATATTAACTACGCTAAAATTCACAATGAAAATACCCTAAATTGAATGGGGGTTTGTAAAGAGTAATCAAAAAGAAGAACAGAATTAAATCAATTCATAACTCTACAGTGGCTGATCAGTCCATTTCGTCAGATTGGATATCTCGTGTTTCTACTTCAATTAGGCCCGAATATCGTGAAGCAAGGCTCGCAGGAGAGCTTCTGTGAAGGTTGGAAGGTACGAGACAAGATACTGGCAGAATTGAAGCTTTGAGGACGGGACGTGAGTCATCCTTGGGTCGCTCAGATGGTAGAACACCTGCCCGCGAAATGCAAAAGTCACGAGTGCGATTTTCGGTCCGACACACAGTTTTAATCTGCCAGGAAGTTTCATGTATAGGGAGATTGGTGGCCAGCAGTCGAGTTTAAACTCAGAACACAACGAAGAAATTTAGTTTATAACTATAGAATAAATTTCAAGCGAAAAATTACGAACACTTCGAAGGTGAACAGCGTGAAAAGATGTGCAAAAATAAAAATAATAATAATAATAATAAACGCTATTAAGGGGGGAATAACAGAAAAGTCAACATTTTTTTAAAAAAATAATGACAGCCATATTTATTAATGTAAAAAGCTAAAATTTTGCATGTGTAAAGTAAAAGAGCGGTGTTTTAACGGAAAAATATAATAAAATATGCAGGATTAATATTTTGCCAGAAATTTTAATTTTTAATTTTTTATTGTCTTTTTTATCAAAAGCAAAATTCTAATTGTTCAATTAATCTGAAAACTTTATTGTAGTGTCCTGAGAAGGTTATAAGACCACTGAACTGCAGTTATATATTTATGGTACAAATTGTATCATTAAAAGAGTTTTTAATTTAGCACATACAATTTTTTTTCCTACATACAGTCATGTAAAAATCAGAACGTAATTGGAGGATCTCGTATTTTTTAGTTCCAGGGATACAGCAACACGTTGTGAACAGTTCCTGAAAATTTCATAGCATTGGCGCATATACTTTTTGAGAAAAGGCTTCTAATAACATAAAAAATGTAAAATACAGAAGACGGGGTTCAAAGATTTTCTTCTCATACTTCTGCATAAATAAACTTACCTCAATCTTAAAATCATCCATACTGATACTTCTCCAGGTTTCTCTTCTCTCCTCTTCGAATCTGCCTGGCCTGTATTTGCAGGTAAGACACTTGATCTGTTAGCTTTCTTGGCCCTGCTCTCGTGGATGGTGTATAATGCTTTTGTTGTAAACACACCAGGTTCTATACCAACTCTCTTCAGCACTTTAATTCTGCCATTATTTCCGTTGTTGTAAAATAAAACTGCATCATAGACACCAATTTTGAGTTCTTCAAGCCCACAGAATATCATTTTTTAGCATCTAATCGAAATTAAATTATTTCATTTGCATTTTGTGTCTTTCCGTGAATATACATCCTGAATAAATCAGGATCTGCAAGAAACTTGAATATGGGCTTACTTGCATTCATAACAGGTTCGACCACGTCCCTGCACGAGATGTGACAAGTCCCTACGTTCACCTAGGACGCGAAAAATTCTAGACCAACAAAGAAAGCTAATTACGTACTGGGTAGTAATATTCCCGAGTATTTACGGTCTTATTTTTGAAGTTTTCCGCTGTTATTCTACGTCATGTTTGGCAGTATATCATTTTCTGCCTCCTACTAAAGGTGCCAGCAGACACAGAGTAATGGAATGTCTTATTATTTTTCAATTTTTTACTTTTATTATTTATTTTGGGAATATCGCACGATTTCCAGTCATTCTCCATTGGAGGTGTCTGAAAAGAAAATACTAATTTTAAATTTTATTCTAAAATATTTTTCGTATTATCTTAATTTTATTGCCTGTCCGTTTGTCGGGCCCCGGGTACTTGAGAGCGCAAAAATGGTTCAAATGGCTCTGAGCATTATGGGACTTAACATCTGAGGTCATCAGTCCCCTAGAACTTAGAACTACTTAAACCTAACTAACCTAAGGACATCACACACATTCATGCCCAGGGCAGCATTCGAACCTGCGAGCGTAGTAGTCGCGCGGTTCCGGACTGAAGCGCCTAGAACCGCTCGGCTACCGCGGCCGGCTGAGAAGCTCAGAGAAGCGGGTAGGGGTGCTACTAAAAACACATGTTCCCCATTATACAAAGAAACAAAACTACTTTTCAGATTCAAATTTTTGTTTCACCTGCCACGTACCCTCTGCAGACTGTCGTAAAATACTTTCCGTCTGCACCTCGTTCCATCCCTGAGGCAAGGGCTTAAAGACCAACTTTCCGTATGTAGTGGTGACAGAGGCATACAGCGTTTAAAATTTATACAGTTTATCAGCTTTTGTTGGTACAGACAGACTTTATGCCTTTGCGCTCAGGAGATTTTATCGTCAGAACGGCTAGGCATTGTACTGTTGGAATCCTATTCGATTCTGGACTTCGCCTTCGGGTAGGGAGTCGCCGTTGAGTACGCAGCGTTCAGTAATTGAGAGCACTTCTTCTGCCTATACTCACGTTGAGACGTCATCTGAACTCTGTCGTTGTGGCTGGGAGTTAGCGTTCCATGTCTGTACAAGACAAAGAGGAGAAGACAGTGCGACGGGTCAGGCTCTTATCGCGCAGTTTCCTTTCCCTGAAAGAAAATCCACCTACCTCGTTTCTTAGGTAGTTGCTGCACTCGCCTCTCCTGATAGCAGCTACTGGAAAAATTGCAGAAAAGCAGTGTTGAAGAAACTGCAATTTAATAGCCGCTCACCGGAGGCCGCGATACATGTTTGCTGAAATACAATCTATGAGCAATCTTCCTAAATAAATTGAGTTATTGGAATGGTAGTAATTGTTTACTCAAACGAGAACGCGAAGTTGGTAATTCTATTTAAGCTCTTTATTGTCTTTAAGCCTGATCATCAGCCCGCTAATCTACGTTTGAAGAAAGTTCAGTTCACAATTCTATCCACACTCAAACCCCGCCAGAATTAGCTTTCAAAGTTACGGAATTTACTTAACTGCAACACAGACGATTTTCTAACATACACGTTTGCAGTCGATGTTCAATAATAGTTCGTTTTTTAACGTTAATGCTCGCCATAAGCACTTAGTAAAAGTTTACGAAGTACCGCCACGCTTTTAATTATTAAAGTTACTCGCGTCTTTCGCGGAACGAAAAGTCACAACTCGCTCAAACTCACACTACGCGTTACTGGACTCTTCCAGTCTCAAATCGCACAGTACCGAACCGATGAAGCCGTTTTATGACTTCATTTTACACATTATTCGCGAGGACACATCAAGCATGTCTCTTCTCGATCACAGTTCCTTCGCGACTCCTCCTCCACTCGCGACTCACTCTCCTAGTCTGCTAACCGTCCTCGCATCTCATTGGCTCACACATCACACAGCCAATCAGAATTAACTCTTTGGGTGCGCCTCGCGCCAAAATCTAGCACGCACCAGTCATGACTTCTGAATCATTTACGTCATGATTTCTTGTTACACAAAATTTACTGTATAATTTAACAAACCGAAAGGAAAACTAGACTTTACTTTATTTCCAGAAATTATTTAAATACTCGCGAACGTTCTGGCTGCTTGTACAATACCATACACTCTTGGACATCCGACATTCACTAAGATGGGGAACCACTGGCGACTCTGTTCCCACGGTTACATCGTCTGAACACTTGCGAGTTCCAACCTAGATTTTATACACTTGCAAAGAATGGCGAATGTCCCTCTTTCATTCACTCAGGCACACTCATTCACTCTCACCTACTCATATAAAATAACTGTTCACAAAAATTCAAAACATTTATGGTTTTAACAAAGTTATAGGTGAATTTCTAAAAGTAAAATTCTCAAAATAAATACAAAAGCACGGAAGGTGATTTTGTTTCATAGTTGGATGGTCACTGAAGGTGATCTATACATAATGGTATTTATTTAGACTCGAAAATTGTAGAAATTTGCGTTTTCTGTAAGATTTTTCTAATTTCCAAAATATGCAGGTTTCAAAGCTCAAATTTGGATGACTTATTTTTATTCATAACAGAAACTAGTATATTAACTTTTAATTTCCTCAGGTTCCTCAGTTAGAAGTTATTAAAGATGAAAGTTCCACGTTATACACGCGGCTAGTTAGCGCACAGGTCTTACATTCTCACGGTACAGACATGCCATATGGTCGTGACGTCAGACGAACGGACACCGGTAATCTGCCCGCTACAGCACATATGCTAATCTGATGGCTACTTTACAGTCTGTCTACATTTCACAGTAAATATTTGATAGAAAACTGTGCGCTCGCACTAGTTGCGACGCCACAACAGTATTAGATTATACTAGCCAGAGGACCGTCTTGTGCCGTCCTAGTGTCTGAATGAGGTTTTTTTTATACATTTTGTGGCTGGAGTTCTTCTGTCGTCGCAGACGAGTACGAGAACCATCACTCCGACGCACCGGACGCAGTACATACGGTGATACTGCTAACTGCTTCGGCTTATTAGGGCTGTGATCACGTAAATTTTATTTCCACTGAGGTTGCACACCACTGTAGATCATCTTTGAAAGTAGTATATTCTAGTGTTTGGTACGGAGATGATGTCAGTAATCTTGCGTCATTTATGATAGATCGCGAAGCCATAAAAAGGGGCAGATTTGGGCAATTTATCATTCATATTAGTTAGGAAATCCATTTGTATCTCTTTATGTCCACTGGACATTGATATATAAACATTTGTGATATATAAAAGGGGTTTTAACTGTAAGTAGGCTGTTTAGGTTTTTATGTTGGTAACGCCACGTATCGCTCTGTATGAAGATCACTGGCTGTGCTGTGTGCAGTCTGTGGCTGGTTTGCAATGTTGGAATGTTTTATATTGCAGTGTTGGGGCAGTTGGATGTGAACAGCGCGTAGCGTTGCGCAGTTCGAGGTGAGCCGCCAGCAGTAGTGGATGTGGGGAGGAGAGATATGGCGGAGTTTTGAGAGCGGATGATCCCGACGGAGTGTCCGTCAGAGACAGTAAATTTGTAAGACCGGATGTCATGAGCTGGTATACACTCCTGGAAATGGAAAGAAGAACACATTGACACCGGTGTGTCAGACCCACCATACTTGCTCCGGACACTGCGAGAGGGCTGTACAAGCAATGATCAAACGCACGGCACAGCGGACACACCAGGAACCGCGGTGTTGGCCGTCGAATGGCGCTAGCTGCGCAGCATTTGTGCACCGCCGCCGTCAGTGTCAGCCAGTTTGCCGTGGCATACGGAGCTCCATCGCAGTCTTTAACACTGGTAGCATGCCGCGACAGCGTGGACGTGAACCGTATGTGCAGTTGACGGACTTTGAGCGAGGGCGTATAGTGGGCATGCGGGAGGCCGGGTGGATGTACTGCCGAATTGTACAACACGTTGGGCGTGAGGTCTCCACAGTACATCGATGTTGTCGCCAGTGGTCGGCGGAAGGTGCACGTGCCCGCCGACCTGGGACCGGACCGCAGCGACGCACGGATGCACGCCAAGACCGTAGGATCCTACGCAGTGCCGTAGAGGACCGCACCGCCACTTCCCAGCAAATTAGGGACACTGTTGCTCCTGGGGTATCGGCGAGGACCATTCGCAACCGTCTCCATGAAGCTGGGCTACGGTCCCGCACACCGTTAGGCCGTCTTCCGCTCACGCCCCAACATCGTGCAGCCCGCCTCCAGTGGTGTCGCGACAGGCGTGAATGGAGGGACGAATGGAGACGTGTCGTCTTCAGCGATGAGAGTCGCTTCTGCCTTGGTGCCAATGATGGTCGTATGCGTGTTTGGCGCCGTGCAGGTGAGCGTCACAATCAGGACTGCATTCGACCGAGGCACACAGGGCCAACACCCGGCATCATGGTGTGGGGAGCGATCTCCTACACTGGCCGTACACCTCTGGTGATCGTCGAGGGGACACTGAATAGTGCACGGTACATCCAAACCGTCATCGAACCCATCGTTCTACCATTCCTAGACCGGCAAGGGAACTTGCTGTTCCAACAGGACATTGCACGTCCGCATGTATCCCGTGCCACCCAACGTGCTCTAGAAGGTGTAAGTCAACTACCCTGGCCAGCAAGATCTCCGGATCTGTCCCCCATTGAGCATGTTTGGGACTGGATGAAGCGTCGTCTCACGCGGTCTGCACGTCCAGCACGAACGCTGGTCCAACTGAGGCGCCAGGTGGAAATGGCATGGCAAGCCGTTCCACGGGACTACATCCAGCATCTCTACGATCGTCTCCATGGGAGAATAGCAGCCTGCATTGCTGCAAAAGGTGGGTATACACTGTACTAGTGCCGACATTGTGCGTGCTCTGTTGCCTGTGTCTATGTGCCTGTGGTTTTGTCAGTGTGATCATGTGATGTATCTGACCCCAGGAATGTGTCAATAAAGTTTCCCCTTCCTGGGACAATGAATTCACGGTTCTTATTTCAATTTCAGGTTTGAACACTATTAAGTTAAATTCATTGTTTGTTCTCTATCAAAATCTTTCATTTGCTAACTATGCTTATCTGGCAGTATTGGCGCTCGCTGTATTGCAGTAGTTCGAGTAACGAAGATTTTTGTGAGGTAAGTGATACATGAAAGGTATAGGTTATTGTTAGTCAGGGCCATTCTTTTGTAGGGATTATTGAAAGTCTGATTGTGTTGCGCTAAAAATATTGTGTGTCAGTTTATTGATGATCTGAACAAGTAAAGAGAGAAATGTCTGTGCACGTTCAGTTCTGCTCAGCTGTTTGAAAATCAAATAACGTAAGAGGTTTAACAGCACAATCATTCATAAATTTTTCAAACCGGATGTTTCATAACCTACAAGAACAGTATAAGCCGAAACAACATTTATCATTTAGTAGTTACTAGTTCCCTTAATAATTCATTTATGTTTATGTTGTAATTTATATATTAAAGAGCAAGAAAAAGGAGGTAATCACCACTAAGAGTTCCTGAGATCTGCTTCAGGGGGTAGTCAAACAGGGCCAAATCTTCATTTTTGCGTTCAGTATTTCCGTTGCGCATATTCATTTTACACCCGCCTGGAGCAGCATCTTGGAAGTTTAGCAGTACTTTTTTTAATTTATTATTTTGTAATTTTCTTTCTTGTACACAAAGTCCCTACGTCTTACGAAGGAATCGGAAATCAGCCGTTTTATTCTGGAAAATAGAACCGGAAGCCCCTACGCGTAGGGGAAACTATGACTGAGGTTCATTGCAAGAATCCTAGGAAATGTACTCCACCAACAAAGGAGGTGCGGCGTGGGATTAGCCGAGTATTAGACCATAACGTGATGCAGAACGCTTCTCTTGCAGCGTCTGCCACTGTAGCTGACTAAATACCTCCGTGACGCTTTCGCGTTAGCTAACTGAACCGACAACGAAACGCGGTGCACTTCCTCGGTTCTTCTCTATTTCCTGTATCAATCCTAGAGAGCACGGAACCCATACTGACGAGCAGCATTCAACAACGGGTCGAACGACTGTTTTGTAAACTACTATCCTTTGTTGTGTGTGTGAAATACACTCCTGGAAATTGAAATAAGAACACCGTGAATTCATGTCCCAGGAAGGGGAAACTTTATTGACACATTCCTGGGGTCAGATACATCACATGATCACACTGACAAAACCACAGGCACATAGACACAGGCAACAGAGCATGCACAATGTCGGCACTAGTACAGTGTATATCCACCCTTCGCAGCAATGCAGGCTGCTATTCTCAAAAGGAGACGATCGTAGAGATGCTGGATGTAGTCCTGTGGAACGGCTTGCAATGCCATTTCCACCAGGCGCCTCAGTTGGACCAGCGTTCGTGCTTGACGTGCAGACCGCGTGAGACGACGCTTCATCCAGCCCCAAACATGCTCAATGGGGGACAGATCCGGAGATCTTGCTGGCCAGGGTAGTTGACTTACACCTTCTAGAGAACGCTGGGTGGCACGGGATACATGTGGACGAGCATTGTCCTGTTGGAACAGCAAGTTCCCTTGCCGGTCTAGGAATGGTAGAACGATGGGTTCGATGACGGTTTGGATGTACCGTGCACTATTCAGTGTCCCCTCGACGATCACTAGAGGTGTACGGCCAGTGTAGGAATCGCTCCCCAGACCATGATGCCGGGTGTTGGCCCTGTGTGCCTCGGTCGTATGCAGTCCTGATTGTGGCGCTCACCTGCACGGCGCCAAACACGCATACGACCATCATTGGCACCAAGGCAGAAGCGACTCTCATCGCTGAAGACGACACGTGTCCAATCGTCCCTCCATTCACGCCTGTTGCGACACCACTGGAGGCGGGCTGCACGATGTTGGAGCGTGAGCGGAAGACGGCCTAACGGTGTGCGGGACGGTAGCCCAGCTTCATGGAGACGGTTGCGAATGGTCTTCGCCGATACCCCAGGAGCAACAGTGTCCCTAATTTGCTGGGAAGTGGCGGTGCGGTCCCCTACGGCACTGCGTAGGATCCTACGGTCTTGGCGTGCATCCGTGCGTCGCTGCGGTCCGGTCCCAAAACGACGGGCACGTGCACCTTCCGCCGACCACTGGCGACAACATCGATGTACTGTGGAGACCTCACGCCCCACGTGTTGAGCAATTCGGTGGTACGTCCACCCGGCCTCCCGCATGCCCACTATACGCCCTCGCTCAAAGTCCGTCAACTGCACATACGGTTCACGTCCACGCTGTCGCGGCATGCTACCAGTGTTAAAGACTGCGATGGAGCTCCGTATGCCACGGCAAACTGGCTGACACTGACGGCGGCGGTGCACAAATGCTGCGCAGCTAGCGCCATTCGACGGCCAACACCGCGGTTCCTGGTGTGTCAGCTGTGCCGTGCGTGTGATCATTGCTTGTACAGCCCTCTCGCAGTGTCCGGAGCAAGTATGGTGGGTCTGACACACCGGTGTCAATGTATTCTTTTTTCCATTTCCAGGAGTGTATTATGGGACTTAACTGGTAAGGTCATCAATCCCTACGCTTACACACAGCCTATATTACCCTAACGACAAACACACACACCCATGCCCGAGGGAGGACTCGAACCTCCGCCGGGACCAGCCGCACAGTCCATGACTGCAGCGCCCCAGACCGATCGGCTAATCCCGCGTGGCGATGGGACTTAGCTTTTGAGATCATCAGTCCCCTAGAACTTAGAACTACTTAAATCTAACTATTCTAAGGACATCACAGACATCCATGCCCGAAGCAGGATTCGAACCTGCAACCGGAGAGGTCGCGTGGTTCCAGACTGTAGCGCCTAGAACCGCTCGGCCACGCCGGCCGGCTGCGAATGCTTCACACCACTGTATTTGGAATTATCGATTTGTATTTTAAGCACATTTTTGTGTGGCTCTGAGCATTCGACGTCACGATGTAGAACATGGACCAATTTCAGAGTTTTCTTTAGCTTTTCTTCGCGGTAGTATTACTTTCGTTCTTTCAGATTGCTCCCTTTCCCGCACGTGAGACCAAGTTTGGTCCGATCTTCTTGGACTTTACTGCCAGCCCATATCTCAAATCGTGAGTTTTCTGCCTACATTGGTTCCTGCCCGCTAGATGAAGCTGCGTCATGCTCGCTTGTTTCAGTTCTTCTTTCACAGCATCTATTAATTTCATTGTTTCAGTTTTAGCTGTATGGAGAGTTTCCTAGAGTTTCACGACCTGTCTAAACTCCATTGTTTTGATATTGCCCTACGATATAAGCAAGAAAATGGTTCAAATGGCTTTGAGCAGTATGGGACTTAACATCTGTGGTCATCAGTCCCCTAGAACTTAGAACTACTTAAACCTAACTAACCTAAGGACATCACACACATCCATGCCCGAGGCAGGATTCGAACCTGCGACCGTAGCAGTCGCGCGGTTTACGATATAAGCCTAAGTTTCCTAATATACGAATAAATGTGGGTATACTTCTCACGTTATTTACATTCTCTTAGGCTGCAAGTTTCTTCTTCATTGCAGATAGCTGCATAATGTGCAAAATGTTTGCAACGTCATTAATAAACAAGATGAACATTAAGGGAACTAACAAACTTTCGAGGGGAATACTTGAAGTTACGTCAACATTTCTCGATGACTCTCCGTCCAGTGCTATCTTGCGAACTTGGATGAGGGGCAACAAGTAGATTCTGTAATCCTAGATTTCCCAAAAGCGTTTCATACGGTGTCCCACTGCCGACTGTCAACGGGGTTACGAGCATACGTAATAGATTCCCAGATATGAGTGTGTCCTCTACGGCGAGTGTTAGTCATAGGCTAGGGTATCGTCGGGTCTACCCCAGAGAAGTGTGATAAGGCGGTACGTAAATGATCTGGCGAACAGGATGGGCAGCAATCTGCTGCAGTATGTTGATGCTGTAGTGTGCAGGAAGGTCTCGTCATTGAGTGATGTAAGTTAATGCGTTTGAGTAGGAGAAACAATGCCATAATGTCCCAATACAGCATCAGCAGTGCTCTACTTGATATATTTAAGTCGATTATATATCTGGCTGCAACACTGCAAAACCGTATGAAATGAAATGAGCACGTAAGGGTTGTAGTGGGAAAGGCGAATAGTCGACTTCGGTTTATTGGGAAGCTTTAGGAATGTGCGGATCCTCTGCTGAGGAGACCGCACAGAGAACACTAGTGCCACCGCTCTTGAGTAGTGGGTGAGTGTTTGGCATCTCCACCGGGTTGGATTAAAGAAAGACTTCGAAGCAAATTCAGAGGCGGACTATTAGTTCGTCACCGGTAGGTTGGGTCAACGCGCAAGAATTACGGAGATGCTTTGGGAACCCAAATGGGACTCTCAGGAGGAAATGCGCCGTTCTTTTCGAGGAACACTGCTGAGAAAAATTAGAGAACTGGCATTTGAAGCTGATCTCAGAAAGATTCTACTGCTGTCAACGTACATTTTTTTGTAACAACTGTAAGTAGGCTGTTTAGGTTTTTTTATTGGTTACGCCACGTAGCGCTCTGAAAATCACTGGCTGTGCTGTGTGCAGTCAGTGGCTGGTTGGCATTGTTGTAATACTCGCCATTGTAGCGTTGGGCAGCTGGATGTTAACAGCGCGTAGCGTTGGCAGTTGGAGGTGAGCCGCCAGCAATGGTGGACGTGGGGAGAGAGATGGTGGAGTTTTGTAATTTGTAAGAATGGATGTCATGAACTGGTATATATATCTATATTATGACTATTAAGGTAAATACATTGTTTCTTCTCTATTAAAATCTTTCATTTGCTAACTGTGCCTATCAGTAGTTAGTGACTTCCGTAGTTTGAATCTTTTATTTAGCTGGCAGTAGTGGCGCTCGCTGTATTGCAGTAGTTCGAGTAAACAAGATTTTTGTGAGGTAAGTGATTTGTGAAACGTATAGGTTAATGTTAGTCAAGGCCATTCTCTTGTGGGGATTACTGAAAGTCAGATTGCGTTGCGAAAAAAAAGTGTGTCAGATTAAGCCCAGTCCTGTATAATTTTTCTAGGGGGACGTTTCATACAACCACAAGATAGGAGAAATTAGAGCTTATACGGAAGCTTATAGACAGTCGTTTTTCTCTCGCTCTGTTTGCGAGTGGAACAGGAAAGAAAAATACTAGTTGTGATAGAACGTACCGTCCACCACTCACCGTACTGTGGCTTGTGGAGTATGTAGTACATGTAAATGTACGAGGCTAAGACAATAAGTAAATGTCGTGTGACTGGGGCTCCCGTCGGGTAGACCGTTCGCCGGGTGCAAGTCTTTGGACTTCGCGTCGATGGGGATGAAATGATAATGGTGATCAGGACAACACAAAACCCAGTCCATGAGCGCAGAAAAATCTCCGACCCAGCCGGGAATCGAACCCGGGCCCTTAGGACTGACAATCTGTCGAGCTGACTACATTTTTTTCAGTTTGCTCGGTACTGGTTGTTGCGTTTGGTCTGGCCGGACATCACAAGACATCCGTTCAAGCTGATCGTTGATTCTTTTACTCAATTTTTTATTACAGAGGGCAAGCAACCCTCTGACCGAACACGCTTATCTACCGTGCCGGCGTCACTCTGCTACCGGGGGCGAACTAGTCAATTATTATCTTCAATTTCGTTATATTTTTTTGTATATTTTGGTAGTACTGTCGTTTTACGTTGATGGCGCATCCTTTGTGTATTTGTTGTTACATCTTTGCAATTTTCAAGCTGCTAGATTAGTTTCGTTATCGCTGCCGATCTGTCAATCACGGCTGCTCCGCTGTCTATTTGCACCAAAGAAGAGCAACGTTCAGTGGTCCGTTTTTTGTGGTCGGAAGCTTATCAGGAGCCGAAATTCATCGAAGGCTTCGGTACAGTAGGGGAACAGTGTTTTGCCACAACGGAGTGTCTACAAATGGTCGCACAAGTGGACAGACGATTAACTATTGACGAAGTGGCACATCGTCTGCAAATTAGTCACGATTCTGCCTACGAAATCATCCACAACAGACTTGGATTTCATAAAGTTTGTGCAAGATGGGTCCCGAAACAAATCACACAGTTGCGTAAACGAACGCGCTTGGACATCTGCAAAAACATTTGGATCGCTATGGTAGAGAAGGGGACAACTTCTTAGACAGATTCATTACTTATGATGAAACATGGATCCGTCACTACGAGCCGGAGAATAAACGGCAGAGTATGGAATGGGAACATCCAAATTCGCCGTGCAAGAAAAAGGTCAAGACCCAAGCGTCAGCAGGAAAAGTGATGCCTACGCTTTTTTGGGATGCACAGAGTCAGGTACTAGATCATTGTGAGGAAAGGGGCACAACAATAAACAGTGTACGTTACAGTAAGATGCTTACTGCCAGGCTAAAACCTGCAATTCTAAGCAAACGTCGAGAATTGCTGTCAAAAGGTGTTGTGTTGTTGCACGACAATCCCCGTTTGCATACTGCTGCCCACACTGCTGAAACGCTCCAGAAACTCAAATTTGAAGTACTTTGTCACCCTCCGTATAGTCCCGATCTCGCCCCTTCTGACTATCTCTTGTTTGGTCCACTCAAACAGGCATTAAGGGGGCGTCGATTTGCCTCGGACGAAGCAGTGAAGGAAGCGGTACATTCCTGGCTCGCAGCTCAACCGAGAACACTCTTTTATAAGGGCATCAGGAAGCTTGTACAACGATGGACCAAGTGCGTTGAAACGTAAGAAGACAATGTGGAAAAACGATGTTCTTGTAAGTTTCCTATTTGATTAGAATAAAATTTTATAACTACTTTGGGGATAATAATTGACTTACCCTCGTAGAAGATCACATCCTACTTACCAGGATATCCGCAATCCAGTCACAAAATTCCTTTCATAACTCTTACGATCGTACCTGTCTTTATAAGTGCTGGCTTGGTACTCAGTCAAACGCTTTTCGGAAGTCAAGAAATAGTGCAACCACCTTGTTAACATGGCTTTCAGAAGATCACGTGAGAAAAGCACTAGTTGAGATTTGTACTACCAGTGCTTCCGGAATCTATCCTGGTTGGCATGATGGAGATCTTTATGTTCGAGACAGCTCGTAAGTTTAGAGCTCAGAACATATTGTAAAATTCTGCAATACATGGATAACGGTGAGACTGCAGATACGTCTGGTGTGTCCTTAGTATAGTCACTCGTCTGTCTGCTAGAGTAGCTTTAGGTGTAACCTGTAAAGCAGGTCTTAAGCAAGTCACCTAAACTCTGATGTGAGCCAGCAAGCGGGAATGATTGGCGGACAGATTCAGTTAGCGGGACCCAGATGGCCAGTGGATAAAGCGACACACACTGCTTCTGCGCTTCATACTGCGAGGGCGTGCAGACCTGTGTAGTGTAGGCGCTTTGTCTCGTGGTAAAGAGATGGGCGTGTTCAGGCGACTTCCTTCTCGATTATCGTGACATAGGTGCACTGTGCTTCCGTTTGTTGCCCTTTGCGGAGCATCAGAATTATTTACCCGGGATGCATTGCAGTTGTGTTCAACGTACGTAATATTATTTCTTTGTTCGACTTAGCAGTTTAGATACAACATGTAGTTTTCAGTATCCAATTTCTGTTCAGTCATTTAGGCTTGCAAGCTGATTACCTCATTGATTTTTCACTCATTAAATAATGTCATGGGCAAGTATAGGCAAAAAGAGGGTATTTTTAACCTTGCCTTCTTTATTTGTATAGTCAACTACGGTGAAACATGACAGTTTATATTCTTTTGTCTGAAAAACATACACTGAAGAGCAGAAGAAACTGGTGCACATTCGTAATATCGTTCAGAGCCGCAAAACGACGTAGCATGGAGTCGACTAATGTCTGAAGTAATGCTGGAGAGAACTGACACTTTGAATCCTGCAGGGTTGTTCATAAATCCCTAAGGGGACGAGGGGGTGGGGATCTCTTCTGAAGAGTACGTTCCAAGGCATCCCAGATATAATGTTCATGTCTGGGAAGTTTGGTGGCCAGCGGAAGTGTTTAAACTCGAAAGAGTGTCCTTGGAGTCTCTCTGTAGTAATTCTGGACGTACTGTCCTGCTGGAAAGTCTGTCCAAATCCACAGTGGACATGAATTGATGCAGGTGATCAGACAGGATGCTTACGTACGTGTCACCTGTCAGAGTTGTATCTAGACGTATTAGGGGTCCCATATCACTCCAAATGCACACACCCCTCACCATTACAGAGCCTCCAGCAGCTTGAACAGTCCCCTGCTGACATGCAGGATCCATGTATCCATGAGGTTCTGTCCACACCCGTACACGTCCATCCGCTCGATACAATTTGAAACGAGACTACTCTCACCATGCAACATGGTCCAGTTATCAAGATTCCAATGTTGGTGTTGACGGGCCCAGGCGTGGAGTAAAGTTTTTTGTCGGGCATTCATCAAGGGTACACGGGTTTCGGCTCCGAAAGCCAGTTTCGATGATGTTTCGTTGAGTGGTTCACTCGCTGACTCTTCTTGATGCCCCAGCCCTGATATCTGCAGCAATTTGCGGAGGGGTTGCACTTCCGTCATGTTGAAGGATACTTTTGAGTCGTCGTTGATCCTGTTCTTGCAGGATCTTGTGCTGGCCGCACTGATGTCGGAGAATTCATGTTTTACCGGATTCCTGATTGTCACGGCACACTCGTGAAATGGTGGTACGGGAAAATCCCCACTTCATCGCTACCTCAGAGATACTGTGTCCCATCGCTCGTGTGCCGACTGTAACATCACGTTCAAACTCTCTTAAATCTTGATAACGTACGATTGTAGCAGCAGTAACCGATCTATCAACGGCTCCAGACGCTTGTTGTCTTATATAGGCGTTGCCGACCGCAGCGCCGTGTTCTGCTTGTTTGCGTATCTTTATATTTGAATGCGCATTTCTATACCAGTTTCTTTGACTCTTTAGTGTATATTCAGTACTCATGTAATTTGAGATTCTTACGAATTTATTTTTCACTCGTCTTTATATATACAAATGTTTAAATGTGTTCACTACAGAAATATGTTCTCGAAAAAGCTATGATTATCTCCAGCAGAGAGAGAAATAATTATGTAGATAAAAAGCCTAGGTCTAGACCGCTAAACTTTCTTATAACTACGCTCACACTCATAAATTAAGGATAATTGCAGAATGTGGTGCCACACAACGTGGCACTACACACAACTGGCGCAAATAGCATAGGCACATAGGGTACACACAGGACACAGATCTGTAAGCCCACGGAATTGGTGATAAGTTGAGAAAACCGTCCCGAAACACATGGGTAACAAAACGCCACTGTTTCCTGCGCATGTACCCCGACATCAATATGGGATTTGATCACCATGCACACGTACACAGGCTACACAACGGGTTGGCATATTCTGGATCAGGTGGTCGAGCAGCTACTGGGGTATAACCTCCCATTCTTGCACCAGTGCCTTTCGAAGCTCCTGAAGTGTCCTAGGGGTTTGAAGACGTGCAGCAATACGCCGACCGAGAGCATCCCAGACGTGCTTGATGGGCTTTAGGTCTGGAGAACAGGCAGGCCATTCGCCTCATATCATCTGTTTCAAGATACTCCTCCACGATGGCAGATTCGTGGGGCCGTGCATTATAATCCATCAGGAGGAAGGTGGGACCCACTGCACCCCTGAAAAGGCGTACATACTGCTGCAAAATGACGTCCCTATACACCTGACCTGTTACAGTTTCAAAGACATGCAGGGGTGTACGTGTACCAATCAGAATCCCACCCCACACCATCAAACCACGATCTCCATACAGGTTCCTTTCGAGGGCATGCAGGGGTTGGTATCTGGTTCCTGGTTCACGCCAGATGAAAAACCGTCGAGAATCACTGGTCAGACTATACCTGGACTCGTCAGTGAACATAACCTGGGACCACTCTTCAATGAGCATGTACTGTGTTCTTCACACCTGGCTTGATGGGCTGTCCTGTGACCAGGTGACCTTGCAGGTCTCTGGGCGAATAAACCATGTCTGTTCAGTCGTCTGTAGACTGTGTGGAGACAACTGTTCCAGTGGCTGCGGTAAGGTCCCGAGCAAGGCTACCTGCAGTACTCCGTGGCGGTCTGCGTCTCTGACGGTGAGATGTCGGTCTTCTTGTGGTGTTGTACACTGTGGACGTCCCGTACTGTAGCGCCTGGACACGTTTCCTGTCTGCTGGACACGTTGCCATAATCTTGAGATCACACTTTGTGGCACACGGAGGGCCCGTGCTACGACCTGCTGTGTCTGACCAGCGTCCAGTCGCCCTAGTATTCTACCCCTCATAACGTCATCAGTATTTCTTTGAGCCATTTACAACACACAGTCACCATTAGCATATCTGAAAACGTCTGCATATTTACTCCCTGCACCCTACTCTGACATGCACCAACACACCTCTGCGTATGTGGAGTATTGCCAGCGACCCCGTGCGACGACCGCAGGTCAAATGCACCTCATGGTCATACCACGATGTGATTTAAACTCGCAAACCTTCACCATGTATCATCATTATCCTTAATTCATGAGCATGAGTGTAGTTTCATCTCATTGTCTCATTGCCTATCAGAGTCAGGCGTTATGCAGCTACTTCCTTGTTCTTGGCCGGCCGCGGTGGCCGTGCGGTTCTGGCGCTTTCAAGATAGTCACGGATACTACCACACGACGAACGAGGTAACGCCTTACCGTTGCCGGCCGGTGTAGCAGAGCGGTTGTAGGCGCTTCAGTCCGGAACCGCGAGACTGCTACGGTCGCAGGTTCGAATCCTGCCTCGGGCATGGGTGTGTGTGATGTCCTTAGGTTAGTTAGGTTTAAGTAGTTCTAAGTTCTAGGGGACTTATGACCTAATATGTTGAGTCCCATAGTGCTCAGTGCGATTTGAACCATTTGAACCTTGTTCTTGTAGCATCGCGACCGACGAACGTGGCTATTGAGAGACTGTATGTAGCCATGACGACCTACTTTAGTTCGCACATGACAATAAGAGCGATTCAGCTGAATATGATATTACGATGTGTAATTCCTGGTGGCTAGTATACAAGGAATCAAGTAATAAGAGTTTCATCGATCTGATGATGGTTCGTCAAGGAACTGAAAGTAATTATCAAATAAAGGAGCACTAGCTATCTTGTCATAGGACTCTCTTATCCACATATTTTAACACAACAGACAGTATAGCTTCCGATTTGACGATGTTAAATAACAACGAGAGAATAAACTGCTTCTTATTTTTAAATGAAATATTCAGATAGCTATTTAAGCAATGGGCAGTGGCATCAGGATGGAGAAGGCAATGGAAATCACTGAATTGTTGTTGTTGTTGCGGTCTTCAGTCCTGAGACTGGTTTGATTCAGCTCTCCATGCTACTCTATCCTGCGCAAGCTTCTTCATCTCCCAGTACCTACTGCAACCTACATCCTTCTGAATCTGCTTAGTGTATTCATCTCTTGGTCTCCCTCTACGATATCACTGAATTAAAGATGCGTAATGTGTATGCACACGACACGTGGTCTGGAACTGGAAATGTGTCATGATAATGTCTCCTTTGGCAAAAGATTCCGGACTAATCCCCCATTCGGGTATCCGGGATGGGACTGCCTAGGAAGTGTGCCCACGACAAAAATATTGAACAATCAACGAAAGGATAGCATTCTACAGTGCAGCGTGCAATGTCGGAAGTATGAACGCGGTAGGGAGGCTATAAAATATGAAAACAAAAATGCTAAGGCTGAATCCAGATATACTGTCAATGAAGTGAATGGAAAGAAGACAAGGATTTCTGGCCAAATGACTATAGGATAATACCAACAGCAGCAGAAAATATTATAACGGGAACAGGATTCTTTCTGACTAGGGAGGCAGAGCAGAGAGTGAGTTACTGTGAACAGATCAGTAATGGCCGGCCGTGGTGGCCGTGCGGTACTAGGCGCTTCAGTCAGGAACTGAGAGACTGCTACGGTCGCAGGTTCGAATCCTGCCTCCGGCGTGGATGTGTGTGATGTGCTTAGGTTAGCTAGGTTTAAGTAGTTCTAAGTTCTAGGGGACTGATGACCTCAGATGTTAAGTCCCATAGTGCTCAGAGCCATTTGAACCATTTTTGAAGATCAGTAATGCGGTTGCTCTGGTCAGGACTGACAGTAGACCAACGCAGACAAAGATATTTCAGGTCTGCAGGCCGAAGCCGCAAGGCCTGCATGGAGGAGGGGAAGAGTAGAAGAAAGGGTTACTGGAGAATATGGGCTTCGTAGTAGGAATCAAAGAGGAGGAAGACTGAGTTCAGTAATGTATTTCAGCAAGTAATAGCGAATACTCTATTCAAAAATTAGAAAAGGACGAGGTATACTTGGAAAAGACCGAGACTTACGGGAAGATTTCACTTAGATTACATCATGGTCAGGCAGAGATTCCGAGGTCAGATACTGTATTGTAAGGCGTACCCAGGAGAAATTATAGAGTCAGATCAAAGTTTAGTAGTAGTGATGAAGAGTAGGCTAAAGTTCAGGACTACAATCAGGAGAAATCAGTGCGCCAAGAAGAGGGATACGGAACTAGTAAGGAATGAAGAGATACACTTGCAGTTATTTGAAGCTATAGATTGATGTGGAAAATCTCAGTAGGCAATTCGGTTTAAGGTATATCCTGTGGCAACCCGATGGAAGTGTTTAGGTTTGGCGAAGGCCTAGAGGTCGTTGCCTGCCATCATTGTGTGAGTGCCCACATTGAATTACAGAGGAGGTGTCGTAACAGTATGGCAGAATTTTCGGGGTTAGCGGTGGTCCCCTCATTAGCTTACAATAAGGTAAAGTGAAGAAGGATATGATCGCACTTTACAGTCAAATGGCTCGCAGACAAGAGTAAATTATGTGGAAGGATAGAACTGGGTTTCGGGTAAACATCAATTACCATTTGTCAAAGATTTTTTTTACAAAAGATCATAAAGCGTAAAATTCCAATTTCACAGTAAATATATATATTACTTGAAAATACAGCTCTTCGGTTGCACAGGTAAAAACATTCAACTTTAGCTAGGTTTCAACTGCTCTAAGGCAGCCTTTATCAGAAGTAAAATAATTTTTACATTACATAGAGTAAACTGTTACGAAATGGTTTAGAGCAACAGAGCTCACATTAAAGATAATAATATATTTGTACATTAAAAAGTTTTCCTAGGAATGCACAACTTGATTAAGACGCGCCGCTAAGGGTCGCGTTTGCGGCCGGCACTGTAAGCAGCTATAAATTTGAAACAGAGTGAATCCAGAAAATTCTTTAACGATTTAAAACACGCCCACAGGGCCCTTTAGAAGTTGAACAAGGAATTAAAGAATTCATTCTAATTTTGAATTTTACACATTTGGGAAAGGAAACAGGAAACTATGAGAACCCCCATGCGCAGTACTTGTGTTGATAAAGACGACCAGCTGGTTTTCTAGAATCGAATATCGCAATCCCTATCTGCAAACGGGTTCCCGGCTAACATAAAACCAAGAAAATTATGGGCAACAGAGACAGTTACTTATAAATGCATCCCCATTAACATACTGCTCTACATCTAAAAGCCCATTTAATTAATCCCTCGCGGTTTAGGGCGCTGCAGTCATGGACTGTGCGGCTGGTCCCAGCGGAGGTTCGAGTCCTCCCTCGGGCATGGGTGTGTGCGTTTGTACTTTGGATAATTTAGGCTAAGTAGTGTGTAAGTTTAGGGACTGATGGCCTTAGCAGTTAGGTCCCATAAGATTTCACATCCATTTGAACATTTTTTGAATTAAAAAGCTGGCTAGTGTCAGACAAAAAATTTCGAGGAAAAACTTAAAATTACAAATGGTTGAAATGGCTCTGAGCACTATGGGACTGAACATCTGTGGTCATCAGTCCTCGCCTCCCGCGCCCGGGTTCGATTCCCGGCGGGGTCAGGGATTTTCTCTGCCTCGTGATGACTGGGTGTTCTGTGCTGTTCTTAGGTTAGTTAGGTAAATAGTTCTAAGTTCTAGGGGACTGATGACCATAGATGTTAAGTCCCTTAGTGATCAGAGCCATTTGAACCATTTTTGTCATCAGTCCCCTAGAACTTAGAACTACTTAAACCTAACTAACTTAAGGACATCGCACACATCCATGCCCGAGGCAGGATTTGAACCTGCGACCTTAGCGGTCACGCGGTTCCAGACTTAAGCGCCTAGAACCGCACGGCCACACCGGCCGGTGAAAAAACTTAAACAAGGTATGGAACGGCCAATCACGACTCTTCCTAAATTTAGCCTGGCCAGTTCCCAGTCATAAAATTTAAGGAAATTTAACAACTTGGCCAATGGCCATTCACGACTCTGCGAAACATTAACCCAAAAACACGAGTTAGGATGATGTCTCTTCTAAAGTAAGGAGAATAAAACGAAATATTACAATTATTGCGGCAGAAAAGTTACGTAAGTTAATTCCTTGCGGTGTGACGTGATGCGGGAAGCGGCATGCTCGGCGAAGACGATCTCGGCAGCCGATGGACGCAGGCAGCACGCCCATAGCAGAACTACGGGGCCAACAGGTTCCGAGTCCTTTGCTCGTCTCACAGCGCCCGTAAGGCTGAGACAAACTAAGAGACTAAGCTGCGGCACCGCCACCCCCCTTTCACTATCTGCTATATTAGATGACCAGTCAGGAAAAGGCTCCCTTCGCAGGCGCGACTTCCAGCAAAGTCAACAGTTTCCCGTACATGAAATCGCCTATCATTTAGACAGTTTTACATACAATTACCTTTTCAAATATACTGCTGAGAATACGGTTACTAGAACCACATCGCAAGTATTGTAGCCCCTTGATTCTCTTCAACGCCAGGAGGCAAGACACTGGGATAGGCAATGTGCAGTCCTAAAAGCATCGACTACACGCCCTCCACGGCAGCGCTGCGAAACGGCATCAACAAGGCGCTGACCCGCGCCCCAGTGGAAGGCGCGCGCGGCGCCACACCTCCAGGTAGAGAGTTCAGCGCCTCCTGTCACAGCTGACTTAACCAGCCGCCCATCGCTGGTCGGCCCCAGTTCATTCTCAGGCTTCGACCGCATCAGTACTAACAGGGAGACGATACCTTGCCTGCGCCATGCGAGAAGTAATACTGTTGTGGTTGGCAGGAGAGGCAACCGTGTTAGTAAAGGAGGCCGAAATGCACGCAGTCTGGCGTGAGGTCTGGAACATGACAAGGGAATTAGAATTGAGAAAAACGGACGTAGCTGGTGGAATACTTAACTTTAATCCATTAATGGAGAACGTCTCTCTTTATGATACATGATTCACAATATCAATAGTACGGATACTGGCGTCTTGCTAGGTCGTAGCAAATAACGTAGCTGAAAGCTATGCTAACTATCGTCTCGGCAAATGAGAGCGTAGAAGTCAGTGAACCATCGCTAGCAAAGTCGGCTGTACAACTGGGGCGAGTACTAGGAAGTCTCTCTAGACCTGCTGTGTGGCGGCGCTCGGTCTGCAATCATTGACAGTGGCGACACGCGGGTCCGACGTATACTACCGGACCGCGGCCGATTTATAGGCTACCACCTAGCAAGTGTGGTGTGTGGCGGTGACACCACAAATATACTACTGGCCATTAAAATTGCTACACCACAAAGATCACGAGATACAGACGCGAAATTTAACCGACAGCAAGAAGATGCTGTGATATGCAAATGATTAGCTTTTCAGAGCATTCACACAAGGTTGATGCCGGTAGCGACACCTACAACATGAGGAAAGTTAGCAACCGATTTCTCATACACAAACAGCAGTTAACCGGCGTCGCCTGGTGAAACGTTGTTGTGACGCCTCGTGTAAGGAGAAATGCGTACCATCACGTTTTCGACTTTGATAAAGGTCGGATTGTAGCCTGTCGCGACTGCGGTTTATCGTATCGCGACATTGCTGCTCGCGTTGGTCGGGATCCAATGACTGTTAGCAGAATATGGAATCGGTGGGTTCAGGAGGGTAATACGGAACGCCGTGCTGGATCCCGACGGCCTCGTATCACTAGCAGTCGAGATGACAGGCATCTTATCCGCATGCCTGTAACGGATCGTGCAGCCACGTCTCGATCCCTGAGTCAACAGATGAGGACGTTTGCAAGACAACAACCATCTGCAAGAACAGTTCGACGACGTCTGCAGCTGCATGGACTATCAGCTCGGAGACCACGGCTGCGGTTACCCTTGACGCTGCATCACAGACAAGAGCACCTGCGATGGTGTACTCAATGACGAACCTGGCTGCACGAATGGCAAAATGTAATTTTTTCGGATGAATCCAGGTTCTGTTTACAGCATCACGATGGTTGCATCCATGTTTGGCGATATCGCGGTGAACGCACATTGAAAGCTTGTATTCGTCATCGTAATACTGTGTAAGTAGGCTGTTTAGGTTTCCTTATTGGTAACGCCACGTAGCGCTCTATATGAAAATCACTCGCTGTGCTGTGTGCAGTCTGCGGTTAGTTTGCATTGTTGTTGGCCATTGTAGTGTTGGGCAGTTGCATGTTGACAGCGTGTAGCGTTGCGCAGTTGGAGGTGAGCCGCCAGCAGTGGTGGATATGGGGAAGTGAGATGGCGCATTTTTGTGAGCGGATGATCTGAACGTGTGCCCATCAGAAACAGTACATTTGTAAGAATGGATGTCATGAACTGCTGTATATATATTATCATTTTTGAACACTATTCAGGTAAATACATTGTTTGTTCTCTATCAAAATCTTTCATTTGCTAACTATGCCTATCAGTAGTTAGTGCCTTCAGTAGGTTGAATCGTTTATTTAGCTGGCAGTAGTGGCGCTCGCTGTATTGCAGTAGTTCGACTAACGAAGATTTTTGTGAGGTAAGTGATTTGTGAAACATATAGGTTAATGTTAGTCAGGGCCATCCTTTTGTAGGGATTACTGAAAGTCAGATTGCGTTGCGCCAAAAATATTGTGTGTCAGTTTAAGTACAGTCTTGTACAATTTTTCTAAGGGGACGTTTCAACTGGCGTATTACCCGGCGTGATGGAAAGTTTGTGCCATTGGTTACACGTCTCGGTCACCTCTTCTTCGCACTGACGGCACTTTGAACAGTGGACGTTATATTTCCGACGTGTTACGACCCGTGGCTCTACACTTCATTTGATTTCTGCTAAACGCTACATTTCAGGAGGATAATGCACGACCGCATGTTGCAGGTCCTGTGCAGGCCTTTCTAGATACAGAAAATGTTCGACTGATGCCCTGGCCAGCACATTCTCCAGATCTCTCACCAATTGAAATCGTCTGGTCAATGGTGGCCGAGCAACTGGCTCGTCACAATACGCCAGTCACTACTCTTGATGAACTGTGGTATCGTGTTGAAGCTGCATGGGCAGCTGTACCTGTACAGGCTATCCAAACTCTGTTTGACTCAATGCCCACGCGTATCAAGGCCGTTATGACGGCCAGAGGTGGTTGTTCTGAGTACTGATTTCTCAGGATCTATGCACCCAAATTGCGTGAAAATATAATCACATGTCAGTTCTATTATTATATATATGTCCAATGAATACCCGTTGATCATCTGCATTCCTTCTTGGTGTAGCAGTTTTAACGGGCAGTAGTGTAGTCTGTAAAGTAGCTGCATGCACACCAACCCACCTCATAACGAGAAGTTGAGTAGTGTATCTCTCCTTTTTAGAAATTAGGCGTTCTATTAATCTGCAAGTGTTATCTACAAATATTTTGGATTCCTGACACTAGCCATCGCAACTCCTCTCCTTCGTTGTTTGTGTCAGCGCTGACTCCCACAGTTGCCAACACAACATGGAACCAACCCAGACACTTGACTTATTTCTTCCAATGAGCTTCAACAACCTCACTGGCTCGAAGAACAGCACAGTAATCTCACACTCCAAACACCAAAGCAAGTAATGAATAAGACTGTCAAAAACATGAGTCTCCCTGTACGGTAGTTCACACAAACTGAGTACCCAATATGAGAAGAAAATGACTTTGGCACTCAGGGAAGAGTCAGGGGCAAGATCGCTCCAATAATGCTCACTCGGGAATAACGTTGGAGAACCGCCGTGCCAACGGACCTCACACCAAATGCTAACGGCCAACGTGATCAACCCTGGGCCCCACACAGCAACTGAACAGCGGTGTCGAGTCTGACGCACCAAACCAACCTGCCACTGACAGCGACCGCCGGCCCACTCGAGGCAGCACGGACGCGTCCCCTGGTTGGTTCAAATGGTTCAAATGGCTCTGAGCACTATACGACTTAACTTCTGATGTCATCAGTCACCTAGAACTTAGAACTATTTAAACCCATCTAACCTAAGGACATCACACATATCCATGCCCGAGGCAGGATTCGAACCGTAGCAGCCGCGTGCTTCCAGAGTGAAGCGCCTAGAAGCACTCGGCCACAGCAGCCGGCCGCCCTGGTTGGAAGACGCTCTCTGTGGCGAAGAACTGCTGAATCTCTGGTGCGTACGGCGCGAGATTTGAAAGAAGGAAGCTGCCACGGCTCTTACAGCACTGTGTATGACATACAGTATAGCAATAGTTTGGGGACGATGATTGTATCAGCGTGACAGTGCATCCCGTCGTAAGGCAGTATGTGTGACGAAATGGTTTGTGGACAGTAACGCTCCTGAAGTGGACTGCCCTACCCAGGATCCAGATCTGAGCACAGAATAAAATCTTTAGAATGAGTTAGAACATCGACTTCGCTACAGAGTCTAGCTTGCAACGTCACTACATTCTCCTCCTAGGGAAGAATGGGCTGCCGTTCCTCCACAGACATTAGATACCTCATTGACAATGTCTTCAGCAGACTTCAAGTTATCATAAAGGCGATGGGTGGACACACTCCAGATGAATGTCCACTAACAGGTGTCTCAATACTTTTTATCCGGCACTGTACATATTTTTCCGAAAATTTCAAAATTCTTTTTCCACTTTATGTTATGGAAAACATATTTTAGGTCGAGATATCTTATGACGGTCTCTTGGATTTTCACAGTTCTAGTTCCTGTTATCTATCTAAACTTGAGAAATGCAATGCAGTTTCCTGATAGATGAATAGCGTCTTCCTTCTAGTGTCTGCTGTCCGCCCCGATAGTTGAGTGGTCAGCGTGACGGATTACAGTCCTACGGGGCCGGGTTCAATTCCCGGCTGGGTCGGAGACTTTCTCCGCTCAGGGACCGGGTATTGTGCCGTCGAATGTAATAAGAGCTGCACCAAGGCGGCCGGACCTCCCCGCAAGGGGCCTCCCGGCCAATGACGCCAAACGCTCACTTCCATTTTTCTAGTGTCTGCTAGTTAAAGCTTTTCAGTGCTTCTCATACACGCTCTTCCCACTCAAGCAAGCAGTTGACCATACGCAACGCCCTTGTTTGTACAAATTGGGCAAAATGCAACTGCACCAGCGAAATATATTCTGCACCTTAAGATAGGCAACCCAACTTATGAATATGCACCTGGGGCAGATGATGTAAATTTGGTCGCCTATCTTAAGGCGGAGAAAATATTTCCTGGAGCAGTTGGAGTTTACCTTCCTGTACATGTTCCATGTCCATTCTTAGTCCAACCTTATATGTGTTCCACACAGTCAAGTATAGGCTGTAGAGCGTTTTGCACGCATCTTGCACACACGAACCATAGTTTCCCAGTACCCTGCGAGTGAACCTGAAGTATCTGCGCTAGCAGAATAGAAATGCGGAAAACACAAGTCTGAAAAGAGTTTATTGGACACACCAAAACGGAAAAATAATACATTGTCCAAAAGAACAACAGACTCGATCCCAACTGTGGATCCCAACAGAGTCGAACTGCCTTTTGCCAGCAGTTTGCCACCTTATAAAGCCTGATGGCGCAAGTATTTGCAATCACGTGCCTGGCGTAGCAAAGTAGTCCCTAGGCTAGCTGCAACCTCTGGTGAAGCCGTTCTGCAGGCTCCGCGAGCGGGTAGCAGTCCCTGTGGCATGGCCGCCGGCAAGTCTTTGTTTTGGTAACACAGACGACGAAGGTTTTCCTGGCGAATATGCACCCTGCGATGCAGGCATCCTGTGATGGTTAGACGTAAAGTGGGATGCCGATGTAGTAGGCGCTATGAAGTGTGCGGCCACAACAGAATCACAGATAGCCATTTGCTTCATCTTTACGATCGTTCTCCTCAGTGTCTGCAGATGATTGTCCGCCCAGGACAACATGCTCACGCCTGTCTTCTTCTTCCCTACCTTATTTGGCACACGTCAGGGGGTCAGCCCTCCTAGTCTGTTTACTTCATTGTGAATGTGTATGCATCAATTCGGGGTGCAGTCCCATCCACTAATAACGTGACGATACCCGAACTGCTTAAATTATTGATGCTGCATGAAAATATGCACAAAATTAAAACCAATTATCGCATATCTAAGTGGTACCATACCCTTTACTTCTGTATGTTGACAAGTCTTTCTGCAATTTGGGACAGCTAGGGAGCTTTGAGAACGCAAAGGGGCTCCAAGGAGGTCTCTGCATGCAAACGATAAACATATTTCTGCTGAATGCCAGGATTCAGTCACTTCCTTAAAGTCAGTTCCGCCGTTAGACTGTTTTTTATTTGCAGTGTTACATTTACAGGATCATGATTTCGGCTTTAAAGTGCCATTACCAAGTGTTTTAATATTATACAGTGCCTAAGATGGCATACTGTCGTATTTAAAATACATTCTAAATACGACAGTATGCCATCTTAGGCACTGCATAACATTAAAACACTTAATAATGGCTCTTTGATGCCGAAATCATGATCGTGAAAATGTAACACTGCAAATAAGAAAACAGTCTAATGGCGGTACTGACTGGAAGGAAATATATTATGACTATGGCCCAACATTATGAAAACGAATGATTAAAGGATTCAGTCAAGTTCATGCTGGAAACCTAGTGTTTGTTTCTGACAGGCGCGAAGACCCTAAACAGTCACCATGGGGGCAAGAGTGTCCAGCATGTTATAAACTCATTCAGTGCACTCAGTATGTGACATAGCCATTGGAGTCCACAGATGTAGATATTTAAACTATGTAACGGGGCCCATTGTTGGCTCACGAAGTTAATTTCATAGTAATGACAGATACTTGCTGTTTCTACTGGCCAAAATGCGACAACTCACATATAGTGGCTGATAATTTCTGTCTACTGCTCCATGCTAGGAGAGAATTGAGCAGAAAAAGAAAAATTGTTGGAATTCTTATGAACTTTTTATTGGTCAGAACTCGGAAAGTATACTGATATTGGCTAACGAGATTCTGGCGCTAGCAAAATCAGCTACATTTTGTGAAGCTCAGGACGAAGACGTCTCAGAGCATGATAGTGTACGCCACTTCGTCCTAGACCTTCAGGGAGAGATGACTGTACTGCAGTACTGCAGAAGGAGGTGTCTTCGCTTAAGAGCTGATCGCAGATGCCAGAGCTGAACCTATTCTCAGCCACCACTGCAGCCATTCTTTCCGCCTGCTTCTCAACAGTGCGGCAAGCTTGGGCCATATTTCTGAACGTCGTCACGGGGGAACCGCAAAGATGTTTATTTGACGTCACAGTTTCGTTGGCCATCTGGTGTTGCCTACCGGTTCTAGCCGCTACAGTCTGGAACGGCGCGACCGCTCCTTAGGTTAGTTAGATCTAAGTAGTTCTAAGTTCGAGGGGACAGATGACCTCAGATGTTAAGTCCCATAGTGCTCCGAGCCATTTGAACCACAGTTTCGTTTTTCTCAATTAATTCACACAGTTAGCTGCATTTAATATACACTTAGCAGAGAGAACTGATCTCTGTCGTACTTTTCTCCGACGTTTCTTTATTCTGTCAATTTATTCGGCAATTATTGGCGATTTTGTTTTCACAGTTTTTGTATCATTTCATCTCAAATGCAGCCACCACGTGTGTGTTTCTGTACCCTTTTACATTTCATAATTATTTGTATTGTTTATTCAGCGACGCCAGCTGTTGTGACCTAGGGGTTCTAGGCGCTTCAGTCCGGAACCACGCGGCTACTGCGGTCTCATCCTCGGGCATGGATGTGTGAGATGTCCTTAAGTTTGGTTTAAGTAGTTCTAAGTCTAGGGGACTTATGACCTCAGATGTTAAGTCCCATAGTCCTTAGAGTGATTTGATTTAGAATCGCGACAGTTCATCTGTCAATAAGTCAGACTGTTATAATGATCTTTTGTAGTATGTGAGCTGAGGTACCCATATTTCGTATTTTACTGGGCCACCCCAGTCTATTTCAGATATTTAATTACAATAGCCATCCATTGCGCGACTTTGCATTTTCACGCCACGTGCTGTCAAGAAGAGCAACATGTTCACTGCATGGGTCACCAGGTCCATATTTCACAGCAGCTCTGGCGTGTGGTAAATGCTCGACTGATACCTTACACGTGACACGCCTGTACCAGTGTAGACGGTTCTCTTGCAGCTTTTCCGCTGTATCCGCACCTTAAACGAGCCACTGATTTGGTAGTGTTCCAGCTTAGTGTAGTGCTACATTTGTGTTATCGATATTGCACACCTCACCAGGAAGGAACTACATTCATTACTTCTAAATGGTTGAGATCGCTTCATGAGACTCCTCTTATTTCAAACAAATACTGATCTTCATCACCTTGGTGTCCAAATTATGTTACCCAAAGACCGGAAAAAGTAATACACGTAGAATAGCCAGTCCTACAGCAGACTCCAGCAGCGAGTGAGCAGCGCTCCTACTACATGGTAGTAGCAGTCATCTTTTTGTTCGCAACAGTTGAGATGAATCACAATAGTAAGCAGTGATCTGTAATCTTAACACAACATTTTATTTACTAGTCACAGACCATACCTATATCAAAGAGTTTACAGCATATTATGTCTTTCAAAAAGTATCACTGTTCAGAGATATAAATGTCCTGACGACTTCTACTCCAACATCCTCCCCACTCTGGTCAACCTCCAGGGCGGTGATCAGCTGAACTGCACGTGCTATCTGCTGTCCTGGCGACCACAGTATTATCGTTCTTATTTTATTGTCTCTTCCCTGTACACATCTTTCTATTTTCCCTTTCCTCCACATATGTCTTGGTCATCCGTCCTCTTGCATCAAAACCAGACCACCAGGTTGGAAATCAATACGTCTTGTCTGTCTAACTTCGTGGAAGCTCCTAAGCTCCATGAGATACTTATTGGTCCATCCCTCCCAAAAGTCATCTGCTAGCTTTTACTGTAGTTTAAATACGTTGTTCGGTTTGTGTGTCATGGTAGGTTCTGGTCCAGTGGCCACATTTAACAGGCTGTCACCAACCGGAAAGTGTACTGGTGTCAGAGGTTGTGCGTCATGTCCTGGAAAGATTGGCTTTGCGTTTACTGCAGCTTCGACGCTGACCAAGATGGTATAGAGTTGCTCTGTTGCTAGACTTGATCGTTCCAACACCTTACGTAAGCACTGCTTGACGGTGCCCACCATCCTCTCCCAAGACATCCGTGGCACAGTGAACTTCCAAATAATTTCGTTTTTGGCGATGAAGCTATGGGTCTATGAGGAGGTTAGTGATTTCTATAGTTCCGATAACTCTTGGTTAGCGACTTGAAAGGTCTTTGCATTGTCGATGTAGATGGTGTGGGGCAGTCCACGTCTGTCAGCAAATCTCTATAAAGCCATTAAAAATGTGATGGTATTCATATTGGAGCACAGCTCTAAATGTACTGTAGGTTTTGCTGTGAAAGTGATGGGTGTTATATGGGCCTTTTCCATTGTCAAGCCTGTCTTGATGTAAAGAGGGCCAACAAAGTGTATGCCGGTGACAGTATAGGGCTTAGATGGTCTGTGGGTGGGGGACCTTCAATTTATTTTCCTCTTGAAGTGGTAGGTGGTAAGTTCCTTTGGGATCAAACTGCTGAGCTCATCGGTCCCTAGTCTTACACACTTATTAATCTAACATAAACTAACTTACGCTAAGGACAACACACACACACACACACACACACACACACACACACACACACACACACACATGCCCGAGGCAGGACTCGAATCTCCGACGGGCTTTACTGCGGAAAGGCGCCTTAACTGGGCGGCTACCCCGCGCGGCCCTCTTGAAGTCTTCATGATCTTGCATGGTAAACGTGTATGCAGGACTCTTTTAATAGTTCGACGACTTTCAAGTATCTAAATATCTTTCCAAACTTTGGGTAGCATAATTTGGACACCGAGGTGATGAAGAACGGTATGTGTTTGAAATAAGAGGAGTCTCGTGGAGCGATGTGAACCATTTAGAAGTAAAGAATGTCGTTCCTCCCTGTTGATGTCTGCAAACTGTAGCCTACCTCCCAGACGAATGAGCCCGTCTTCAACGAACGGATGTCAAATTTTAGTCTTGCGAGGATGGTTTACCGTTCTGGAGTGCGTGGAATTCTCGCGTGAGGCACTGATGTTAGACTGTTTTGATCCGGTAAGTACCTGCATTTGCCAGCTTGATTACTGTCAGCTCTCCAGCAAGTTTATGTTAATGGCGAATCTTACGTATGAAGCGAAGGATTGAGCCGGTTGTACGAATTAGTCTCCAATAGGAGCTTAACTTGGAAATTTCTATGATATTGGGAGGTATAACAACTGCCATCACGTGTTTTACATTCCTTCTTTCTTCCGGGAGGTCATGACGCATATTTGGAGTACCTGATAGCCAACTTTCTTCCGGGTGTTCAAGCCATGGCGGTTGTTCTCACCAAACACGCGCAGATTGTATTTGATTGCCAAGAAGTCCCGTGTTAGGTGATCCTCTGGGCTGTCATTCCCAGGACAATGTCTCCACCTAATAGGGGACTTGTCAAGCCTGTCACTCTGTTACAGATGAAAGTCTTCCATCGATTCACATCACTGCGTATCCAGCCTTAGGTCACTGCACCGTCCGTTCACAATATTGCATGAAATATCTCAGTAATCGTGCACCTAGAAGGTTGAGACGTGGCAGTGTTACTCTTTTGATAAGAGCAACTCTGTTCTTGCTACTGGCCAAGTGAATCACTGTGTTGCCGTGTGGAACACTGCGGATGTACACAGCTGCGCCACACGCTCGTTCCGAAGCGGCACAAACTACGCGAATCTAAACGTTGCGGTCTTTGGTAGATGATATCCATCGTGGGAAACTAATGCAAGACATTGGAATAAATTAAACACTCAAGTATTCCACATTGTTGACAGATTGTTGGGTAGCAATTCATTCCAGTCAATTTCTCTACACCAAATTTCTTGGAATCATAGTTTTCGCGTGAATGACACAGGTGAGAATAATCTTACTGTATCCTAAGATTTATCTACAGCCTACAATAATTTCATTCTGGTAGTAGATTCGTCAGAAAAACTTCACGTGACATTAACCGTGTTAATTTGAAAGCTGTCCTTTGCTGCGCTCCAATATAAGCCTAAAACGTGAGTAGATGTAGTAATCTCCCATCCTTCGGTTCTCCATACGTGCTGTGACTGATCTGAAGTAGTGGCCCATTTCGATAATTGAAAGATCGACAGTCTGATAACGGCCGATAGTTCGTAACACATAGGGATAGCTCCATTGTCGTCATCTGCACCAAACGCGAAGTCATCCATGAAAACATTGTTGGATAGTATCTGTGTGGCGACGGGAAATGCGCTCTCATATCCAGAAGCGCGTTCTTTCAGCGTTGCCGAATGCAGGAATGGACTGAACGTCAAGCCGAGTGAAAGTCTAGTCAAATGGTAAGTCAAGAAAATGGCTCTGAGCACTATGGGACTCAACATCAGAGATCATCAGTCCCCTAGAACTTAGAACTACTTAAACCTAACTAACCTACGGACACCACACACATCCATGCCGAATGCAGGATTCGAACCTACGAACGTAGCGGTCGCTCGGTTCCAGACTGAAGCGCCTAGAACCGCTCGGCCACACCGGCCGGCAACGGTAAGTCGTTACCTCGTTCGTCGTGTGGTAGTTTCCGTGACTATCTTGAAAGCTTTTGTGCTGTAGAAGTCTTGTCAAGACCCTGTCGTCTTTGTGCAAGAGAAGTTTTAGAAATTGCGTAATATCGCTAATAAAGGCAATAGGATGTATTCGTGTCAGAACAGCAAGTGTATCTGGCAGAAGATCTAGCCCCACTTCTAACGTGTTGCTGAGAGAGGGTGCCTTGATCTCGTGAGAAGACTCACTCCAATTTGTTTTGGTAAGTTTCTCCTTTCTAACTGCATGATGTGGAAGGTAGAATATGGTGTTACATGGGTTTTCAGGAGGAGCGAGTTCTACATGGCTCTTTGTAATGTAGTCCAACACACGAAGGTGGCAAATGACCTTTAAGGAATCGTTGCTAAGAAGTCTTTCGTTTAAACTTCGAAATCTACTTTCTGCGTTCAGTCGGTTAGAAGAATATAAAATAACACTTGTTTCTTAGAAAGACGAACGACTCTTCGATGATCATGCACAAGATAAGATGCATGAAATTTTTGAAGTAGGGGAGAATCTTTATTAGTCTTTACCGCATCATAATGAGCAGTTATGCAAATAGTATCTACATCCCAGAATCGTCTCAATTGGTCATCTGTGGACGTTTGAGTCTGAAGTACAAAGTTAACAAAACTCGGGTTTCGGCACGATTTTCTTATGTCGTGAATCACAGTAGTAGGCACAGATTTGTAGTCTTAACCTAACACTTTATTTACAAGCCATACATATACCAAAGAGTTTACGACGTGTTGTCTTACAAAGAGTATCATAATTAAGAGATACACTGGAGTGGCAAAGAAACTAGTAAAGGCATGCACATTCAAGTACTGAGATATGTAAACAAGCAGAATACGGCGCTGGCGTCAGCAACGCCCATATAAGACAGCAAGTATCTGGCGCAGTTGTTAGATCGGTGACTGCTGCTACCACGGCATGTTATCAAGATTTAAATGAGTTTGAACGTGATGTTATAGTCGGTGAGACACAGCATCTCCGAGAAAGCGATGAATTGGGGATTTTCCCGTACGACTACTTCACGAGTGTACCACAAATTCAGGAATACGGTAAAACATCAAATCTCCGATATCGTCGAGACCAACAACGACTGCTGAAAATCGTTCAACGTGACAGAAGCGGAACCCTTCCTCAAATTGCTGCAGATTCCAATGCTGGGCCATGAACAAATGTCAGTGTGCGAACCATTCAACGAAACATCATCGATATGGGCTTTCGGAGCCGAAGGTCCACTCGTTAATGACTGCACAACACAAGTCTTTACGCTTCACCTGGGCACATCAACACTGACATTGGACTGTTGATGACTGGAGACATGTTGCCTGGTCGGACGAGTATCGTTGCAAATTGTATCGAGCGGATGGACGTGTACGAGTATGTAGACATCCTCCTGAATCCATGGACCCTGCATGTCAGCAGGGGACTGCTCAAGCTGGTGGAGGCTCTGTAATGGTCTGGGGCGCTTGCAGTTGGAGTGAGATGGCACCGCTGATACGTCTAGGTACGACTCTGTCACGTACGTGAGTATCCTGTCTGATCACCTCCATCCATTCATGTCGATTGTGCATTCCGACGGACGTGGTCAAATCCATCAGGACAACGCGACACCCCAAAAGTCCATAATTGCTGCAGACTGGCCCCAGGAACACTCTTCTGAGTTTAAACACTTCCGCTGGCCACCAAGCTCCGTAGACATGAACATTATTGAGCAAATCTGGGATGCCTTGCAACGTGCTGTTCAGAAGAGACTTGCACTCCCTCGTACTCTTACGGATTTATGGAGATCCCTGCAGTATTCACGCTGTCAGTTCCCTCCTTCACTACTTCAGACATTAGTCGACTCCATGCCACATCGTGTTGCGGCATTTCTGCGTGCTCGTGCTGGCCCTACAGGATATTAGGCAGTTTCTTTGGCTCTTCAATGTATAAATGTCCCGACGACTTCAATTCCCAACAACGGGAAACTGACCACTAATTTTTGTCGACACTGGGAGTCGCGTGAGAAACCTGATGAGCAGTGTTTATTTGGTATGATTTCAGATACATAACAGCAAAAGGAAATTGTAAATATCTACCGAAACACGAGAGAAAAGGTGCCTGGTCACTCTTAGGAAAGATACCGTGTCTGTAGCTGTAACGTAATTCATAGAGGAAACAGCTATGGGTGAATGTATTTGATAATAGAAAGGAAAACATTCCGGCAAATATGGGTATGTGAGTGCACCATCGTGAGATAACTGTGGACGTGTGGTTACATGCCGCCACCACTTATGAAGTATTGACCTAGTTGGTAGAAGTGTATTTGCGATGTAGACTTTTCCAAGAAGTCCCAGTCTAATTTGTCTCAAACATCTCCAATGTCAAGTGGTCAGGGAAACTTGACACATGCGTGGTGGGACACAGGTACATTTTCTACTGATGTAAGATATAACGGGGCAATACAGTTGAAGCTGGACGCGTCGAACACGACCTGTACATTGATCTCAACGACCAACCCCTTTAACAGCTACCAGTTTACAGTTAACTGTAACATATAAGGCGCTGAAGTTGCACTGTGTTTCTAATTTAGCTATCTGAAAGTATTGTTAAATCTTTCGATGCATGTAGGTAAGATAAAACTTTTTTGCAAGCTGTAAAATTTTGTTTGGTCGAAACCACAGCATAAGAATAAAAAATGGTTCAAATGGCTCTGAGCACTATGGGACTTAACATCAGAGGTCATCAGTCCCTTAGAACTTAGAACTACTTAAACCTGACTAACCTAAGGACAGCACACACATCCATGCCCGAACCTGCGACCGTGGCAGCAGCGCGGTTCCGGACTGAAGCGCCTATAACCGTCGGCCACTGCGGCCGGCTAAGAATAAAAGTCAGTATTTAGCGAATCATAGATTCTGAAGTAGGGTTACCAATTTTAATGTTCAAAAACGATTTGAATTCAGATAGTGTGATTTATTTCTCAAAGTTTTCATTTCCTTGAACCTTTTATTTTTAGGAAATCTTTTTATTCATAATTTTGTCATTCATGAGTACATGTCATTTTTTCATGTTCTACAGTATAAGCAGCAACAGATTTACATTTTCAACAGTGAGCTTATTCACTGAAGATTTAGCAGAGAAATTATTTTCTCTAGAGCTGCATTTTGTGCAGGTGTGGCAAGAGGTCAACAGTTGAACGCTATCAACACTACTACTCGTGTATTCGTTCCAATTCTTTCCAACACTTTTCCCTACCAAATTAGCAGAGTTTTAAAATCCTGTCTTAATACAAAACTATTTTATTCAGTTGCTTATTGTGGTGTGTCACTGTGAAGTTATTTAGCTCCTAGACGAATTGGATACTTTATTCATAATATTTTACCAACAACACGTAACAATAGCGATAGTGCAAGTTAATAAAGACTGAAGTTATTTTCATCTAAGTGAGAAAAATTTCGTAAAGTGGCTAACAGAATAGACATAAATAAGTAACAATACGATTATGAAAATACTTTATTCAGTGGCATAGTGCACATTCTGCTTTTATGTCTATACTACCCTGGCGTAGGAAAGGAAATTCAGATTTGTAATAAACTTTAAACTTGTACTTATATTTATCTTTTGGTATCCTAATTCCTATAACGATATACTGTATGTCTTAAATCAGACTACTCAGTCGAGACTCCAGAATATATATGTCCGGTGAATACGTTACTTCGAAGCTTCTCTTGTTTACCGCGGCTTCACAAAAGCGAAGAGAGAAGAAAGACTAAAGAGATGGGCTGGCCGGAGTGGCCTTGCGGTTCTAGGCGCTTCAGTTTGGAACCGCGTGACCGCTACGGTCGCAGGTTCGAATCCTACCTCGGTCATGGACGTGTGTGATGTCCTCAGGTTAGCTAGGTTTAAGTAGTTCTACGTTCTAGGGGACTTATGACCTCTGATGTTAAGTCCCATAGTGCTCAGAGCCATTTTTGAACTATAGAGATGCGGTGTTGTAAACTTGAAGCACAGTTAAGCAAAGACCCGGTAGAGAGCAAATAAATCACAGCAAAATACATTTACAAAACTATTGCTGAAAGTGCGACATATTTCCTATATGACTGTTGCCAGAGCCTGGATTTGAAACACATTGAAGTGATAAATAGGTAATACATTTTTATTGTATACTAAAAAAGGGTGGTTTTACAAAAAATTCCAAAATTACAGGTGTTTCCCAGTAAAAACAGTTAATGTGGTAAATATAGTCGTGGATGAAGGAATTGGCCACGATCATGTTTTAGAAATCAGACTAGCAGTCGTATTGCGAGTTTCAGGAATGTTACGGCATACACGAACCACCATGTCCTGCTAGAGATTTGAAGCCCGCGCCTCCAGTATACGCATCCACTGTCTGAAAACACTGTTCCGTATGGGTCGATGTACTGGTGTCGGTTAAACCGCTAAGAAGGCGGTGTTTTCCACGGCCGTAATTGAATACGGAATGGCGCAGTTAGGCTGTTAAATTAATCACTCTGAAAGCTCATCAGAGGAATGGAAGAAGTGACAAAATCAATGTCAGTACAGTTAAGAGGACACAAAATAATTTCATAAGATATGTCAAAGATAATGGGGACGTGTCACTGCGGGAACACTTAAGCAGCTTAAAACATTATGACGTTTTTAATCGACATAGTAAGCTCTCCCAATAAAAAAATGTGAACAACGAAAAGCCGCCAGGAGTGGCCGAGCGGTTCTAGGCGCTACAGTGTGGAACCGCCCGACCCCTACGGTCGCAGGTTCGAATTCTGCCTCGGGCATGGATGTGTGTGATGTCCTTAGGTTAGTTAGGTTCAAGTAGTTCTCAGTTCTAGGGGACTAATGACCTCAGAAGTTAAGTCCCATAGTGCTCAGAGTCATTTGAACCATTTGAAGAACGAAAAATAACAGTAGAATTAAGTGAACATGTTAGTATTCGATGAGAAGAATGATTCCGGCGACGTATCTTACGGCTTCCGTGCTTCGAAGGCTATCAATTCTTGGGACTTGTTTTCATTTAGCGAGCCAGCTGAGGTATGGCTGAGACACTGTAGTTTCATTAAGCAGGACCTGGGTTCGGACGTCGGTCTCCTACGAAGATTTAATTTTTTTCTCTGACTTCTTTAAAACAGTATGGGTAGATACTAGAATGGTTCCTTTATAAGGGACGCGGTAACCTCAATTCTCTTATGATCTTATTGTCGACGTTATGTTGGAAAGTAACTTATTACGCTACTGTATGAGTTCGTAGCGTTTTTGTTTACGGCTGCTACGGGTTTATTTATCGATTGTAATGTTTTTATTTGTAGTTCATTGTTGCTATTTGAGTCTACATATTGTCATTTTGTCGTTTGCTGACGGTGAATGGAACTGTAGACGCTAGAAAATGGAGTGCCATGTGCAGTAACCGGAACATTTGCAACATATTCTCCTCTTTGAATTTAATACGTGAGTGACAGTAGCGGAGGCAACCAGAAACATTTGCAGTGTGTATGCGGATAGTGCCATTGGACAGAGCACGCAAGGAAATGGTTTTATCGTTTTAAGGAGGATTGTTTTGACATAAGTAACACCGTGTTCAGGAAGACATTTGCGGTTTAATCAAGATCGTTTAAACGCATTAATCCACAAAATCCATGACATTGTACTCGGAAACTAGAAAACCTGATAAACTGTGGCCATTTCACCATCATGCGACATTTACATGCAATGCCGATGGTTCAGAAACCGGCCGATGTGCGCTTTAGTCCGGAACCGCGCGACTGCTACCGGTCGCAGGTTCGAATCCTGCCTCGGGTATGGACGTGTACAATGTCCTTAGGTTAGTTAGGTTTAAGTAGTTCTAAGTTCTAGGGGACTGATGACCTCAGCAGTTAAGTTCCATAGTGCTCAGAGCCCTTTGGTTCAGAAGTCGGTGTGTGGGTACCGCATGCTCTAAGCCAAAACCACAAAAAACCCCGGGTAGAAACATATCCTTCTCTGGTAGCAATTCGTCAGTTGGCTAATGAACAACACCGACCGTTCCTCTCCTGTAGCGTTACTGATGATGATAAATGGCGACCTACAGCAACACAAGGAAAAGAAAGGAATGACTTCGCTCTAACAAAGCAGCAATTCACCGTGCAAAGACCTGCACGCATCCACAATGTGTAAGGTGGCAGTATTTTGGCATCTTACAAGGATTCCATACCACTCCTACACATCAAAATCTTGGGATTGATCGATGTGAGGTTACGGAACAAAAAATGTCTTGTGAACTTACGAGTAGATTTTTTTTATTTATTCGTATGGCTAGGGCCCCCCATTGGGCAAACCGTTAACCGGGTGCCGGTCTTTCAATTTGACGCCACTTCGGCGACCTGCATTCGATGAGGATGATAGGATGATGATGAGGACAGCACAAGATCCAGTCCGTGAGCGGAGAAAGTTCCCCGACCCAGCCGGGAATCGAACCCGTGCCCATTGGACTGACAATCTGTCACACTGACCATTCAGCAGCCAGGGGCGGACGTGTCTACAGATGCATGGTTTCCATGCTAGAGACCATTTATTCAATGATATCCCGTTACAGGGACTGAGGTCTAATACGCACTGTACCATCAGCCACAGTTACAGTATGTGTTGAATATGGTTTCCATGTACCTCAACGCATGCTTGTAGGCTTCCTAGCATATTCTTTTTAACCCGTTCGCATAGACCAGGCTGCACCCGAGCGGAATCAAAGGCAGTATGAATACGTTGCTCATGTGTCTCCACATCGCACTGGTTGAAATCCGGTGAACGAGAAGGCCATGCAACTGGCCCTCTGGTCCGATACATCGACCAGGGAAGACACCACTGAGATGCATCCTGACGGTAATTGTGAAATGGTCTGGAGCACCATCATGTAGCAGCCACATAGCCCTTCCAACCATCAATGGCACTTCTTCCAGCAGAGGAGGCAAAGTCACCCTCAAGAAACGCCGATAGCTCCGGCAGGCTGGGTGATGTGGAGGATAGAGAGGTCCCAAATTATGCCGGCCCACACATTCCGGCTGCATCGATGCTGATCATTCGCTGTCAGCATACCGTGAAGGTTCTGCATAGCATTCCCCAGATGATTGTTATGGAAATAAAGATGACCTCATCTATGAATAGGATGTATGACACAAATTCCGGAATCGTAGTTGCCCGGTGAAGAAAGCAGAGACAAAACTGCTCCCGATGTGGAACATCTGTCGCTAGTAAGCCCTGCACATTCTGTTCGTTGTAAGGATAGTAAAAACTCTCATGGAGAATGTTCCACACGGTCGTCTTGGCTTACCCTCTAGTGGCAGGTCAACTGCCTGGTGCTGACACGGCGGTCGCCTTCCACAGTGTTAATCATATTTTTCTGCAAGTCTGGTGCCCGAAAATTTCCGGTACGTCCTTCATGATTTCCTTCTTCCTGAAACGACCATGTCTCAGACAAACGGCGAAACACCGTCGCAAACACTGAACGCTGTAGTTGTCGTCGGCGGGGATGGGTCTCCTAATACAACCTTGCAGCCCGCCAACCGTTGCCATTTTCCTTTCCGTAGGTAAACACCACGTCGGCAAGATCTCGATTCGAATACAGAACCATTGGGTACTGTGCCGTGTGGCTCGAGCAGCGATATTCCCGCCTCCGGTATCGGACATCTATCCGTTGGTGTGCGCAGAGCGCGCGGTGGCGCCACCTGCCGAGCCGATCGGGGAGCGAGCGGTAGGCTCAAGCATGTAACGTGGAATTTTGCATTGGGACACATAGCAGTAACGTCGTTTGCCAAGTCTTGCAGACAATACAGCTGCAGTGCGAGGCAGCAGGAAGAGCATATCTAGAAGGGGCTGTTTACACAGGTGACTGTACCGTAGCAAATATCGCCGGCGTGGGAACAGTCACGTTTCTGGGAAGCCGTTGGTGTATTTCGATTACTGCATGTCTCCTGGCGCAGGGATCTGCGGCGGCTGGCTTCGTCAAACGAGCAAGAGGGTAAGGGCCTTACTTGTGCTGTAAATTGAGGGCGGAATCGACTACTGCGTTCAGTGCTGTCTGCTTCACTTTTTGGCCGGCCGTTGCTACTCCTACTGTCTTCGAATGTGTTAATTTCAACTTGCTTAGTACGCAAGATTCTAGTGAGAGCTGTATGTGATGTGATGATTAACATTTGTTAGGGCCTGGAGTGCTGATACAGTGTTTGTACATTGCTGCTGTCAGTGTTAACCACCATTGAAAACAGTTTGGCTGGTCCTTGTCTAAGTATTATTGTATTTTTGCCACACGACGGATTTAAGCTGGCCAATTGCTATAGATAAACATGGATAAAATTTTCCCTGGATATATTTTTCTGCGAGTTGCAGTAACATTACTGTTACGTTCTTATCTGAAGTGATAGTGTCTCTGAGAGACACGTATCTAACCCTAAATGAATAGTTTCATTCTTAGAAGATACTGAGAGGCCAGTTGTTATTGTGTGATTAAACAGTTTGAAACTGATTCTATCAATGAAAGTACAAGAATTCAATGACAGTATGTGGTGCCTATTTGCTGTAAGTCACCTAGTGTTTTGCGTCGGGGGGTGGGGGGGGGGGGCGGTCTCGGTGTACCGTTAGCCTGCACCCTGCACGCTAGTTACTCGTTTTATCGGGACTTCTGCTGTTTGTCTTTAAAGAGGGTGCGGGATCCTGGGTTGCGTCCTGCTTGTGCTGTTGTGTATTTTACGCCCCCTTTGCCCGCCCGTGACGGCTGGGCGTATATCTACTTCGCTCGCGGCTTAATGTATAATTGCCCTCCACACGTAAGATAATACATTTGTACTGCTTACCTAATGTTCACTAATAGGTTGATTAATTCTACAGATGATGTACTGTAACGAATTATTGTGTTTCTAGTTACTTAAGGTAGATGTCAGTGTGTTGTGGATACCCACTAGTTCTGGGTTTTTTCGTGCCTGTCCGTGACCGTTGCTGCTCCCGTTTGGGGGTCCATGCCGAACCTCTATTGTAAACAGCTGAGTGGGTGGGCGTCCGCTTCTGGGCGTAGTTTGTTGAATCCCACGAGGTTGCTTGGTCACATGGAATTTTATATTTCATACCCTACAATGTAGGGTGCTTGCCATTTAAGTAACGTGGTTTTGTGCCATGGTATCTGATTTGTTGTTATCTGTACTCTGAATTGCTTGGGTAACACCAACGAAAGACTACATTTCCTCCTTAAATTTTAGTAAATTGTTCTTCAGGTTGGTCATAGTTTTAGAGTAAATAATTTTAACTCATTTCACTAACTGTGTTATAGGCCATAAGTGCCGTCGTTTGTGAATGTTTAAATTTTGAAGTAACTTGCTCTCACCTAAATGGTAACTTTAAAAATGTGTTGATGGTTTCATTTGTTATTCGTCTCGTTTAAATGTGCCAAATAAATGTTCAGTGCAGCTGTAGATGGTGACTGCCAGATGTGTCAGTTTGTACAGTCCTACCACCCCACAGCCTATCGTGCTGAGCTTGTGTCGTTGTGTAAAAGGTTGCATTCCATGCTCTGCTGACACATCGTTGGTAGCAGAGCGTGGTTCAATGATGTGTCAGTATAGCATGGAATTCAACTTTTACAGACGAAAGTAATGAGAAATAGCAGAAATCAGAACAGCGAGAAACTTAACATCAGGATTGATCACGACGTAGATGAAGTTAAGGAATTCATCTACGTAGTCAGTAAAATAACTAATGACGTATGTAGCAAGGAGGACATCGAAAGCAGATTAGCACTGGCAAACAGGGCATCCTGACCAAGAGAAGTCTACTAGTATCAAACATAGGCCTTAATTCGAGGAAGAAATTTCTGAGAACTTACGTGTGCAGTACAGCATTGTATGTCTGTGGAACATGGAATGTGGGAAAACCGGAACAGATGAGAATCTAAGCGTTTGAGATGTGGTGCTACAGACGAATGTTGAAAATTAGGTGGACATAAGGTAAGGAATGGAGAGGTTATGCACAGAATCGGAGAGGAAAGGAATACGTGGAAAACACCGATAAGAAGAAGGATGATAGAACATCCGTTAACACTTGAAGGAATGACTTCCATGGTACCAGAGGGAACTGTAGAGGCCAAAAACTGTAGAGGGAGACAGAGACTCGAATACATCCAAAAGTAATTGAGGACGTAGGTTGCGAGTGCTACTCTGAGATGACGAAGTTGGCAGAGGAGAGGAATTCATGGCGGGCTGCATAAAACAAGTCAGAAAACTGATTACTCAAAAAAAAAACAAAAAAAACAGACATTCTTGCAGAAAGACTAGGTCAAATTTACAAGACCTAACAAGTATTTACATAAGCCTTAAAATATGATTCAAAGAAACAAAGTCATAATAATATCTGAATGTATTCCTAGGCATATTATTAAAATTTGAGATTTCAAAATGCCATTCATTTCTCTGTTAATAGCTTAAGTAACTTTTATTTGGTGGTCAGTCTTGTTTTTAGTTTTTGATATTGTCAAATAGTCAGAAGCTTTCTGACTCTACGTATATTTCTTCACATCTGCTTCTTCTACTTCCATTACTTCTATTGTCCAAAGTTACCTTCTTGTTTTAATAGTTATTTAGCATTATTCCGAGATGTTTTCTTTTGTAGTTTTCCCACAGTTCATAATTTACAGAACTACAGTAATTACATATTGAGCTTTCTTGTGCATGAACTTCGTCAGACATGACACCATCACATAGAATAAATTTCCCTAAACCCACACTTCAACCTTTTCATCAACATGTCCTCAACATTAATTACAGTCATCAATACAATGCCATAACATCTCTTCAGTATTTCACAAAAACTGTACTTCTTTATTTCATCATAAAATATTCTTAAACGAAGTAATTTTATATAACAGATCATTATGTACATAGTCAACTCGTAGTGAAACTGCAATCACTTGCAGTACTTAGCAACTATTCCGTCAGACAATGTTACTATTATTATCAACATCTTTCTCATCTGTGTTATGAAACTCTTGTTTCCTTGTCTTCATAACATCTATTACATAATATGATTAGTACAATTAATTTCGTAATGGTTATCACTTCAAAAGCTTTAGTTTATAATCAGATGTTAGTTCTTCCATCATAATAAAAGTGCTAACTGTGAGCTGACGATGTACAAGTCTAAGGCATCTTTAGAGTGACAGAACAACTTTCCTACAAGAACAGACTTATAATTTTAGCGATTTGAAAATCTTTTTAACTATCTAGGACACTTAACAGTGACGAATTTAACGACATTCGTAAGATACGAATTATTCTTTCAAAGAGAAGCCTACTTAGGTCTAGGTAGTCAAATAACTGTACACTGGATTATTTGCAGCCGGTACATCATACACATTATCAAATGAAAGGAACAAGAGACAAGTGCGATTCAGACACTGCAACAAGGGAAGCATGATGCTTCAAAATAAATGGATGGCAAGGGAGACAGAAAACAGGTACCATTGCATATCAACAGATGGAGGAAAAAAGAACAGTGACAGTGATAAGGCAGTAGGGTAAGGGTATAAAAGGAGAGGGCTCTGAACTTCATGTCAGTAGCTTCTAGCACAACTGCCCACCAATATAAAGCCATATGCAGATAGTCAAAATGGACTTTTGTGGTCATGCCCCTAACAGCAACATGAGAAACCACTGTAAATTTATCCAAATCTTCTCTGTATACCAGAGAAGACGTAAAAATGAGAATAACCATGAGCATCCACACATAGAAAAGATATGTATAATGTACTTTACATTAATGTAAGTGAAATATTCAGTAAATGATTCATGTAACATGTTGCAGGCATAGTTGATTTATTGACAAAGATCACAAAGACCACCAGATAATAAAATAACTTACAAGACAAAAATATGTACATAAAAGCCATAGTTCATTCACACAGAAAAGAGATAGAATGGATAGAAAGCGATAACATTGATACATTCATTGAAAGAGAAAAGAGAAGTAGCACAGACAACAAGAGGAAAACAGTGCTTCAGGAGCTCGAGATCCCACGCTCGCCAGGCTCATAATGTAAGAATGAGTATGCATATAATACATAGTTGACATATAGAAACAAAGTAATCAGAATAACTGTAATTACATATATTGAAAGTATGTCTTTACTTATTTTTATCATCGAAACAGTGACCTACAGAATTTTCCCTAACAAAGACAAACTTAACCTACTCATTTATTGCCCACAATATACAAGCCCAATGCAGTCTGACTGCTATACAGTGACAATATGACTTCCAATAATTAACACAAAAGAATGGCCCTGAATAGCAAGAAATCTTAACAATAATAAAAGTCCAAAAAATATGAAATTAAAGAAATATGAAACTACCTCCAACTTTGTAAATTGCCTAAGCTCATTTCAGTCTCGAACCACATTTTTTGAAAAGTCACTTACCTCACAGAAAATCTTCATAACACGAACTACAGCAATTACAACAAGCAGCAGCTGCAGCGAACAAAATAAAAGTATTCTACCTACTATAGACTCTGACATCTAGGAGGCATATGGTTAGCAAAAGAAAGATTTTGTTGAAGAGCAAACAATGTATTTATAAAATTTGACCTTATTAATGTGACATCCATTTCTAAAATTATGTAGTTCTCAAAAAGTCCACAACCCAAAAATTACCAACAACATCCATCCTCTTTTTACATTTTTTGCGTCTCACTTTACAATGCTTGTCCTACCAGCACAGAGTCTCCACTAAGAAAAAACATATCCATACACTTCCCTTATCCACTCGCTAACTGCTAGTCCGTCCAACCACAGACTCTGTTTCTGAGGGTGCAGAGCGCTGTCAGCGATATTAACACACTCTATAGCGCTGCCAACATACAAACGGGCCACTTACATAGGCCCCCAGCTTCCCTCAAAAAATTTTACAAAGTCTTTTGGGCAGTGGCCAAGACCAAGTTGTTAAAATTTTTATTTTAACAATATCAAATAGAGCAGATGCACGCAAAGGTTAAGTAATATGCTGTTGGTCAATAAAGTAAAAATTCTCCTCCTAATTCCTAAAGACATTCCTAATTATTCATCAGAAGAGAAGTCTATGCCACTTTTACGCAGAAAGGCTGAGCAGTATATGAAAATGCACAAGTAAGTAGTGGACAACATGCAGTCTTGGAGAAGTAGTGTTGTCCTCCCCAAAGAAACTCAGTGCTGACTCTCGACATCAAGATTTCATTTGGTATCGTAAGATTGGTAATGGGGCACAACAGAGCAGACTCACATAAGTATCAGTTGAAGTCTTAAAGAATATTGGTAAAATTGTGGGATCACCATGAAGCAGACCCAGTGTAGTCCTTATAGAGATTATGATAGTAGTGGGCCACCAAAGGTGCAGACCCACTGTAGTCCTTCGAGAGATGACCAGCAGCCAATTTGCGGCCGTACGATCACGACTAAACAGTGTTGAGGATAAAATAGCAAGTCCATGGGTTACTATGTAATCATTACTGATGCACATTACAAGTCCCTAAACCACCACTTGTGCACTCACTAGTTTTCTTTTTTTTGCGATATTCTTACAACCAATAATGCTGTTAACCAGTCCCTTGCTGAATTATCAACACATGTACAAGCACTAACACAGTCATATAGTCTCTGAGAGTTGGTACATGTAGTATGATCAACAGAGAAATGTGTGCAGTAAAAAGAATCCCTACTATTTACCAAACTTGATGAACTGGTGTCTATACAACTACAAGTAAATGTGTCAAAGTGTAAATTTGATACTGCAGTACTTGTAGTGTGCATTTTATACCTCTGTTTCATTTCTCTCGTTTCAAGAATATCTTTCAAGGACGTATTTCCAAAGCTACTTCATTTCCAACCAAAGCTTCACTTAATACTCACAGGCCTCTCTTACTTCAACATTTGTTTCCCCCCCCCCCCCCCCAAAAAAAAAATAACAATAATAATACTAACTAAGCATGCTATCTGTATTTATACTTTCCACCAGTTCTTATACGTCTACGTTTTTCTTACCACATCATTCATTTACGAGAAGATCCTACCTAAACCTGTTGTCACTACACCCTACTTATATGTGTTCATTACCTCTCTCAAAATAATTGTTCCTCATTATGCAATACTCTTTGGATAGACCTTTTCCTTATAGATCCTCAATGCATTTCCTCCGAACTCAACACATTTTCTTATATAACATACCCCCTCTTAAGCTGACTTAAATCTACTGAGCTCAGATTCATAAACTAGAGAACAAAGAAATGCAGCAGCACAAAAAATTTAACACAAACAACAATAATAAAAAAAAGCTAATTGGCAAAGCAACCAGCAGCATATCTAAATTAGCAAAGCAAATGCAGCATTACAACTAATGTAAGGCAATATGCAGCAAACAGTAAAAATAAATCTGTGGTAAAACTGGCTTAGCACAGTAATACAAAGTAAAATTCAGTAAGACATTGCCTGACAAATAGCAGCAACAAATGCAACAACTTATACTTAAACATGACTAAGTATGCGCAGAAAAATATTAAAGTAAAGTCAGCAATGCAGATAAGGGAAATATATGTGTAAGATTACAATGGCATACATGCATCTGTGATCATCAAAACTATGCAAAGTGCCAGCACAAGAAACAAGATCTATACTGTATCCCATGTGAAGTGCAATGATTCTATGTTACGTCTTAACACTAAACAGGTGCACCACAATAACTTATTCTACCATAAAAATTTACAAATTCTTGAAAATAAAGTTATGTATGCAGCTCCTGTTATTAGACCCTTCTCCTTCTTATTGTTCTTTTCTTTCCAAGAGCTTGTTTTAAAGAATGTGTATCATAAAACTATTATTTAAGGGATCTGTTGGCAGTAAGTTTTTAATTAGCATACGTATTGAATTTTGTTTTATAAAAACAATGCTGCAATGCAGCTAGAAACCAGATATCAAATAAAATAAACAAATATGTACAATGCAAAACATAAAAACATCATTCCATAGCCATGTGGAATTTCATAAGTCAGTAGAAATTCTCTCAATTGTCATAATCAAATGTATAAATATTTCTCCTCAATTCATAAGCATTTCAGTAAGTAGCACAAAGTTCAAACTCCAAAGTGTAATCGTATGTTTACAAGTAATAATGTATGTCGCGTCTGTAGTGTGTTCTGCAACGAAATGTCAATAGCGACATCAATGGGCTCTCTTTCCTTCAGCTATGCGAGTGCTTACGGGAGTGCGACGAGCTTCAAAAAGGCTAAAGTGGCACCAGCAAAGTTGAAAGGCGACACAACAATGGGTATATTTCAAGGAGACTAGTGTGCCACCCAGCACTGCAGGGCATTATGTCAAGGTCACATACACTACACGTCACTCAAAGCTCTTGCAGTATCACAATGGTTCTGAAAATATATGTGTACAGCTCAGAAAATGCAGACAAAATACAATTTCATAAATGCGAAGTAATCCAAGTGTGTAATTACCTATATATGTGTCAGAGACATAGTAAAAATGGTCATTTCTCTCAGTTAAATGACCAGATATCTGTGTAATTCTGTGTTAGAGAAATATGGCACCAATATACACTCCTGGAAATTGAAATAAGAACACCGTGCATTCATTGTCCCAGGAAGGAGAAACTTTATTGACACATTCTGGCGGTCAGATACATCACATGATCACACTGACAGAACCACAGGCACATAGACACAGGCAACAGAGCATGCACAATGTCGGCACTAGTACAGTGTATATCCACCTTTCGCAGCAATGCAGGCTGCTATTCTCCCATGGAGACGATTGTAGAGATGCTGGATGTAGTCCTGTGGAACGGCTTGCCATGCCATTTCCACCTGGCGCCTCAGTTGGACCAGCGTTCGTGCTGGACGTGCAGACCACGTGAGACGACGCTTCATCCAGTCCCAAACATGCTCAATGGGGGACAGATCCGGAGATCTTGCTGGCCAGGGTAGTTGACTTACACCTTCTAGAGCACGTTGGGTGGCACGGGGTACATGCGAACGTGCATTATCCTGTTGGAACAGCAAGTTCCCTTGCCGGTCTAGGAATGGTAGAACGATGGGTTCGATGACGGTTTGGATGTACGGTGCACTATTCAGTGTCCCCTCGACGATCACCAGAGGTGTACGGCCAGTGTAGGAGATCGCTCCCCACACCATGATGCCTGGTGTTGGCCCTGTGTGCCTCGGTCGTATGCAGTCCTGATTGTGGCGCTCACCTGCAAGGTGCCAAACACGCATACGACCATCATTGGCACCAAGGCAGAAGCGACTCTCATCGCTGAAGACGACACGTCTCCATTCATCCCTCCATTCACGCCTGTCGCGACACCACTGGAGGCGGGCTGCACGATGTTGGGGCGTGAGCGGAAGACGGCCTAACGGTGTGCGGGACCGTAGCCCAGCTTCATGGAGACGGTTGCGAATGGTCCTCGCCGATACCCCAGGAGCAACAGTGTCCCTAATTTGCTGGGAAGTGGCGGTGCGGTCCCCTACGGCACTGCGTAGGATCCTACGGTCTTGGCGTGCATCCGTGCGTCGCTGCGGTCCGCTCCCAGGTCGACGGGCACGTGCACCTTCCGCCGACCACTGGCGACAACATCGATGTACTGTGGAGACCTCACGCCCCACGTGTTGAGCAATTCGGCGGTACGTCCACCCGGCCTCCCGCATGCCCACTATACGCCCTCGCTCAAAGTCCATCAACTGCACATACGGTTCACGCTACCAGTGTTAAAGACTGCGATGGAGCTCCGTATGCCACGGCAAACTGGCTGACACTGACGGCGGCGGTGCACAAATGCTGCGCAGCTAGCGCCATTCGACGGCCAACACCGCGGTTCCTGGTGTGTCCGCTGTGCCGTGCGTGTGATCATTGCTTGTACAGCCCTCTCGCAGTGTCCGGAGCAAGTATGGTGGGTCTGACACACCGGTGTCAATGTGTTCTTTTTTCCATTTCCAGGAGTGTATAAAACTGTATAAGCAAATATAATATTAGCTAGGACTCCTTGCACTTACCACACACATGGTACACAAAGGTGTGCCCCCATGAGGGATACTGTAATTGTAACTCAGATCTTACAGATTACAACTGTGGAATGTAATGTATCACCGAAAACTTTCTCTGCATCATTTCCCTCTTTTCAAAAATATTTCTAATAATGTTTCAAGTACAACATGTTATGACTCAAATGCGTGTCATGTAGTGATAAACTGTGCTTCTTGCTGTAAAAAAATTTCTGTCATTGCTTAACAGTAAAAATGTGCTAAGTGTCGTAGTTATCGTTGCTTATATGCAACGTTTTCCAAAAGTCAATGTACCTATCTTGTCATATGCAGAAGTAAAGTGCTATGTGTATAAATGCCGTGATCTTGAAAGTACTGTACTGTAACGTATTGTTTGGTTACGAAAACAAATGTCTCATTGCACCCATACCGCAACTACTTTGCTCATGACAAAACAGTACAACAATAAGAAACTACAACTAAAAAGTAAATTCCATACGTGCAATTACATGCTAACAGTAAACAATAACTAATTTATAATCATTAATTATTCTAACAACATGGAAATCAGAAGATTCCAGTGAAGTATTCTGGCAGAGACGCCAGGTGAAACTAATGTCTTTAATTACATTTGTCATTTAAACACTGACCTACAGAATTTTCTCTAACAAAAAGACTCAGACTTAACCTATTTATTTATTAAACACAATATACAAGCCCCATGCAATCTGACTGCTGTACAGTGACAACATGACTGCCAATAATTATGTAACACTAAAGAAATATGAAACTACCTCCAACTTTGTTAATTGCCTAAACTCATTGCAATCACAAACCCCATTATTTTTATAAGTCACTTACCTTACAGGAAATCTTCATAACATGAACTGCAGCAATTACAGCAAGCAGCATCTACAGCCAGGTAAATAAAAAGATTCTAACTACTACAGACCCTAACTACTATGAGGCATATGGTTACTAAAAGAAAGATTTTGTTAAAGAGCAAACAATGTATTTAGAAGCTTTTACTTATTCATGTGACATCCAGTTAAAAAAATATAGAGTTCTCAATAATTCCACAACCCAAACATAACCAACAACATCCATCTTCATTTTACATTTCCTTGCCTCTCACTTTACAATGCATGTCCTACCAACACAGAGTCTCCACTAAGAAAAAACATGTCCATACACTTCTCTATCCACTCGCCAACTGCTACCCATCCAACGACAGAGTGTCTTGTGGAGGGTGCAGAGCACTGTCAGCGATATTAACACAGTCTATAGCGCTGCCAAATACAATCAGGCTACTTACAATATGTAAATAAATTTGATAATTCATATATGCATTTCCATTATTTAATTAGTACAATTAAATATTGAGTTCTTTTTGTGAAAAACCTTTCTCTTTCGTCTTCAAATTCGTCAAGAATGATCGTTTGCTTATATGATTTTGGATAAATCCAATGATATGCATTAGGATGTGGATTTTCCAAAATTTCAAACAATCTGTATGTCATTATCATTTTAGACATTTGATGTGATTTGACTAGTACATGATCCCCAATCTTAAATTTTGTTATATCAGGTTTAGTTCCATAGGAAAACAGTTGTGTCCAGCGAATGTATTCATTTCGACTACTAAAGGGTACAGCAATCAGACGCAAATGATGTTTATTTCATATCTAGACAGGACGAGAAGACTGAACAAATAAATACCTGGGCAACGCCGGGTGCTCAGCTATCTTATGTGCTCGTATACTGGTTGTCCTGATCGCAATGGATGGGCTTATAATAGTTGACTGGATTAGAATCTTTGATCTCAGCAACACAACTAAAAACATACAGAAAAGACGTAAAGTAATGTAAAAAATTAAAAATGCAAGATAAAACGAAAAAAATTACCTAATGTCTTGTTACAGAGCAGCAAATAGAACAGTTGCCTAAAGTCCTCTCAGACGTCAAACTTGTAATATGGAACAGTGGGGTTCATACAGAGCGCATCAATATGATCTGGTTACACTTCCGGCAAGAGCAATATTCTGCTATTAGTTTTACGCTCTTCGCTTCAAAAATAGTGGCATGATTCTGAAAATAATATTTCTACAAGGTTCATTTGCTTTGTATTAACTTACACTGAGGAACCGAAAACATTATGAACACTGCCAAGAATAAGATTGGGTGCCACCAAGTGGGTTAAGGACATGTGACGCCCCCAGGAAAGTGTATAAGTGGAGCAGGGACGATTGGGGAATCATTTTACCGACGGTATGGGCCGCAGATGGGGAAATCCATTGCTGTACGAGACTTTGGCTATGGGCAGATTGTTATGGCTCGGCGCTGGGAACCAACATCTCGCAAACGGCGAACTTGTTCGTCCGCTACTGTCACGAGCATCTTTGGAGAGTGGTTGAAAAACGGTGAAACGGCGAGTAGGCGACAAGTTGTGAGAAGTCCACGGCTGAACGCAGAACGTGGTAGTCAAACGCTTGCTCGCTCTGTAGTCCAGCATAGGCGGCGATCTGTGGCAGTTCTGACGACAGAATACAGTGTGGTACAGGCACAAGTGTTTTGGAGCGCGCCGTTCAGCGGACGTTGTTGAACTTGGTGTTCCACAGGAGATGACCCATATGTGTTCACATGTCGATGCAACGACTACGTCAATCACAGCTGCAGTGGGCACGATATCTGCGGTATTTCCGTAATAGCTATTTACTATGTCACTAATATTGTGACCACCTGCATCCCTTCCATGCTCGATGTGTTCCCTGCAGGTAGTGGCATCTTCTAGTAGGATATTGCCGGAGTCGTACTACAGTGGTTTGGGAACATGATAATGAGCTCACCTTCACATCTTTGACGCCAAATGCGTCTGATACGGCTGGCCGCTGTGGCCGAGTGGTGGCGCTTCAGTCCGGAACCGTGCGACTGCTACGGTCGCAGGTTTGAACCCTTCTTCGGGCATGGATGTGTGTGATGTACTTAGGTTAGTTAGGTTTAAGTAGTTATAAGTCTAGGGGAGTGATGACCTCAGATGTTAAGTGTTCATATGTCGATGCAACGACTACGTCAGTTACAGTTGCAGTGGGGACGATATCAGCTATATTTACTGTGGATCAACGGAAATTTGTCGTTTCTTTGTGTATCAGGTCAATGGTCATAACCAGATCTGCCGTCTTCGAGGTAAACGTCTGGTCGAAACAGAAATCACACCGTGGACGCAGACCTGTTGGGGCAATATTATGCTATGGTGACCATTCACCTGGGCCTCCTTAAGATTTGTAGCGGAAATTTAGAAGTCCATAACAGCTATGAACTATGTCATTAATATTGAGACCACCTGCAGCCCTTCCATGTTCGATGTGTTCCCTTCAGGTAGTGGCATCTTCCAGTAGGATAATGCCCGAGTCGTACTACAGTGGCTTGGGGAGCATGATAGTGAACTCACCTTCACATCTTTGACGCCAAATGAGTCTGATGTGAGCTGAACGGACCACATCTAGGGAGATAACATGAATGCTTAGGTCACTAGCCACAGCCCCATAATTCACGGGATCTGCGTGACCTGCACGTAGGCATTTGGTACCACATGCCTCTGGAAACGTACCAAGGACTTTGTCGAATCCCTGCCACGCGGAACTGCTGCGGTATTGTTCCAAAGGTGGATCAGTAGGCCAGTAAACAGATGGTCATAATGTTTCAGTGTAAACGTTCACTGATAATAGTAGTGTATGAAAATATTCGTTACGTTTTATGGTCCACGTGGTACCAGTAATAATTTTGTCTGTCTATTAAGGGAGACGGAAGGCAAGTGGGCTTCAAAAATTCGATTTTTAGATTTTAGCATATTTGCAATGCCTGGTCTTTCCTGCGTGAAACTGTTTCTGTTTTGTATAAATACGACAATTTTTTCGTGAGATATGATGATTTTCCTGGCGCAAGGTCTTTGCCTGAATGATCCTGACATTTGGTGCAAGTACAGGAGAAGTGCCAGATATGACCGCAAACATTCTTTACCCGCATCAGTAATGAATGAAATTAAACCCGTATTTAGAGACCTTTGTAAAGATACCTTGTTGAAGAAATGTCTTCATGGGAAAATCGAAAATTTAAATGAATGTGTGAATTCTGTCATTTGGAACCGGTTACCGAAAACTGTATTTGTTCAGCTTAGAACCCTTAAATTTGGTGTTTATCATACTATTTTATGCTTCAATGATTGTTTAATTAGAAAACTGGATGTTTTGGAATTATTGGGCATAAAACCTATTGGAAATACTGCACAATCCTTGGTGCAGATAGATAAAGAGAGATTGTACAAAGCAGATATTGCTAATTTAAAATGCACAAAAGAAGCTAGGCAGAAAAGAAGAGGGACCAAGAAAAGAAAAGATCAATATGATTCAGATGGTGCTGAGTATGGTGCAGGAAAATATTAGTGGTAAGCAATTCTCATCAATAACCATACCAGAATTGCAATATTAAAGTTTAAATGGATTTTTCTCAAAACTACATTTTTTACGTTCAGGTACCATTATTTGATAAAGTAATGGGTTTAGAAAAATGAAATTTGGTCAATTTGTACTGCAGATCGTAATAAGTTATTACAAGTAAATTGAGAATCACCAAAGAATCAGAAACTTTAATAATAATTAATGTACAAAAAAAGTTAAATTTTACTAGTGAAAGTATAATTTTTTTCTTCAAAACCATAAGAGGTATTACGCTCATTTTACTTGTAAATTGAGGCGTATATGTTATATATATGCAGTAAAAATTTCATTGTTTTATCACTTATAGTTCTTTTGAAAAGTGTACCTATTCAAAGGGTAAAATAGCATTGGCGGAATAGGGACAAAATTGCTTTCCGTCTCCCCTTAAAGTACTCAAAGTTGTACTTGATCATATTTTTAAAAAATGAAAATGATAAAAATGTATGGGTTTCTTTATAAATCGTAAATAAAGAAGTGTTTTCAAAAGGAAGGCTCGAACCAAACTGACAGCATCGATTTCCACTGACTTAAGTCTATAATCAGTACTCGTGATCAGGTTTGGACAGTACTTGGCAAAAGGAAGATTTACAGCGATATGGTATTAAAAGGTTTTATGGTTCTCTGGTATTGATCCTAAACCATTTAAACGCCTTTAATGGACACTGATGTCAAGAAACTGAGCTATATTGTAAAGCCATGTTATTCGATTCAGTGGAATTCGGCTTTAATTTTCATGTCTGTGAACTGTCCTTCCATGTTGAAAATTTAACATTGAAACTAGTAAAAAACGCTAATTATTATTTTAGATATCTTTTCTGAATAATTTAAGACCTGTGGATAATATTCTGTATACAGCGTGATACAGCTGCCCCTACCGACGTGTTTTATGCAAGCCACAACGCCTTCAAAACCATGAACGAGATTTTCATAATCTTTCCCTCACTACTCACGAACTACTAATCCTACACAAAAAAGGAACAGGACCTTTTTATAGGAAATTTAATGTAGTCCCTCGCCAGCCTAGCATGCTGTTCGTAGCACTCTCTCCTACCACAGCACAACAGTTTACAACTACAATAACTGTTCTAGATATTCCACCTTTTTCTGTCTCTATTCATTGGGCTATTCGTTAACATTGCTACCTATAACATGCCCGTGTGGCTAATAAAAGAAAACCGACGTTTTAAACTTTATGCTAAGGCAAATTACGCTGACAGTTAGATCCAAACTTAAACGTTACACGCACAGTAGTTTCGCAGTCGAGAGACCTGACGAATACAATGATTCAATTGTTTATTTTATAATGCTAAAATTCACAAAACTGTTAGATAAAATTCGCAGAAAAATCAGTTTTACAATTTCTAAGTCCACGACTAAGGCGGTGGCGTAATAAAGCCACTGAATGGATACCAAAAAAGATAGATTGTGGGAAATATATCGTGCAGTTACAATTTTTTTTACAGTGGTAGGAGTTAATGCCATGAACACCATACTAGAAATCGTGACCAGTGGGTGGCTGAATATGGGGTGGCAGTGCGTTTGATGGTTCCTTTTGTACATCTTTCCTGAATAACTCACAAACTACGGCCTCTAGCAGAAACATGTCCCAGTACAAAATTTACCTAGATTAAATTCCGTACAAAAAGTCCTGTTCATTTTTTCTGTAGGACTAATGGTTTGTGTGTAGCAAGCGAGAAATGTGAAAATGTCCGACATGGTATTTGAAGGCGTTGTGGGCTGCATAAAACTCATTGGTAGGAGCAGCTGAATCGCCTTGTATATGTACCTTAGATTTTCCACAGGTGATGCAGTGATGTATAATCAAGTGGTTTTTGCAAAAAATAACTGCACAAATATTCATTCAAATCATTCAGACTGGTGCAATTTTGGCAATTTCAGTCAACTTACATAAATATCTGAGAGCTACCTTTGCAGGATATGAAGTCGAATGATCACATAGGATCAAGCATTAGTTAATTAGGTGTTCATTGACAGTATGCTTGTAAAATTCAATGAGTCTGCGATATTGCCTACAAAAAACTCTGCGAGCCATTTTAGAACATTGCACAAGTGCTTGGAACCAATGTCAGATAGGAATAATGGGGGACACTGAAAATATTCAGATAAGACCAACATGAATGGTAACATAAAGATGCGTCTCTCAGATACTGGAAAACATGAATAGTGAGATGCTTGAAGATAGTCGCCAACTATTTGGCAACAGCGTGCAGGGCTCTGGAGACATAGCAGTCACTCCGATGCCTCATTTCGCAGTTGAGAATAATAATGTTATCTACCATGTGACATAAGAGATCGAGTGAGGTGCAGACATATTCGTCATTCACCTGCTTTGTATGAATAATCTATCCAGATTCTTTTATTGCCAGTTTTCTTTAATAACTTTAGCATTACCATGTAATGTAGATGAAGAAATCACTTCGTGCGCCTTTGGTATGCCAACAATCAGAGCCATTTGAGGTGTTTTGGACTGACTACATTTGGATCTGGAGTGCAGAAGGGAGACTAGGGTCGGAAATAGTCGACTGGTTAAAACCGATACAGATTTACGAGTTGTGAAAAACAGGTATTTTTCAGTATTTATTTGGCCTCGGTTACAGCAGATTTTTTTTCAATTATTTTAAAAATAACAGAGTAAATTAGCGGCATATCCATTTTCCGTAACATCAGTGCTAAAATTTCTGGTGATTAAATAATTATTTTTTTTCAAAAAGTAATGTTCATTTGCAAAATTTCGAATATTTTGCAGTATTTAGTTTTCATAGAAATTGGGAAAAACGATTAGAACTACTTTGATAACGACACGTACAGTTAGAAATTAGGAATAACGCCATGACATAAGAGGCGGTACGGCACTGCAGAGGCAACAGTGTACCCGTTGCCGTGTGACGAGGCCTACTGCGTCGTACGCGTGTGCGTGGCCTACACGGTCGTGTCTCGCTGTCGTCCTCAGACATCAGGTGTATTGCAGAATTGCACCACCCTAATTTGGAGGTGTTTTACCAAGTTCGGTAGCAATGACGTACGATACTGCATTGGTTTAAAAGATTAAAAATAGGAGGGGACACAACAAATTAGCGACATCATCTATGCCGGCCTTGGTGACCGAGCGGTTCTAGGCGCTTCAGTCCGGAACCGCGCACTGCTACGGTAGCAGGTTCGAATCCTGCCTCGGCCGTGGATGTATGTGATGTCCTTAGGTTAGTTAGGTTTAAGTAGTTCTACGTTCCAGGGGACTGATGACCTCAGATGTTAAAACCCATAATGCTCAGAACGATTTGAACCATTTTGACATCATATAAGGAAAAAAGATGTATATTGTTCCTTAGAAAAGAATGTTACTTCGATTGATGTAACGATAATTTTATTTACGTGTATAAATTGGAATAATAATTACGCCCTTAGTCTTGTGGCTGCTTCAGAGTGAAAAATTGGTGCCATCCAAAAGTGACGATGCAGCGATATACTTGTGACTTCCCGCTCTGGCTGTTACCGAGGCTCTCTCGTTCACCTTTACATTGTTTGCTGGAGGCAACGGGACGGGCTTCTGCCAATGACTCAGTTCCAAATTGACTGTCATCTTCTACTTCTCCACCTTAGTTAGAATTGTCCAACATACGTTCTAAGAGAAGCAAGTACTATGATAGTTATGCGGGAGGTGAGAAAACTTGGATTTCATGGTTGAGCGGCTGCTTATAAGCCACACATCACGCCGGTAAATGTCAGACGACGACTCGCTTGGTGTATGGAACGTAAACATTGGACAACTGAACCGTGGAAAAACGTTGTGTGGAATTACGAATCACGGTACACAATGTGGTGATCCAATGGCAGGATGTGGCTACGGCGAATGCCCGGTGGAAGCGGTGGTGTTGTGGTGTGGTCGTGTTTTTCATGGCTTGCTCCCCTTGTTGTTTTGTATGGCACTACCACAGCACAAGCCACACTGATGTTATAAGCACGTTCTAGCTTCCCGCTGTTGAAGGAAAATCCGGGGATGATGACTGCATCTTTCAACACGATCGAGCACTTGTTCATAATGCACGGCCCTGTAATGTAAAACGTCTGGGATGTTTTGGAACGCCGACTTCGTGCCAGACCTCACCGACCGGCATCGATACCTCTCCTCATGCAGCACTCCATGAAGAATGGGCTGCCATTCCCCAAGAAACCTTTAAGCACCTGACTGAACGCATGCCTGCTAGAATGGAAGCTTTCGTCAAGGCTAAGGGTGGCATAACGCCATATTGAATTCCAGCATTACCGTTGGAGGACGCCACACGAACATTTAAATCATTTTCAGCCAGGTGTCCGGACACTTTAGATCACACAGTGTAAGTCTACATGACGTCGGAACGTTCCACCATTGGCTCGATTCCTCGACGATAGAAATCTGCTCCTCGGTCACAGTGCCATTCGAGAAGCGCTGCCGCATAGTCTTCATCATTGGAAAATCGCTTCTCCTCTCCACCCACTCCTCCCCCCCCCCCCCAACCAAAGGTTCTTTCAGCTTGCCGAAAAAATGGAAATCGGATGGCGGAAGATCTGCACTTCCCGGTCAACATCGTCCGCGTCTGCACTGCGTCGGACAATTTGTCCGGACCGTTTCCCTTCGGCTGTACGAGATACTTCATTTGATCCATATAGGGCCGGAATTTCGCGGTGAATCTGTTTACAGTCCTTGTGACGCTAATCGAGAAGCTACTTGATTGGCAAGTAGCGGTTCCGCGCAAGAGAACTGACAACGGCCGGGTGAGTGGTGATCTGACCACACGCCCTCCATACCCGCATCCAGAGTTGGTTGTCGACTGAGAATGACAAGACGTTCGGTCAGTACCTCGGACCTTCAATGCCTGTTGGGACGGAGTTTAGTTTTAGTTTGATCCGTTTACAATTTAGACGCTCTGCCCACAAGAATCGTAATGTCCCCCGTCATTCAACTTTGGAGTGCGTCTCCAGTAGCAGCGCCGTTTCACCCACACCATTCTGCACGTGACATCCGTACAGCAGGAGAACTGCGTCAGCAGGAAACAAGCAACATATGCTCACTTTCGACAATGGTGCACAGCAAACCACTTCAGATGGATGGCAACGTGTAGCTTTCATCGTACTTGCAGGTATCAGAAAGTACACTCCTGGAAATGGAAAAAAGAACACATTGACACCGGTGTGTCAGACCCACCATACTTGCTCCGAACACTGCGAGAGGGCTGTACAAGCAATGATCACACGCACGGCACAGCGGACACACCAGGAACCGCGGTGTTGGCCGTCGAATGGCGTTAGCTGCGCAGCATTTGTGCACCGCCGCCGTCAGTGTCAGCCAGTTTGCCGTGGCATACGGAGCTCCATCGCAGTCTTTAACACTGGTAGCATGCCGCGACAGCGTGGACGTGAACCGTATGTGCAGTTGACGGACTTTGAGCGAGGGCGTATAGTGGGCATGCGGGAGGCCGGGTGGACGTACCGCCGAATTGCTCAACACGTGGGGCGTGAGGTCTCCTCAGTACATCGATGTTGTCGCCAGTGGTCGGCGGAAGGTGCACGTGCCCGTCGACCTGGGACCGGACCGCAGCGACGCACGGATGCACGCCAAGACCGTAGGATCCTACGCAGTGCACGAACGCTGGTCCAACTGAGGCGCCAGGTGGAAATGGCATGGCAAGCCGTTCCACAGGACTACATCCAGCATCTCTACGATCGTCTCCATGGGAGAATAGCAGCCTGCATTGCTGCGAAAGGTGGATATACACTGTACTAGTGCCGACATTGTGCATGCTCTGTTGCCTGTGTCTATGTGCCTGTGGTTCTGTCAGTGTGATCATGTGATGTATCTAACCCCAGGAATGTGTCAATAAAGTTTCCCCTTCCTGGGACAATGAATTCACTGTGTTCTTATTTCAATTTCCAGGAGTGTAATTTACACATAAGCTTCCAAAGGTAACACCATAGCACAACTGTGCAACGAGATTGACGACAGATACGATGTATTTTCTTAATACGTTTCTTTCTGGTGCATTTTATGTGTAGATGGATGTACAAGGTGCGCTCCATAAGTAATGCGACCAAATTCAAAAGAAAGTCATTTAGTGAATACAAATACTCAAAAAATTTTAAAATAGACCCTCTTGCGTCGATACACTTCTGGAGGCGGTGTTTCCATGCCTGGAAGGCATCCTGGAATGCCTTTACCGGAATGTCCTTTAGAGCTGATGTAACATGCGCCTGGATGCTTTCAATGTTTACCTTTCATGACTTCTTTTAACGAAGGAAACAGAAAAACGCCAGCGGGAGCCAGGTCAGGACTGTAGGGAGGCTGGGGAACCAATGGGGTCTTGGTCGTGGCCAGAAAGTCGTTGACAATGAAGGCGCTGTGACTCGGCGCATTGTCGTGGTGAACTTTCCACGTGTCCTTGATGTCGCTTCGGCAGCGCGAGACCTTACTTTTCACTCTTTCGAGCACTTCCAAGTAGGAAGCTGAGTTCACTGTAGTCTAGGTAGGAACGAATTCGTGGTGGACAATGCCTCTGACCTCAAAGAAGACAATGAGCACGGTTTTGATCCTAGATTTGCTCATGCGTGCCTTCTTGGGACGGGGCGACGATGGGGTGTGCCACTCTGAACTCTGCCTTTTTGTCTCTGGGTCGTACTCAAAAATCCATGACTCATCATCAGTGATAAATGAGTTTAAAAAATGAAGATCATTTTCATACATTTCCAACATTTCTCGGCACCAAAGCACTCGCATGTGCTTGTGTTCGTCGGCAAACACTTTTGGGATGAGTTTAGCACACACCTTTCTCATGTTCAAATCTTCGGTCGCAATGCGGAAAACAGTTGTTTTTTTACATGTTTAGAGTTTGTGCTATCAATTGAAGGCTCAGCCATCTGTTAGAGTTCAAATAATCGCGCACACGTGTCACATTTTCGTTGACTCGTGCGACTGATGGTCGTCCACTGCGATGTTCGCCGGTGATCTCCTCTCGGTCCTCCATGAACGACTTGTGTCATCGGAAAACTTGCGATTTGGAGAAGCAATCATTCCCAAAGGCATGCTGAAGTAATGGAAACGTTTCGGTGGCAGACTTCCCAAGTTTAACGCAAAATTTGATAGCGTACCGTAGCTCTACACAATGGTTCATTGTGCCGTGTTACATGAACTCAAAATGGAGTTGACGGAAACGCACGTCCTGACTCTACGGCAGCTCGCAGCCGGATAAGACCCAGAGCCTTTTTAAGCTGACACACCCCTCCACTCAACCGAGCTGGTTACAACACGCCGTGGTGAGCCGTTGCGTCAGAAAAAAATTGGTCGCATTACTTATGCAACGCACTCTGTATATGGGGCTCAAAAACCACTAACATACACAATAAGACACAAAAAGATAGGAAATCTGCGCACCACGAAGAAATTATCCGAATAGGACGAAATCGGTAGATTTGATATACATGTGCAGACAAACAAATGATTGCTGGCCGAGGTAAGGTTTCGCTGTCACGAAGACAAGTAGCAGACATTCTCGCCGAGTGTGAGCGGGCATTATCTTGCTGAAATGTAAACCCAGAATGGCTTGCCATAAAGGACAACAAAAATATCGTTGACGTACCACTGTTCCGTAAGAAAAGAAATGGCACCGCAGATAATAACTCCTGGTTATCGGGTTGTATAGCTGCCAAAAGTTAGACTGGTATCCCAACACTGTCCAGGGCGTCTCCAGACATGTCATCGCTCGTCGTCGGAGTTCGTAATCTCACTGAGTGGAGCACAATTATCTTCACTGATGAGGCCCGTTGAAAAGCGAAGACGTGTCTGAGGACGCCCCAGGCAGCCGTGGGGTACCAACATGACCTGCAACAGACCGACAACCAGCAGTCTGGGGTGCCGTTACTTTTCACATTACTTTTCCTTATAGCACTGCAGTACGTCGACGTCATCCTACGTCCCGCTTTGTTGCCCTTCGTGGCAAGTCGTCCCGGGCTTACACTGCAGCAAGATGAGGCCAGCACGGACACGGCAAGAGTTTCTGCAGTCTGTCGTCGTGCTTGCCACACCCTGCCTTGGCCAGCGAGGTCCGTCCATCTTTCCCCAATGGACAACATTTGGAGCGTTATATGCACGGTCCTCGTACCATCTAGGGATTTTTAAGATCTAACGCGCCAACTGGATAGAATTTGGCACGATACCCCTCAGATGAATGTCCAACATCTCAATCAACGCCCAGCCGAATAACTCCTTGCATAAGGGCCAAAGGTGGATCAACGCGTTACAGACTTACTCAATTTGTGAAACTCTTTTTTATGTATAAATCATTCAATTTTTCGCAAACTGTAATCATTTATTTGTCTTTACCTGTATATCATATCCACCGATTTGCGTTCCACTGCGATAATTCCTTTGTGATGTGTCTAGTTTTCATTTTTATTTTTATTGTTTTTAGCGTTATTTAGTTGAATTCACAGACTTTAGATTTGTGTGATTTGTCGTGTGAACGCAATTTCTTAGCTTCCTTTTAGTACTCATGCGGATGACTTCACAGTTCACATTAGTTAGAGTTCAAAAATTGAATGGCTCTGAGCACTATGGGACTTAACGTCTGAGGTCATCAGTCCCCTAGGCTTAGAACTACTTAAACCTAACTAACCAAACACATACGTCCATGCCCGAGACAAGATACGAACCGGCGACCGTAGGGTCGCGCTGTTCCAGACTGAAGCGTCTTGAGCCGCGTCGGCCTACATTTCAGACAGTAGTAGATGCGGGCGGCCAGAGAGATGTCGTGTAACTTGACTGCTGGAACGCATTCTATACAGTTCCGCACTGCCGTCTAATAAAAAGGGATATGAGACCAGCTGTGCGATAGGACTGAGCAGTTTCTAGCAAATAGGACACAGCTTGTCGTTCTCAACGGAGAGTAGTCTTGAGGTCTAAAAGTAATTTCGTGCTTGCTTCAAGGAGTGTTACAGGACCATTTCTATTCATGATAAACAGGGTGACTGAGCAGCCCCTACCAATAGGTTTTATGCAACCTGCAACATCTTCACAATCCCTGGGCGAGATTTTCAAATTCTCTCGTTCTCTATGCGCAAAGTTCTTGTCCTACCAAAAAATGAATAGGACCTTTTTCTAGGAAATTTAATGCAATTAAATTTTGTGCTGGTATAAATTTTCGTTGGAGGCCACGGTTTTCGCGTTGTTGAAAAAAACTCGTTTGAAGGTCGCTTTTCTATGTCTTTCTTGAATAATTCGAAAACTGTATTCTTTAACGAAAACGTATCCCAGTACAAATTTTACTACATTAAATTTCGTACAAAAATGTCCTGTTCATTTTTACTATAGGACTAATAGTTTGTGCGCAGTGAGCGAGAGAACGAAAAATTTGTGCATTGTGTGTGAAAGCATTGCGGGTTGCATAAAACCCATGAGTAGCGGCGCCTGAATTACGCTGTGTACGGCAGATGTAGTGGATAAATTCAAAAGTTACATGAGGCTTTCCACCGATGATCCTGTTGTATACAGAGAAGTCACAACGGTGGAAACTATAGCGCAGTGGAGGAAGACCTGCAGAGAAACGAAGCTTGATGCAGGAATTGGCTCCTGTCCTTCAAGTAATGAACAAAGGTAGCTTATTACGAACAGATAAGCAGATACTCTCACTGTAGTATCATTGCCCGACTGCAAAACAGTTACCGGAAGCAGTCACATCCAGAAAATATCTGCGAGTATACGAATGGAGCTATTTAAAATGACTACATAAAACTAACCGCAGGTAAGACATATGCCAGACTGAGATTCATTAGTAGTCTCCCGGCATAAAAAGCTAGCTTAGAAAATCGTCGTTCGATCAATAACTGAATATTCCTCGTCAGTATGCGATCCGCACCAGAGAATACTGATATAGAAATGTTACCGTTGATAGTGCCACTAAAGCGGAGTTACTAAATAGTTTTCCGTAATTCCTTCACAAAAGAAGAGGAAGTGAATATTCCAGAATTCGAAACCAGAACAACTGTTAGCATGAGTTATATAAAAGTAGATATATTAGGTGTTGTGAAAAACTCAAATCGCTTGAGAAAGGCAAGTCTTCCGGTCCAGATGGTATACCAGTCAGGTTCCTTTCAGAGTATGCAGACACAATAGCGCCTTTTTTAGCAATCATATACAACCGCTCAACTGACGAAAGGTCTGTTCCTAAAGAATGAAAGGTAGCTCAGGTCACATCAATATATAAGAAAGGAAATAGGAGTCACCCACTGAATTACAGACCCACATCACTGACCTCAATTTGCCGTAGGATTTTGGAGCTTATACTGTACTCGAACATTATGAATGACCTTGAAGAAAATGACTTATTGATACATAACCAACACGGATTCAGAAAATATAGTTCTTGTACAACGCAGCTAGCTCTTTATTCCCATGAAGTAATGAGTGCTGTCGACAAGGGATCTCAGATCGATTCCATATTCCTAGATTTCCAGAAGGCTTTTGATACCGTTCCTCACAAGCGACTATTAATCAAATTGCGTGCATGTGGAGTATCGTCTCAGTTATATGACTGGATTCGTGATTTGCTCTCAGAGAGGTCATAGTTCGTAGTGATAGACGGTAAATCATCGAGTAGAACAAAAGTGATATCTGGCGTTTCGCAAGGTAGTGTCATAGGCCCTCTGCTGTTCCTGATTTGCAAAGATGATCTAGGTGATAATCTGAGCAGCCCTCTTAGATTGTTTGCAGATGACGCTGTAATTTACCGTCTAGTAAAACCATCAGACGATCAATTCCAATTAGAAAATGATCTAGAGAGAATTTCTGTATGGTGCGAAAAGTGGCAATTGGCACAAAACAAAGAAATGTGCGTGGTCATTCACATGGATACTAAAAGAAATCCGATAAATTTTGGATATACGATAAATCGCACAAATCTAAGGGCTGTCAATTCGACTAAATACCTAGGAATTACAATTACGAGCAACTTAAATTGGAAAGACCACAGGTATAATATTTTGAGGAAGGCGAAACAAAGACTGCGCTTTGTTGGCAGAACACTTAGAAGATGCGACAAACCCACTGAAGAGACAGCCTACATTACACTTGCCCGTGTTCTGCTGGAACATTGCTCCGCGATATGGGATCCTTACTACGTAGGATTGTGTCACTGATATGATACGAGAGCTGGGGTGGCAGTCACTGAAACAAAGGCGGTTTTCTTTGCAGCGAGATCTATTTACGAAATTTCGATCACCAACTTTCTCTTCCGAATGCGAAAATATTTTGTTGACGTCCACCTACATAGGGAGAAATGATCATCGTAATAAAATAAGATAAATCAGAGCTCGAACGGAAAGATTTAGGTGTTCCTTTTTCTCATGCGCCATTCGAGAGCGGAATAGTAGGGAAGCAGTATGAAAAGGGTTCGATGAACCCTCTGCCAGGCACTTACGTGTGAATTGCAGAGTAACCATGTAGATGTAGATAGAAGAAAGAGAGAAGATCCGTAGCAGCAAGTTTTATTTCAGGTTCACTTAGTAAGCGCGAAGGTTTCGCGGAGACGCTCAGCCAAGTCCAATGGCAGACACAACAAGAGAGGCTTTCAGCATCACGACGTGTTTTACTGTTATAATCCTGAGAGCGTACATTCCTCGAGGAGTCAGCTTCCTTCTAGGCCTATCTCGCGAAGAGGTCGTAAAGGTAAGTTAGAGAAACTGGAGCTCACAATCGTCCTTCTCGCCAACCATTCGCGACTGGAACAGGAAAGAAGGGAATGTACAGTGGTGGACAGAGTACCCTCCATCACACATCGCAAGATGGATTACAGAGTGCAAATGTAGAAAAGATAACTGGCAAACGACAGGACAGCAGCATGAAACAATCCTTAGCGTGGATAGCTGAAACAACTGCTGTAATGGAACTGCCTGTTTGATTAAAACTGTCTAAAATGGTTCAAATGACTCTGAGCACTATGGGACTTAACATCTGAGGTCGTCAGTCCCCTAAACTTAGAACTAGTTTAACTTAACTAACCTAATACATCCATGCCCGAGTCAGGATTCGAACCTCCGACCGTAGCACCAGTGCGGTTCCAGACTCAAGGGCCTAGAACCGCTCGGCCACAGCGGCCGGCCAAAAAACTGTCTACTGCACAGGGACTCGAACGCGTCATCTTTGCCTTTCGCAGGCGGACGCTCAGCCGAGTGAACACGTGCCTGAATAGCTCACTCGGTGAGAACACTGCAGGTGAAAGGTAAAGCTTCCGAGTTAGAATCTTTGTCCGAAACAGAATATTAATGTTCCATGAAGTTCTATATCAGAGCGCACTCCGTTGGAGAGTGAAAATTACTGTGGTAACTACAGTAACATATGACTCCAAACATAGGATCAAGAAAGCTGCTTACCAACACTGGAACAGCACTATATCTGAGCAACTTGAGGGCAGACACCTAGGACTGAATGATCATATAAAGTTGACCGTCGGTAAAGCAGATGCCAGACTGAGATTCATTGGAAGAATCCCAAGGAAATGCAATCCGACAACAAAGGAAGTAGGTTTACAGTACGCTTGTTCGCCCACTGCTTGAATACTGCTCAGCAGTGTGGGATCCGCACCAGATAGGGTTGATAGAAGAGATAGAGAAGATCCCACGGAGAGCAGCGCGCTTCGTTACAGGATCGTTTAGTAATCGCGAAAGCGTTACGGAGATGATAGATAAACTCCAGTGGAAGACTCTGCAGGAGAGACGCTCAGTAGCTCGGTACGGGCTTTTGTTGAAGGTTCGAGAACATACCTTCACCGAAGAGTCAAGCAGTATATTGCTCCCTCCTACCCATATCTCGCGAAGAGACCATGAGGATAAAATCAGAGAGATTAGAGACCACACAGAAGCATACCGACAATCCTTCTTCCTACGAACAATAGACTGGAATAGAAGGGAGAACCGATGTACTCAGGATACCCTCCGCCACACACCGTCAGGTGGCTTACGGAGTATGGATGTAGATGTAGACTCTCCTGGACCGTGGTTCGGGTGCGTGAAGCTAAGTAAACCTCGTATGACGTCCATCATTCGTATGACGCCGGGACACGAGTAGAACGCCGCACAATTATTGAACTGTATGAAATAAAATCGTCATCACCTCTGAATGGTTTGCGTTAGGACGTTCAAACTGCACGGGTGGCAGCGGGAAGTAATGGGAGTTAGTACGCATGCATGGTTTGGCTTAGTGACGAAGCCCACTTTCATTTGGATAGGTACGTCAATAACCAAAATTGGCGTATTTGGGGGCTGAGAACTTGCATTTCGCGGTCGAGAGACCTCTTTACCCTCAATGGCTGACTGTGTGGTGTGGAATGCCCAAACACGCAATAATTTGTGCGATGAAACTTCCTGGCAGATGACAACTGTGTGCCGGACCGAGACTCGAGCTCGGGACCTTTCTTTCAGGAGTGCTACTTCTGCCAGGGCCGCAGGAGAGCTTCTGCAAAGTTTGGAAGGTAGGAGGCGAGGTACTGGCAGAAGTAAAGCTGTGAGGATGGGCGTGAGTCGTGCTTAGGTAGCTCAGTTGGAAGAGCACTTGCCCGCGAAAGGCAAAGGTCCCGAATTCGAGTCTCGGTCCGGCACACAGTTGTCATCTGCCAGGAAGTTTCATATCAGCGCACACTCCGCTGCAGAGTGAAAATCTCATTCTGGAATTCGTGCGATATTTCTTGACGGCACGGCAACTACCCAACAGTACATGAGGGTTTTGGAAGATGATTTCATCCCCGTTATTCAAAGTGAGCCTGATTTCGACAAGATGTGGTTCATACAAGAAGGAGCTCGACCCCATCGAAGCAGGAGACTGATGTCCTGGAGGAGCACTTGGGGACAGCATTCTGGCTCTAGGGTACCCATAGGCCACTGGCATGGCCACCATATTATCCGGGTCTGGACACATGCGACTCCTTTTTGTGGGGCTATGTTAAAGGCAAGGTGTACAGCAACAATCTCAAAACCATTGCTCAGCTGAAAAGAGCCATTCAGGAGATCATCGACAGCATCGATGTTCCGACACTTCAGCGGGCCATGCAGAATTTCGCTATTCGTCTGCGCCACATCATTGCCAATGATTGCGGGCATACCCATCATGTCGTAACGTAAATCTGAATATCGGTAGTGGTGTTTACATGTTGAATAAAGTGTGTGCACGTCGTAGTTTGCAACTAATTTACATTTTTTACATATAGTTAAAGTATATGTAAAGTATATCTAGTGGCAAAACATAATTAATACCTTCTCCGCGCGATTGCAATGGAAACAGTGTTACGAAAGCAGAGTTACTAAACCCACCCTTTCTAATTGCCTTCACAAATGTAGACGAAGGAAATACTCGAGAAATTGGGTCAAGAACAGTTGCCAACCTAAATATCAGCGGAGCAATGAAGCAACTTAGATCACTTAATAAAAGCAAGTCTTCCGGTCTAGACTGTATACCAATTAAGTTTCTTTCAGAGTACGCTGATGCAATCATGACAATCATATACAAGCGCTCGCTCGACGAAAGACCTGTACCCAAAGAGTGGAAAGTTGTGCAGGTCACACAGATATTCAAGAAAGGTAGTAGGAGTAATCCACTAAATTACAGGCCCATATCGTTAACGTCGATATGCAGCAGGATTTTGGAACATATATTGTGTCGAAACGTTACGAATTACCTTGAAGAGAACGGTCTACTGACAGACAGTCAACACGGATTTAGAAAACATCGTTCATGTGAAACACAACTGGCTCTTTACAAACACGAAGTGTTGAGTGTTATTGACAAAGGATTTCAAATTGGTTCCGTATTTCTAGATTTTCAAACGGATTTTGACACTTTACCGCACCAGCGGCTTGTAGTGAAATTGCGTGCTTTTGGAATATCTTTTCGGTTTTCTGACTGGATTCGTGATTTCCTGTTAGTGAGGTCACAGTTCACAGTAATTGGCGGACAGTCATGGAGTATAACAAAAGTGATTTCTGGCGTTCCCCAAGTTAGTGTTACAGGCCCTCTGGTGTTCCAATATAAAAGATTTGGGAGACAGTTTAAGCAGCCGTCTTACGTTGTTTGCAGAAGATGGAGTCGTTGATCCGCTAGTAAACTCATCAGAAGAGCAAAACAAATTACGAAAGATATCTGAATGGTGCAAAAATTGGCAATTTATCCTATATAATGAAAGTTGTGAAGCCATCCATATGCGTGCTAAAAGGAATCCGTTAAATTTCGGACACACAAAAAGTCAGTCAAATCTAAATTCGAATACCTAGGAAATAAATTACGAACGATTTGACTTGGAAAGAAGACACCGAAAATGTTGTGGGGAAGACAAACCAAAGACTGCGTTTTATTGGCAGAACACTTAGAAAATATAAGACACTACCTACATAACGCTTGTTCGTCCTGCTTTGGAGTATTGCTGAGCGGTCTGGGATCCTTACTAGATAGGATTAACGGAGTACATAGAGGACGTACAGAGAAGAGAAAGACGTTTTGTATTGTCGCGAAATAGGGGAGAGAGTGTCACGGGCATGACTCAGGGTTTGGGATGGACACTAATAAAACAAAGGAGTTTTTTGTTGCACCGGAATCTTCTCCCGAGGCTTCAGTCGGCAGCTTTCTCCTGCGAATTCGAAAATATTTTGTTGAAGCCATCCTACATACGGAGAAACGATCGTCATAATATAATAAGGGGAATCAGAGCTCACGCGGAAGGATATACGTGTTCGTTTGTACCGCGTGCTGTTCGAGAGTGGAATAATAGAAAATTATTGTGAAGGTGGTTCGATGAACGCTCTGCCAAACATTTAAGTGTGATTTGCAGAGTATCCGTGTAGATGCAGATGTAGATAGATGTCTGATAATGAAATGTCATTCGAGTGACTTATGGCTTTTCACACTGCAGTAGAGCTTATAAGGTAAAGGGACATACGGTACATTCGTGATAGATTTACATTTACAGTCCGTAACACGAAAGCATTTCATAAAGTTACGTATGTCATACTGACAGGATCAACTACATTTAGGAATGTAGCAATTTTTATGATGTAGAATTTCGAATGATGATCAAATACCACAGACATTGGTTGGTTATTTCGTGAGATAGGTAGGTAATTTTGTGATAGGCCCTAGGTAATTTCGTGATATTTGTAAGGTAGTTGGTAGAATGCACCTAGGTCAGCAGTACCTACCAAAAGACTACACATCAAAATGGCGCGTCGTCCCTCCAACAGATATGGTCTCAGTTAGTTAGCAAGGAAATATCACGAAATTACCTGTATAACGGAAACACCTCCCTTTACGTTACTCCATGCTGGGTGGTAAAAAAAAGTACGCCAGTCAACGCTTCTCTGATATTTTAGATTTTTTTTTCTTTGGCTTATTTTGATCTGAAAGTATTTTAAGGTGGATAATTTCGTGACAAACTGAAACGAAAAACTGAAAAAAAATTACTTGGACGTGAAGCTTATAATACAAGCAGTCAATGAAGTACAAAGGAACCGAACTATAGACCAAAGTAGTGACCCGCGTATCTTCTTTACACACGTTAAGAACCTGTGGGTTTCCTTCAAAAACTTGAGCTGTAACTTTTGTCACGTCAATAACAATACTGGGTGCGCTACACAACGAATGAGCAACTTCCCTGGCTAAGAAAACGATATATACTTTTTGCTCTTACCCTGATCGGTTATCTATTTTCACAAATAGTGCACACACTGCCACAAGTAGTGAATCTATCTTGGCTGAATGATGATGTACCAACAAACTACAAGGCAAAGTCCCGCGTTACCCGGCTAACATGGGCGGTCGCAGTGAATTGACAAACAAATATCACGAAATTACCTACGTCATGAAAATATCTTCCTTGACCTTACTGCCTAAAAAGTACACATTTAGAGGTTGGAAATATTTTGTCGGCTTTGGTGAGTTTTTAATCCTATCAATACTTCGTTTCTTCGCGTTATCAACGTTCCGCTCTCAGACCTTAAAGAGGGGATCAGTCACATGTGTATCGCGCTAAGACACGTAGGCTTGCATACGATTATCTTCTATCACATTCTTGGGATTAACGACTTGTGATCTATAAACATTCTCGTGCAGTTCTGAACGTTCGAGGGCACGCACTTTCCTTGTAAGGCACGTTTGTGCGCCTGAAGTTGCGTCTTCTATTACTGGAGACATCGTCAGAAGCTATGGCACCAGAGAACCACCGAGGTGAATATTTTGATAGTGTCGTTTCATCAACGTCCACTCAGTACTGACCTAGATTGTAGAGAAATTCGAAAGCGCAAGAACAACGTAAACAGGGATAAGGTAAAGCAAACAGCGCTAACTCTTCCGCATTATAGCCTCCGTCGCCGCGACTCCGCGACCTTGGGAAGCCATCGAATGACGTCACGATCCGATCGTTGCGTGGATACGTATAAACCGGGTTCCTGAGCTTTTTTGAGTTTGAAACTGATGTCAATCTTTATAGCCTCTAATGACGCCTGCAGCACTGGGAAGGCGAAACGGTAGGCACAGAAACATGCTTGTACCACAGTCCAGAATTCACGTCATCAAGAACGTGAACTTCAGCCGTGAAAGCTTGTATTGTACAATCGCATTTCAGCCGGTACCTCTGACGTTTGAAGTAAGGCGCAACAGGAAACTTATTTTATCTCAGTTGCTGGGTATAACGACTGAGCCTATCTTGTGAGCAATAGTCTTTCCTTTCAGATTCTGCACAAATTTTCGCATCCTTGCATTATAAGTTTCAACGCCAATATTAACTAGCGTTTATCAGTATACTCTTTTTTTCTATGCATTTAGAGTGTCTTTAACGAAGTAGAGTAAGGCGAGATCAGATGAAGCATTTCAACAACATGAAAGGCTTTGCACCACCCCCTACCACAAACATTTGCAAATCCCGATTTACTCGCCGATCCCGTGAACATAAAGAAAAAAAAAGGTTGTAAATTTGACAGAGGCAGCAAAGGACTTCCATAAGCTGTTGAACGAAATGGATAATGTCTCTAAAAGCGATGAACGTCGTTTCTGTTGTTTTGGTCTTCATTACAAAGACTGGTTGGATGCTGCTCTTCATGCTACTCTATTCTGTGCACATCTCTTCATCTCCAAACAACTACTGCAACCTACATACTTCCGAATCTGCTTACTGTATTCATCTCTTGATCTCCTTCAACGAATTTTAACCTCCACACGCTTTCCTCCAGTACTAAGCTGGTGTTCTCTTGATGTCTCAGAGTGTGTCCCACAAACCTATCCCTTCTTTTGGTCAGGTTGTGCCACAAATTTCTCTTCTCCCCAATTAATTCAGTACCTCCTCAGTAGTTACGTGATCTACCCATCTAATCTTCAGCATTCGTTTCTAGCACCACGTTTCAAAAGGTCTACACTGTTTATCATCCATGTTTTCAGTCCCGTAAATGGCCACACTCCACACAAGTACTTTCAGAAAAGACTTCCTGACACTTAAATCAACATGCTTTGGTAACAATTTTTTCTTCTTCAGAAACGCTTTTCTTTTCATTACCAGTTTACATTTTGTGTCCTCTCTGCTTTGGCTATCATCAGTTATTTTGTACCCAAATAGCAAAACTTATTTACTACTTTAAGTGTCTCGTTTCCTAATCCCCTCAGCATCACCTAATTTAATTCGACTACATTCCATTAGCCTTGTTTTGGT